>NC_012874.2:45191082-45438582 GCF_000003195.3 Sorghum bicolor
TATCCCGATATATATATTTCAGCATCAAACTACCGGAAATGAGATACGCCTATCCATACATAGCGACATGGATATATGGCCGTACCACTAACCCACAATTAAGTACCTTCATATATACATGTGTGTAACATGTAAATATTCCAGTAACCAAAACTAGCTCTCCCCTAGACCGACGGTTGGACGATCATGCTCTCACAACTCACACTTACCTGAGCGTAGGTGCAACGTTGCAAAATTGAAATCTATCAACATATATGGCTAATTCATATATGAGGGCTACCTCCACCATTTGACCACAGGGTAGCATAGTGCGGTCATTATACATACATACCTTGGCCTGGGCGTAGATGTAAATTGATCCATACATTACCACTCAAGTGAATGGCATCCATACAATAGCACGCCGTATGGACGACGAAATAAAAATTGCAGTAAGTAAATCCCCCCATAGTTAGTACTCAACTAAGCCACCTAAAGGTCCTTAGTTGGGCATAGAGGAATGACCACTGGCATACTTAGATTAAAAGTTTAGATTTGAACACACCTATATATAGCTATAAGTTGTCCAAACTGATTTTTATAAAGAAAAGCTTTGTTTTAAATACACATGTGACATGTTTACTGTTGAACCTTGCTCCGATACCAGCTGTCACGGAACCGTCCAAATTATAAGAGCACAAGTACAAAAACAATCACCGAAGCGATCAATTTATCATACTTGAGCCCATATAACTCCGGTAGTCCATCAAAATCACGAGGGATTTCAAACCAACCAACATACAAGCCAAGATCGTAGTGATTCAACATAACAAGTCACACGTTACATGCATTTCACAAGTAGTTCAAGTATATCGGAGTTTGATAAGGTTATTACAACTCAAGTTTACAAATAGCGGAAGCAAAGTAATTTGAAACCAATATCACTTTTATTTCAAATACATGCCAGTACCGTGGTCCATTCCAACAAAAGCATCATAGATGAGGTAAGTAGGAAGGATCATGCCCATGATCTTACTCCTTCCCTATAGCAGGAGTCATCCAAATCTTGCAGTAGCTATGATACATCACAACCTGCAACAAGTGGGAATAAACCCTGAGTACGAGAATGTACTCAGCTAGACTTACCCGTCATAAACCAGAAATAAATGACACCAAGGAGTATGCAGGGCTGATATATAAGTGGAGTTTGCTGGACGACATTTTGCATAAAAAGCTTAAGTATAAATAGTTAAACCTTTCTTATTTAGCATCCATTTAATTCTCATTAACCTATCAACTAGATTAGCACCTGTACTATAGCAATCACTTGATTAATATCAATCAATAATAACCATATCAGGTTTATCAAGGATGTGATCATCATCATCATCATCATCATAGAACCATTAAGTTATTTAGTGAATGCTACGTTTGCCGCTGCTCTGTCAAGTTCTCACTATCCGGGAGAGACGGCGATTCGAATCGATTCCTATCCAGCTGGAGGGGTATTCCTAGCACTCACCCAAGCATCCCCCGTCGGAGAGCCAACGGGTCACCTTTGGTACGACTCAGGAATCGCGGTTCCGATCAGCGCCGCACTCCCAGGGCTACCACTCTGCCAGGGAGGTCAGGAATTTTAACTCACCTGCCTTTGGACTTACGCCAATGGTCCCCCGCACACCGCACTTCCTCCGGTAGTGCGCACTTTATACTTGCCGGTCTTCCGGCCTGAGTCATATTACTCGGCTTCGCGGTCGGAACGAGTTATCCGGCCAACTAAGTGTTAGGCATGCGTTCAACATGACAAGAGGACGTACAACGGTCGGTCCTTAATCGACACAGACGGGGATAGATCCACACCCAAGACCTCCATGCCTTGTTGCTTCACTATCATCATCCCGCCCGGTCTCCTTTCATATTATTAACACATGGTTCTTTTCCACGATAGCAAATATAGCCAACCGTGATCTGGAATCCACCTATATCCTGCAGGTGACAGGAAATCACCTGGCTTCTACCGAGCTAAGCATGGCTAAGCAGAGACGTGATCCTAACTAATTAGGATTCAGGTTATATATATACTGGACAAGGAAGGGTATATATATGCAGCAAGGGTTTCATCCAACTCCTATACTTAATGCAACAATACATATATAACAAATATATACTCATTCACTTTCAAAAAGTAGGAGGCTTATAATGCTCCGGGGCTTGCCTGGAATGTGACACCGAGTCAGATTAGTTAGCTTGCTCCGTCTTGGTGACATCTAAGATCATAACACTTGCTTAATCATTCCATCTTCGGGATGATCCACCATCACGTCCTTCACGTGGTTCATCTAGCGTACCTAGATGACATGCAAGATGCAAGTGCATGAACACATGGAAGTGCAATAGACAAAGCATTACATACAAGAAGCATGGCAAGAGCATGGTTACATTAAACACACTTAAGCACATCTCATTGCTCAACTTAATGATTACACAACGAACATGCTAAGCCAACAAGGAATGTAACACTAAACATCTTAGACATGGCATACATGTTTCACTAGGTCTCAGGTATATTAACTTGGCCATTACTAAAGACATGAGTCATACATAGCAATATACCAAGCAACAGCAATACAAGGAATTTGCCATTTTTAGGACTGTTAATAGCAGCTGAGAAAATAAATCATAACTGGAGTTACACAACTCCAAAAGACATGAATTAAGACATTATGGAAAGCTTAAGAAATTATATACATTTGATATTTAGACATCAAAGCATGATTCTCAACTTAAGCTGGTCGAAATTATAAAGTTCCAGAATCTGTCTCTCACAAACAGAGAGCAGTCATTTCTGAAATCAAACTTTGAACAGACATAACTCACAAACCACAAGGCAAAATACTACCAAATTTTAACAGCAGCTAGATAGGTGAATTATCTACAACTTCGCTATAAACAAGATTCCCAGAAAATACCATTTACATATTGTAATCCCAACAGTTCCACAAACTGTCCAGAAACAACAATTGCAAACAATTAATTATTAACTTATGTTTCAAACATGCATTTGAGCAAAACCATTATTACCAACAGTTTGCACATAACTAAAGAACACCAGAAAATATAGTGGTCATTACCAAATAAATATATTTAATGCCTTTCTTAATTTATTTGGATAATAAGGTGTATTAACGAACATATATCAAACATGCACAGTATATTCAACAAAAATTACAGTAGATTGTACATACTATCCATAGTCTACTGTATAAATTTCACTACATTTGAATAAGCATAGCAACATCTATGAAAAAGACAAATTGCTATTGCAATTAACCATGTGAGAACAAGATAAATCTAAAACTCACATTTTCTTCAAACACATGACCATAATATATATCAACATGATACAACAATATCACAGAATGGTAGTGGAACAACATTTTCCATTTTTATATTTTAATTTACAATTATAAACCATTTATCAAGCCCTATGAAGACATCTCTGTTCAAATCATGGACAGAATCTGTCATGCCACATTAAACAGCTATAACTTGAGGTTCACATGTCCATAATTTATGGTTGTGTACTTTCTAGAAAGCTTACGAAATTGTAAACAACTTTGTTATAAACTTCTAGAGCTAAATCTACAACTAACAAGGTCTTACATAACAAACAATGCAATCCAGTCTGGGTTTAGACAGAAACTGGAACAGTACTTTAAACCACTATAACTAAACATATGCTTAACCAAAAATTGTGCTATTTATCTTTTTGGAAAGCTTATGAAAAGTACTACAACTCATATATTTTCATCCAGGCATGATTCACAACCTAACTGAGCCAAACAATATAAACATGCAGATCCACTCAGAATAGGAGCAAAGCAACACAGATCATTTGTTATTTTTATAACTCTTAATCTATCAATCCTAAATTCATCAAACTTTTACCAGACATCAAATATAATATGAAAAGCTTGTCACAATATTTTCACATTTATTTTAGCAATAATACAGTGGTTATGAAAAAGACAAATATAGCAAGCAATTAAAACCGAACTGCACAAATCAATTTTTACTGCTAAAACTGCAAACTAAACATGGCATATTATAGATCTACTGCATAGAGAATTTCATAAGGATTCCAAAAAGTGCACATTTGCTATTTTACGACTTTTCTACGAATCTCTATGCATTTCCAAAGTTTAACCACGAAATCTGCAAAAACAAAGGAAAAGGAAAACAGATCTTTTACCGGGGACCCTGGAGTTTCCAAGAATCACGCAACAGACCACAAACACTATTCATATGAGTCTTGGCTTCGCATCTGGAACCCTGAGTTGTTTCTTATTCCAACCCGAGGTCCTTTCTCTTCCACAGAACCGACCAGGAACGCTGCAGGCTGGTTAGCTCACATGGATGTGGACACTGGCAGCAGCGAAGGAAGGGCTCTGGGGCTTGCCTGCGGGCAGGTCACGGCTGTGTCTGGCATTGGCTTAGCCCGAGCTGGAGGCGGAGCAGCAGCACCAGGGCAGCGACCACGCATGACACCGTCGTCGACACTGCAGGGGAAGGGAAGGTATAGGGGTCGGTGCGGCTAGGGTTTCGACGTGGACGCGCGTAGGACGTGGAACCAAGTGCTGTAGAGCTCTGCAGGGAAGGAGGAGAGGGAGCAGCGGCGGTGGGAGGAGCTCTGCTGCTCAGCAATGGTGGCCATGGTCATGGCGAGGAACTGGACAAGCAAGGGCGAGGAGAGCGAGAGATGACACCAGAGAGAGTGGAGAGTGAGCGCCTGGGGATGGGGAAGCATCTGGTGAGGCTTGGCGTCCACTTTAGACGAGCAGGGGCGCATGGCAGTGGAGCTCTGCTATGGTGGGGGCGCGCACTGGTGCATGGCGGCCACGCACACAATTCATCGAACACGTGGTGTGCAGCGAGGTAGCGAAGGTGGGATGCCGGTTTGGGACATTTCTGGGCCGAATTGCACCTTAGGCCAAAAATGAAGTTTACTCTACTCTAGACACTCTCCAACTTTGATTAAGGTGCCATGGTCATTAGAGTTATAGATTAGTAGATAATTTGATGCCAACCTTTGAGTGTCAATGAATTGATAATGGTTAGCAAAACTCAAAATTGATGACCGAAACGAAGTCAAACTGGTGTCATCTTTCAGTATGATCTTGTCCACAATATATACTCCAACTTTTATGAAGGGATCAACTCAAGTTGTTTAACAAAATTTGGAGAACGTGGAATGCCAACGCGATGAACTGCAATCCCAGACTTAGAAATTCTAAGTACTGGAAACTATAGCAGATTCAAACTTGTGACCATTATTTGACATGACTAGATGATGATTCAGATATGAGGCCTTAAACAAAGTTTGTAGAATATGATCTGAGCTACAACGTTTGTTAAAGGCTCAAAGACTGTTCCAGCTTGGTTAGGAAGATACAAGGCTCCCAACTAGGGTACCCGAAACTGAGCACCTTGAGGACTTAGCCAAATTTCTGGGGTTCCAAAACAGCACTGCATTGAATCTTGTGAGCTTGATTTGACTAGGATAGGTACCAAACTAGGTCTTGACCATTAAATAAAGTTTGTTGTACAGAAGCAAAACTATAACTTTTATTTAAGGTCAATCCTCATAACTGGTACCAAAGTCAAACTTTCACTTTGGTCAAAGTATCAACTTGATAAAGCTCAAACTAGGATTTTAGAGCAAATAAAGCATTTTCTTGGCACAAGCTCAACATGAACCCTTCATGACTTTTGTTGTAGAGTTCATCTAGAGTCACTTGGTCAAGATTGCAAGGTTAGGTTAGTAACCCAAGGTTCCGTTCACTTAATAAGGTCATTCCAACAATCATGTAACTTATCCTTTCATTTGACCTTTTGAATCCAAACTTCATGAAACTTTTTGAGTGATCAACCTAGGTAGAGATGGAGGTGATACATGTGAAAGAAGCACCATCAACACCCACAAGCTCTATTATGTAGGATCATCAAGCATTCACTTGTCACAACATCAAAGTATGTTTCATACTATCATATATGAACAAGTGATGCTTATGCTCATGAAATGTAAGTGCCAAAACGCAAAACAAACACCTGGGGTGTTACAGATAGGCGAGGTGGTACTATGTTATTCTGGATCCAATAGGTCGGTGGAACGTCGTGTGCGAAGAGAGTCCGGAACGGAGTCTAGAGGGGGGCGGGCGCCCAGGTCCTCAGGGCGGGCGCCCTGGGCCTGGCCCCTTTCAGGCTCCGCTTCCTTCCCGTGGCTTCTGGAGTCTTCTAGATGGTAGAAAATTGCGCGGTGGGTTGATATCTCTATGTAATCCCGACATGTAGGCCTTTCTTCCTTATTTCCTGATAACCCCGTGCAGAAATAGACAAACACCAAAACTCGTGGAATTCTGTCAGATAAAACCCTAAGTCTAGATGTTGATTTCATTTGGATCCTTTTCTTTGTTTATTTGATAATTAAATTTGATACTTAAGGACCATCAACAGACACGTCAACCATGGAGCATGTCAATAGGTGCATTATTCAATGTGGGGAAGCTGGTAACAGGGACGAATTAAGGGTTCGTTTATTTTCATCGTCATTGTCTGGATCGGCCTTTACCTGGTTCATATCACTACCACCCAACTCAGTGATTACTTGGGCCGATCTGGAGAAACAATTCCACAAATACTTCTTTTCCGAGGTTCATGAGAAGAAGATCACCGACTTGGTCAAGTTGAGGCAACGTAATGATGAGTCGGTTGAGGGTTTTGTGCAGAGGATACGGGAGGTCAAGAATAAATGCTATAGCCTGGTTCTGGATGATCTGCAGCTAGCTAATTTGGCTTTCCAGGGTTTGTTGCCACATATCAGGGATAAGTATGCCTCTCAGGAGTTTGAAAGCTTAAGTCATTTGGTGCAGAGGATTTCTGATCAAGACATCAAGCCTTTCGAGCCCAAAAGAGCTTGGAACAAGAAGGTATCATTTGTTGATGAGGCAACAAGCTCAGATTCTGATGAGGAACCAGTCATCGGCTTGGCAGAGTGGGTAAAGAACAAAAAGCCGATGTCTTGCCCTTTTGGGCAGAAGGAACCAGAAAAGTTCGCTTTTGACACCGCTAAGGCTGATAGGATATTTGATTTCCTACTTCAGGAAGGTCAGATCAAACTGTCTCCTAATCACATGATCCCATCGGCTGAGGAGTTAAAGAGGATGAAATATTGCAAGTGGCATAATGCAACTTCTCATGACACCAATGAGTGCAAGGTTTTCAGGCAACAGCTGCAATCGGCTATAGAGTCTGGGAGAATCAAGTTTGACAGTTCCAAGACTCAGAAGCCGATGAAGATAGACCAACATCCTTTTCCAACAAACATGTTGGATGCTAAGGGAAAGGCTAAGGTCTTAACATCAGAAGCAGCCGAGAGAAGTGCATCGGTAGATCCTCAGCATCAAGTTACTACTACCGATGCAAGAGGTAGGGGCTTGGTCCAGGAAGGAACCAGCTCAGGTAGGCCTCCTCGGTCTGGAATCGTTATAACTCACAGAAGGCCTCGAGAGAACTGGCAGCAACGGGAAGATCGGTATCGGCGCCAGCAAGAAGATTATCGTCGGGAAGAAGAGAGACACCGACAGGAGTGGAATCGGCATAGAGATCATTGGAACTGTCCGTTCTTCATCCATTGTTGGGAGGAGAATATTAAGCTTCCCACTATCAGAGACTGCCCTGAGTGCAATGGTTATGATCGGTATGATAGGACCGATCGGCGTTATCATGATGACAATCGGCGATTTGATGGGCCGATCAGAGGAAGAGCATCAGTTCATGATCGGCTGGGGGGCAGGCTCAGCGTGCACGATAGGCTTGGTGATCGTGTCCAATATTTTCCCAGGAACCAGGAAGAGCTCGAAGAGATGGCTAATGCACGAGTTCCCGATGAGTTCATATTTTGCAGGGATGCTAACACGCATCGGATGGAGTCAAGAGAGAATCGACACCCAGTAGCAAGGCAGAAGCCACTTCCTCCATGGTGTCCGGAAGGGTTGACCAAGACACAGAAAAGGAGATTGCAACGTGAAAGGCAAGAGGAGCTAAACAAGGGCGAGAACTCTAGTCAGTCTGGAGGTCAACAGCCATCAGACACTAAGAGGGAAGGTCCATCGGCAGGAGTTAACATGGTCTTTATGTTGCCGATGGAGTTTCTTGCACCATCCAGTGATGGTGAGTTGGAATTTTCCGATCAGATAGCTCAGCTGGCTCTGGATCCGATGACAGCTATCTTTGAGAAACCTGCTGATGACGAAAGATAGCATCTCAAAGCTCTGTTCGTCAAAGGAAGGGTTGATGGGCAGCCAATGACCAAGATCCTAGTTGATGGTGGAGCTGCTATTAATATTATGCCGTATGCAGTATATCGGAAGCTTGGGAAAGGGGATCAGGATTTGACCAAGACCGATATGATGCTTAAAGACTTTGGAGGGAACGTGTCTCCAGTCAAGGGGGCAATATGTGTGGAGTTGACCATCGGCAGCAAAACTTTGCCGACATCTTTCTTCGTGATCAGTGGAAAGGGTGCGTACAACTTGTTACTGGGAAGAGATTGGATTCATGTCAATTGTTGCATCCCGTCTACAATGCACCGATGCTTGGTTCAGTGGGTAGGTGACAAAATTGAGATTGTCCTAGGGGATTCTTCTTATGTCATTGCATCGGCAGAGGCGGATACCTATGAGAGGACCAGGTGCATTTCAGGAGAAGTTTGGGAGAAAGATTTTCTCAAGGTTGCCGATTACGAGATTCCACCGATCCAAGCAGTCGGTTCTGACGATGGTTTTTGATGGATAGGTTCGCCGATGATGGAAAATTGGGCCAGGGATTCACATCGGCCGATGATTTGGTAGAAGTAGATATAGGTAGTGGTGATAAGCCTAGACCTACTTTTATTAGTGCTAAGTTCAATCCTGAATGTAAGCAACAATTAACCGATTTGTTGAAGGAATATAAAGATTGCTTTGCTTGGGATTATACCGAGATGCCTGGTTTAGACCGATCAATTGTCGAACATCGGTTACCCATCAAGTCTGGATTTCGGCCACATCAGCAGCCAGCTCGCCGATGTAATCCTAATATTCTACCTGATATTAAGGCCGAAATCACTAAACTTATTGAAGCTAAGTTTATTCGGCAGTGTCGGTATGCCGAATGGATTTCCAATGTCGTTCCGGTTTACAAGAAGAACGGGAATCTCAATAAAGCTACGCCGATGGATGGATACCCGATGCCTGTTGCCGATCTGCTGGTTGACGCCGCAGCTGGTCATCGGATCATTAGCTTTATGGATGGCAATGCGGGGTACAATCAAATATTCATGGCAGAGGAAGATATTCCAAAAACCGCATTTAGGTGTCCTGGTCATGTTGGGTTATTTGAATGGATAGTCATGACTTTTGGCCTGAAGAATGCTGGTGCTACTTATCAAAGGGCTATGAATTTTATATTTCATGAGTTCATCGGCAAGCTGGTGGAGATTTATATTGATGATGTGGTGGTTAAGTCTGGGAATTTCACAAAGCATCTTGTCGATCTACGAAAGGTGTTAGAGTGCACAAGAAAGCATGGATTGAAAATGAATCCCAATAAGTGCGCATTTGGTGTATCGGCAGGGCAGTTTCTTGGTTTCATGGTACATCAAAGGGGGATTGAAATTAGTCGAAGATCTATTGACGCCATCAATAAGATAGTGGCCCCTACCAACAAAGCTGAGCTCCAGTCCTTGATCGGCAAGGTAAATTTTATCAGGAGATTTATATCTAATTTGTCTGGTAAAATTCGTGCTTTCAGTCCTCTTCTTAAGCTAAAAGCCGATCAAGAATTTATTTGGGGAAAAGAGCAACAGTTGGCTCTGGATGAAATTAAGAATTATCTAGTGAATCCTCCAGTTCTAGTTCCACCTCAGCAAGGAAAGCCCTTCAGATTGTATTTGTCTACCGATGGGGTGGTTATCGGTTCAGCTTTGATTCAAGAATTTGAAGGGAAAGAGCGCGTAATTTATTACTTAAGCAGGAGGTTGATTGATGCTGAGACCAGGTATTCGGCCATTGAGAAACTTTGCCTATGCTTATATTTTTCGTGTATCAAGTTAAGACACTACTTGTTATCGGCCGAATGCACTGTTGTTTGCAAAGATGATGTGGTCCGGTACATGCTATCTATGCCGATTATGAGTGGCAGGATCGGTAAATGGATTTTGGCGCTGTCGGAGTTTGATCTGCGTTATGAATCGGCTAAGGCAGTTAAAGGGCAGGTTATGGCCAATTTTGTGACCCAACATTGCAGCACGGTGGAGGCTGTGGAAATTGTGCCTTGGACACTCTTCTTTGATGGATCTACATGTGACCGGGAGGCAGGAATCGGCATAGTATTAGTTTCTCCTATGGGAAGGAAGTATGAATTTTCCTTGCCAATTGTTGCTACGTCAACAAATAATCAGGCTGAGTATCAGGCTTTGATAAAAGGATTAGAGTTGTTAAGAGAAGTTCGTGCTGACGCTGTTGAAGTCTTCGGGGATTTTATGTTGGTTATAAATCAATTGGCCGGGAGCTATGAATGCCGAGGTGAAGTTCTCATAACTTATTTCGAGAAGAGCATGCAACTGTTAAAGGAATTCAAAGATTTCCGATTAGAGCATGTTCCTCGATTGCATAATGAAGAGGCCAATCGGTTAGCTCAGCATGCCTAGGGATATCAGCCTATGATTAATGCAATATCGGCAATCGGTGCCGATGATTGGAGGAAAGAAATTATTGATTATTTGAAAGATCCATCCAAGAAAGTTGAAAGACGAGTTCGATTTCAAGCAACCAAGTATGTGCTCCTTGAAGATGAATTGTACTATCGAACTATTGATGGAATTCTTCTCCGATGCTTAGGTGATGATGAAGCTAGGAGTTTGATGGGAGAAATTCATGAAGGTGTGGAGCACATCAGTCGGCTTTTAAGATGAAGTGGATGATTAGAAGGAATGGATATTATTGGCTGACTATACTTGAGGATTGCTTTAAGTATTTCAAAGGGTGTCAAGGGTGTCAGAAGTTTGGTAATATTCAAAGGGCACCTGCATCGGCTATGAATCCTATCATAAAGCCTTGGCCGTTCTGAGGATGGGCTATTGATCTGATCGGCCAGATTTATCCACCATCTAGCAAAGGGCATAAGTTTATTCTAGTTGCCACTGGTTATTTCACTAAGTGGGTCGAAGCTATTCCTTTGAAGAAAGTCACATCAGCCAACATGATTGATTTTGTGAAGGACCATATCATTTACCGATTTGGGATTCCTCAAACAATTACTACCGATCAGGGCACTATGTTTACATCGGGGGAGTTTGATGAATTTGCAATCGGTATGGGGATTAAAGTGTTGAATTCTTCTCCTTATTATGCTCAAGCCAATGGGCAGGCCGAGGCGTCTAACAAAGGAATTATCAAGCTTATCAAACGAAAGATTGAAGAAAATCCTAAGCGGTGGCATACATTATTAAATGAAGCGTTGTGGTCCTATCGGATGGCTTGTCATGGATCAACCAAGGTGTCACCCTATCAATTGGTGTATGGACATGATGCAGTGTTGCCTTGGGAAATTAAGGCTGGATCTAGGCGATTATCTTTTCAAGATCAATTGGCTGCCGCTGATTATGCCACTTTGATGACCGATGAGTTAGACGATCTAGCAGGACATCGGTTAAAGGCTTTAATGAGTATAGAAGAAAATAAGAAGAGAGTTGCTAGATGGTAAGACAAGAATGTAAAGGCTAAGGAGTTTGCCGATGGAGACTTGGTATGGAAATTAATTTGACCGATCGGGACCAAAAGTTTGAAGTTTGGAAAGTGGTCTCCTAATTGGGAAGGTCCTTATCGGATAAGTCGATCGGCTCCTGGAAATGCCTATATTTTAGAAACTCTCGAAGGAGTTGAATTTCCCAGAGCATTAAATGGCAAATATTTAAAGAAGTACTACCCCAGCATATGGGTCGATGCATAGAAGTTTAGGTGCCGATAACACTCCTATCGGCTGGATTAAAATGTATCTGGTGCCAGACTTAATGTTTTAAAAGATGCCGATAACAGTCCTATCGGCTAGACTAAGACATTAAGAAAGCTAAAATGCAGAGGAGCGAAGACGTGTTGCCGATGAAAGCTTCAGATGTTCAGCAGCGCCTGGATCGCCGATATAGCGCGCAGCCGGATTTGGTTGGCTTGTTCTATCTCTTTGGCATCATCATCGGCAGAACCTTCTATCGGCTTCAGCTTCTTCTTCAACTGCAGCGCTTTGCGACCGTGGGCATTTTGCTCTTGCTCGAGGTGCTTGATGGTCTCTGGTAGTTGACTTTCTTCTTGCTGGGCTCGGGATAAGGCATCCTCCACTTGCTTGAGTTATGCCAGCAGGGCTTCTCTTTTTGCCAATAGATCAGAGATTTTCTGCTTCAATGCATCGCCTGAGGACTTCATGGTGCCGATGTTCTTGTGCTTCTCATCGGCTAAGAGTTTCTCTTTCATGATCTCCTCAAAGAGCTGGGTCTGAGCAGCTCTATCGGCAAGGCGCCGAGTGGCTCTATGGTACTGCAGCTGGCGACTTTCTAGATGTGCGGCCTGGAAGAGGGTTTCTTCAGCATCGGTAGGGATCTGGCCTCTGAGGGTCTTGAATAGAACCTTGGCCGGGTCGGAATCATTAACCAGTTGAGCTATGTCTTGATGAAGGATAGCCGATAGTTCTTCCAGCTTAGCCCTGGTCTCTGCCGATACAATCCCAACTGCCTGGGAGGAACTTGCTTCCTCACCTTCCTCTTCGGAGATATCAATGGTGAAGGAGAATAAGCTGTCGGGAGAGTCTTGTTCCTGAGAGAGAAGATAAAATGAGTCATTTTTATGGTCAAAGCATCGGCAAATGATACCGGCGGAAGATTGGATGGCTTACTTGCTTCAAGGCAATCTCTCGCCTTTGGCTGAAAGATGCCGATGGGGCCACAGGTTGGTCTGCCAGAGTTGCCGATGGAACTACGTCAGCTGAAAGTTAACAGAAGGGGTTATAAGATCGAAAAGGAGAAGCTCATCGGTAGTAATATTGTAGGGAGTACGTTACCCTGAGGAGGGATGATACTTGTCTGAAGTGAAGAAACTACCGATAGTATGATTGAACCTGCTGGATCGGTAGTTTGATCGCCTACATCGGCCGGCGCGTCTTCTGGTTGGGGTGCTTCTAACTGAGGTTCTTCTTGCTGGAGTTCTTCCATCTGTGGTGCTTCCTGCATTGGTTGGGGAGATGGTGCTTGCTGCGTCTGGACTTCTGGAGAAGAAGGGGAAGACTCCATCGGAATTGGAGATACCGAAGGAGGAGGGGGAGTTGCCACTTTCTGGCGCTTTGTTCCAGCCTTGGTACCCTTGGCGCCCTTCCTCTTTGGCTGGCTAGACTGGGGGGCATCGGCACCTTGGCGTTTGGCTTTTACCGATGCACTGGTTTGCTGCAACAACAAAAAGGAGTTTATAAGTACAAATGTAGCCGATATAAAGGTGATCAGTGTGAATAAAAAAGGTTTGGCAAATTGCCTTGAAAGCCTGCGCCAGAGTGGAAGCAGCTACCGTTGGTGATGTCTGAGTTCTCCTGGTGGTGACTTTCTTAAGGCGCACACCCCGATGCACAATGGTAGCCAGAGTGGGAGCATTGTGGCCGATTGAGGAGATCGGGCCTGATGGAAACAGGTCAATCGGCTTACCAGTTCTGCTAACCGATGGGGGGATGTTGTCAACCTGCAAAAGGGATACAAAGGTGAGTTACCGATGGAAATAGAATTGAGAGAAATTGGAACATCGGTTTGGAATACTTACAGCGTCGTCAGGGACTTTGTACTCGGGATCAATCATGCCGCGATACGAAAGGGCTGGTTTGCAGAATAGATGCTCCTTCCATTCTGCCCACCATAGTTTGTACGCCTGAGTGATGAAAGCGGCTGGAACCCACTCTGACAAATCTGCATCTGTATCGGCATTCGGTGGTAGTTGGGCTACTCGAATCCACTCAAGAAATTTGCTGATGGGCTCTCTGGGTTTTATCACATCGGTATAACAGAGCGCAATCGTCAACTGGCCGAAAGCTAATTGACGAGCTAATGCTGATGGGTTGTAAAATTCATAAGTCTGGGGAGAGGTTTTTGTGCTACCAAAGAAATTCACTGGTATGGCTCTAGGAGTCACAATTGCCATCATCACTTCATTATCCCTGTCAAGAGCGTCATCAAATGGATTGAAAACCAGAGGGAGCATACTGTCTGGGTCATCATAGCCCAACCACGGTCGTTCATCTCTGGCCAAGCCCTCATACAGAGTCTGGAAGAATCAGCCGATCTGATCTGGATTACCCCCTGAACCAGGTAGAACTATGACAGCTTCACCAAAGTTCAAGGGAGCGCGTGTTGCCGATTCCTCTTCACCCAGCACATGATTTTCAGTTATATCTCTTGGGAAACGCTGTGTGAACAGGTTGAAGTTGAGGCGCTTGTGCAGATGCAGATTAAGCCACATGTTAATAAACCACCAGGGGCCTCCCAAGTTGCCAGTGGATTGGCCGAGTAGGAGTTTCTTGACTACCTGATGAAGAAGGTGGTAGGCAGCACCAAGCAAGTATCGGCCGAGAGGGAATCGGCCACCGTTAGCCAGTCTTTCTGCTCCCGATAGATAGACAGAAGTCGGTCCTGCCGATCGACCACAGAACACAAACTTGTCCAGCCACATGTTCAGAAAGGTGGTTTGTTCCTTTATGCTAACAAGCCCCGTCCCACGGTACTTCTGAATGTACCCTGACCAGCCGCCGATGGAGCGAGTTTCCACTTTGGCACTAGGAGCGGTGTCAAAAAAGTGGGTGCTATCGGCGGAAGATATATCTAGACCGGTGAGCAAGGCTACATCGGCAAGAGTAGGAGAAGCAGGGCCATGGCCAAAGATAAAAGCATTGAGGGTGTCTGACTAAAAGTAAGATGCAGCTATCAATAGTGACTCGTTCCTGTGCATATCGGCAATGGACAATCTAATGCATTGATCTAGCTTTCTCTCACCCCACTGGACTTCATTGGAGTTGCTGACCCTCAAGAACCAGTCTTTCCACCCTACAGTAGGGCTGGGCCAAGAGCGGAAGGTGTCTTTCCACAGATCTAAAGAAAAATTTTCGGTTCTAAAAGGGATCCTATTGGTTTCTGCGCTAATGAGATCGGTTGGATCTAGATCCCCTAGAGGGCCGAGGCATTGGAGGTGTGGTTGATCGGTGGGGATGACAATTTTGTTAGACAGTTCCTGGTGATTTAAAAATAAAGAAGAGGAACACAAAGAAAAAAAAAGAAGAAAATATTTAGTAAAATGGATTGCGAATGAACAGGGATGCTAGGAAAAGTACAGGGGATGGAATGAAGAACTGACCTCAGGGACGATGAAGTTAATAGCCATCTTGCGACGAGGAGGATGTTTGAGGACTTTGGAATTGGTGACGAAGAGTCTTTGTCGGAGGTCTTGGAGATTTTGAATGGCGTCGCCACTAGAAAAGTAAGGTTGGGATGGTGGAATGATGTGATGGAGAAGGAGTACCCAAGAAGGAACAATTTATAGGACAAAACGGGCAAGGGCAAATCTGACTTATCTCCTTGCCGCATCCTAGAAATCCGAGGGTGCTCAGGTAGATATGGTAACTGTTCACACGATAATCAAGGGATTGTGCAGGCGATTTGACGGGAAGCGGTCATTATCTGAAGATATTTTACTGTGCGGGATCTCCTGGTCGGTCCATCGGCAGCGTCCTGTAACGGTCATATTGCCGATGGGCGAGTAAAGTGGAGATAGCCGTTTGTACGAATGTCCTGATCAGTTCATCGGCAGATCTTTGTAACGGTAATATTGCCGATGTACGGTTGAGAAAGAAATGCCCGTTTAGGAAGTTGAGGATTTCGAAGAATCTACAGAAGAATAGGATCAGAGTTGTTCAGATTCAGGTTGTCGGTTACCAGATTAGGAGCATTAATTGCGAGAAAAGGCATCATTACTGCAGAGAATTTCGGAGCATTGATGATTTCATACTCCGAAATTGGGGGGCATGTGTTGACACCGTTTTTGGGCACGTGTCCAGGCCGGCAGGATAAGATGGCAGTGTTTTGTTTACAGGAAGAGGTGCCGAGGAAGGAGAGGTTGAACGTGACTAAGTCTATAGGCGGTGATGTGTCTGTGCCGATGGCTATGATGAGGAAGTCTGTCGATGACTATGGCAAGGGAATCTGCCGATGATACGAAGGGAGAGTTCGGAAGCCGCCGATGGTTTGTGGAAGAGTTTCAGTTTGTCACGGGGGATAGTTTTGTTATTTCCTTAAATTATTTAAATCATTTTGTATACGGATTCCGTGTAATTTGGAATTCGAATTCTAATCGTGTTTGGCTGTAGCTCTTTGAGCAGGGTATAAATATAGACCCTAGGGCTTTGTAATGATCAATCAATCAATCAAACACACGTTTTTACTCATATTCCAGCATCTACTTTTTCGACGACTTCGTCATACTTTTTTCTCTTTCATTACGAGTTCTTAGGAATTCGTCGACTCAAGCTCGGCGTGTCCTCAAGTTCCGCGTGAGTACCTCTTAGCCGTGACATCTGGGCGCATCGCTGTTGTCAGGACTAAAGTATTCGAGTTATGACCTTTGCCGATAGTAAGGTCAAATCGGCTGGCACGCCTTAACGTTTGAATTGGGTATTAGCCCTTTGTGTTTGCAGTCCAGCTTTTGCACCAACATGGGTTTTATGCCACTCGTATACTCACATGGGGCTTACTGTTTTTTAACATTTTTATTTTAATTTTAGGATAGTATGAACATAATTTACTAAGTAAACTATTTTAAAATTATTGAAAGGTAAAGGATAACTACCAAGTCCTCTGAACGGGACTCTCTGTTTTCTAGTTGTACTGGGATTCATTGGGTGGCATAGTCGGTGCTTCCGGTAGCGCCTCCTCTTCATGTATAGTTATCTTCTCTTTGCACACCTGACTCGGTGCTATGGTCTCCTCTGGATAATTCTGTTTAAACTATATGTCTTCGGACCTTACCACTTCTCCTTCATAGTCTGCCCATCCATCCTTGATGATCTGCATCCTCTGGTTGCGGTTGCGTCTTTTTCTGACCTACTTAGAGTCTTCAACGATATAGTTAGGGTCACTAAAATAGCGGCATACCTTCTCTGAGGGGAAGTGCATATGGACTTCTCCAGTTCCAATGTAGATGATTGCTTTAACAGTACTGAGGAACGGTCTTCCAATGATGATTGGTGGATCGTATTCGTCTTCTCCCATGTAAATAACCTGAAAGTCTGTTTGGACGAAATGATCGTCTATTTTGACTGGGACATCAGTCACGGTTCCTTTAACCTCTCGAAATGTCTGATCTGCCATCTGGAGCTGAATGTATGTTGGTTTTAGGGGCATGGTTCTGAACAAGAGCCGATAGGTGACTGCGGCCATGATGTTGACGCCGGACCCGGTGTCGCAAAGTGTCTTCTGGAAGTTATATCCATTTATGGAGCAATAGATGCTTGGCATTCCTAGGTCGTCCTTCTTGGTCAGAAACGGTGACTTAAGTTGATGATCTTGAGCTCCATGAACTGCAGTGACCATCTTAACTGACTCGGTCCACACTTGCTTGTTCCTGTTCCTCCTGTTGGTCCTCTTCCTTGATTCACGTCTGGATTGCTCTGGGATTTGTGTAGTCTTGTTCTTGAAGGAAAACATCTTCTTCATCCCTTTAATGTAGAAATTGATCTTGGTAGCACTAGCATAGATGACAGCTCCCGATGTGTTCAAGAATGGCCTCCCTAAGATGATGGGTGCTCTCTCATCATTTCCGGTCTCTATCACTACGAAGTCTGCTGGGGCGTATAAGGTACCAACTCGGACACAAAGGTTCTTTAATATTCCCTTTGGGAAACTTATCGTCTGATCCGCAAACTGCAAACACATGGTTGTTTCTAATAAAGGATATGCAAAGATTTTTTCATAGAGTACCCTGGGCATAATGTTGACGCTAGAGCCAAAGTCACAGAGTGCTTCTGGGAAGTCCACCATGCCAATGGAGATCGGGATGACAGGGTGTCCTGGATCGCCTCTCTTGACCGGCAGAAGGTCAGTAGTAACTTCAGTGACGGGGTTACTCCAGTTACCTGCATCAAACATGTCTACAAGATTTGTAGATTCTAATCCTTCCGGTTGTGATGGTATACTGGGGTTAGTAGCAGGAACAGCAGCAGCTATTTGATTTAACTGAGATTCAATCATTTTATTAAAGCTAATTTGATTCTTGATGGCAGTAGAGAAATTATCCATCCTATTATTTATATTTTCTAGCATTTTATCATTAGATGCCAATTTCTTAGATAGGTTATCCATTAGCTTTCCTTGATTAGACACTAACTCTCTCAGAGGTGGAAAATTATTAGTATTATTGTAAGAATTATTACCTTGATAATTACCTGAGTAGTTAGGCCTTTGTTGATTCCAACCTTGATTTTGTTGAGGACGGTTGTAGTAGTAGTTGTTGTTATTGTTGATGTAGTTCACATCCTCAAGCATCTCAGGGCAGTGATTGCCTGAGTGTCCAGTATCTCCACACTCGTCACAAGTCATGTTAGAGTCGTAGATGTGCATAACTTCCTTCTTATCTCTAGCTCTATCATCGAGCTTCTTCATGAGCAGGTCTAGCTTTGCAGACAGCATGTCTACCTCCTTGAGCTGATGCATACCTCCACCTCTCTTGCGTGTCTGGGTCCTCTCTTCATTCCAGCTTTTGTTGGACACCATCTTCTCCACAAGAGTTGTGGCTTGTGATATGGTAAGTGATAGGAATGCTCCTGCAGCTGCAGCATCTATGGTTTCTCGGGCACTGTTGCTGAGCCCATGATAAAATGTTTGCATCAGTAGCCAACTTTCCATTCCATGATGGGGACATTCTAGGATGTAGTCTTGGAAGCGCTCCCATGCTTCTGGAACAGATTCATCATGTTGTTGCTGAAAACTTGTAATTTTCTCACAGAGAGCATTGGTCTTGCCCATGGGAAAGAACTTAGCCAAAAAGTTCGTGGAGCAGAGTGCCCACGTAGTATTCTTCTCCTTTGTAGCGTAGAACCATTGCTTCGCTCTTAATAACAGTGAGAATGGGAAGAGGCGAAGTAGTATAGGATCTCTGGGACTCCTGATATGGTGAATGTGTTGCAAATCTCCAGGAAGTGTTGGAGATGAGCACTAGCATCTTCATGTGCCTTCCCACAAAATTGGTTGGATTGCACCATGTTGATAAGTCCAGGCATGAGCTCAAAGTTGCCGTCGATCTCTGTAGCAGGTCCAGTATGGATGTTGTCCGTAGTGGGAGCTGAGAACTCATGGATCGATTTGTTCGCCATGGCTTTGAATCCTGAAGACAAGTTCTGGTGATTTTCTTGATTGGATGAAGCTTCTTGCTCAAGTGTTGATGATCTCTTCTTGAGCTTGGCCCTAGTTTTTCTGAATAACGCTTCGGGGTTGCCAACAAAGTTTCCAGGAAGATGTCTTCTATTCATACATTCCCCTGCATAAGATAAAATGGAAAAAATATTGGGGTAAAACTGTATGAGAGAATTGATAAGCTCAATCATATTAGTGATGCAAATGATAACTCAAAATCCTATATTCTTTCCTGATTAGTAATCAACCTTCCCCGGCAACGACGCCAAAAATGCTTGTTGGGTATTCTTAACATCACTACCAAAAGTAGATAGTTTTCTAATTCTGATAACGGTGCCAAAAATGCCAAACCTATCCCTCATACCACTTAAGCCAAGTTGTCATCTCCAGCATGACATGAGAGACGCGGTATTGAAATATGCAATTGCTCATCTAAATAAATAATGAATGGGATCTGCAAGCGCACAGATTAATACCGATGTAGCATTTTATCCGGAAAGTATTCCAGGTATCGTTATTTATATTTTTACCACTGGGAAGGGATTAGTAACCATCAATGTTGATTATAGAATGGAATATAAGATTGAGTATCTATCATTGCATGTATAATTGAGAACATTTATCTAACTCTTTCATATAGGGATAAGTGTCACATAAAGGATATATGAAGTAATGAATAGTGACAAAGATAATTAATCTGGTCAGCATAACTTAGCCACATAATAAATATGATAAGCACCTCAATTAGATATTCTAACAAGTCATTAGCATGGAATTAGAACGAACTACTAGAATATTTCCTAAGTTATTCTCAACTATCTAGTCTAGAATTATCATAATTAGTGAAAGCATACTTAGCAACCATTGCGAGAAAAGACTACGCCCATGCATAGTGATATTAGCAAGGAATATGAGAAACATAGCAATCACTCCCCTGTAATAATGTTGCTCTGCCAGCCCAATACATGAGAGGGGGACTATATAAGAATCAATGAAACTGTCACTATCACGAACTACCCCACGATCTGGCATATTGGGTACAATCGCAGATAAATACGGTATAAGCACCACGCCTACACAATATCTATCATTTACCCGTGGATCCGATGGATAAACGCTATACGATCCTAAACATGTATATAGATCCAATCTAACTAAGCCAAGTATATAACTATGATAAACAAAGAACAATATAATTGCGAATATAAACATGTGGAGCAAAGTCATAAGCAATATATTGAAGTAGAACAAAGTCATATTCATAATATTGAAGAACAAAGATGAACAATTAGAAGAACAATTAGAGAATTACGAAGAATCCTCTTGACAGATCTGGAAACCAATCGAAGATTGACTCCTTCTAGTTCTAATCCTATGTAGCTATACTAATCTAGATGTCTAATTGATGTGGTGGCTCTAGGCTTGATCAGAGGCTTCTTCTCCCTTGAAGAATAATGAATTAGGGTTGAGAGGCTCTCTCCTCCAGGAGCCAGGGGGTATGGTTTTATAGTCCCTCCAAGTGAATATGGGCCGTTGGATCAAACCGACATTGATTGAACGGTTATCCTTGATCCTTTAGGTCGGTGGAGCTTAATCCCGAAAGAGTGTCCTGATTGGAGTCCAACAGGGGGCAGGTGCCCTGGTCTCCTAGGCGGGCGCCCAAGGCCAGGCCCCGTTCGGCCTCCACTTCGTTCTCATGGCTTCTGGAGTCTTCTAGATGTAAGATAATTGCGCGGCACATTGATATCTCTATGTAATCCCGACGTGTGGGCCTTTCTTCCGTATTTCCTGATAGCCCCCTGCAGAAATAGACAAACACCAGAACTCATGGAATTCTGTCAGATAAAACCCTAAGTCTGGATGTTGATTTCATTCGGATCCTTTTTTTTGTTTATTTGATAATTAAATTTCATACTTAAGGACCGTCAACAATGGGTCCATTTCCCCCATCAAAGAAGTGTGAGTTCATCTTGGTGGCAGTTGATTATGTCTCCAAGTGGGTAGAGGCATTACCTTGCAAGCATGCCGACAACATCAGTTCAAAGAGGATATTTGAAGAAATTATATTTCCAAGATTTGGAGTCCCCAGAGTAGTGATAAGTGATGGAGGAGCACACTTCATCGACAAATGCTTCAAGCAATATCTATCAAAACATGGAATCCGTCACAACGTCGCTACCCCCTATCATCCTCAGACAAGTGGCTAAGCAGAGACTTCCAACAAGCAAATCAAGAATATGCTTCAGAAGACAGTGAATGAAATGGGAACGACATGTAAAGACAAGTTACCCGTTGCACTCTGGGCATACTGGACAGCATACAAGACTCCAATTGGAATGTCCCCATACCAATTGGTATATGGGAAGACTTGCCACCTACCTGTTGAACTAGAATTCAAAGCACACTGGGCCATAAGGAGATGGAATATGGACATAGATATCGCTGGAGACCATAGAAGAATGCAACTATCAGAATTGGAAGAATGGCGAGAGAAAGCATATCACAATTCGAAGATCTACAAAGAAAGAGTCAAAAGGTGGCATGACAAGAGGATCAAGAAAAAGGAGTTCGCACCCGGAGATAAGGTATTACTTTTTAATTCCAGGGTAAAGCTTTTTGGGCATGGAAAGCTCCGGAGTAAATGGGAAGGACCATTCAAGGTAATCAATTCATCATCCCATGGAGCTATCACACTTCAAAATAACGAAGGTACGTTATTCAAGGTAAATGGTCAACGTCTTAAATTATTTTTGGAGCCCAATAAAGAATTAGAAGAAATAGATGTCATCCATTTCTACCTTCCCATGGAGATTTAGAGCCCAACCTTTTTAATCTGACGTTTTAGGGTCATGTATATATTTTCCTAAAAAGTTTTGCATCTAGAAGCACGCTCGAGGAAGTGGGCCCACAGAGGGGCCAGACACAGGGCGGGCGCCCAACCCCTGTCCCCTCTCGGTCCCGATTTCCCCCATCGCAGAAAACACATTTATGGAAAACCAAATAATCCTTCAGATGGAAAGTTACCTTATAGGCACTTTTTGACCCCTATATAAACATACCCCTGATGTCAGTTTTCAAACACCAATCTATCCAAGCCTTCTCTCCTTTTTCAATTAGAGCTTGCTTAGTTCCTCGCTGCTCCAATGGCCGAAGAGTTCCACGATGATTGGGAAGTCGTTCCCTACGACCTCAACAAGAAGCCTAAGGAAGACCCCGACGCCCGTGCTCTCGTCCCGGCCAACATAGAGCGACAGCTAGACGCCATGCCATTATGCCAGCGTAGCTCCACCCAATCCTTCTATGCTCAACCAGTTCTCACCACACCACCGCAGCCCCTACTTCTCAAGGGACCGTCAGCCAAGGAGACCACCATCAAGGTGCCAGACGACATGAGGATCCTTCCACCCAGACCGAATGAGAGGGTCGTAGGAGTCAAGACCAACCGGAGCGGCGAGATCAGCAGCATCCGCTACACTACGGAGGAGGAGAGGCCTTACTTTGAGGGGATTAGAGCAGCCAAAGTCTGTTTCATCCCTCCAAAGGCAGCCCCGAAGCACGACTATAGTAGATATTGATGAGGACGTTTGTAGGCTAGATAGGGTCATCATAGACCTCCAGTCCTCAGTTAACTCGATCACTAGGCAGCTCTCTAACCACAACATGGTGATACTAGGTCTTAGGCATGATCTTGCTAGTGCCAATAAGAATATTAGGGAGTTAGAGCGCCACTAAGTTATCTAGATTACATCTTGAGGCAATGCATCTTAGTTATTTATCTTTAAATTCGGTTTAGATTTACTATTATCGTCAGTTTGCTACTAGTCATTTGTAATAAATGCCTCAAGATTAATAAAGAGTATTATTATTATTATTATTATTATTATTATTATTATTATTATTATTATTATTATTATTATTATTATTATTATTATTATTATTATTATTATTATGTCTTGTGTGTCTACTTTATGTTTATGCAAGAAAGCAGAAAACAAGTATGGGGGAGATCCCTCGACATGCCAAACACACTTCGACTACACCACTCCACGATTCAGGTATATACTCTGCACACTTTACTTTACACAAACATATATATCTTGGATTATGCAGAATATTGTCTCCGATATGATAAATTAAAAATATTAAAATGTTTCTAATCATGATTAATCTCACTCTGTGATATTTCCTGAAAACCTGCAATTTTTGAAAAATCATTTTAAAACCCAGTGTTACTTAAGTCATTGTGGAATGTGAGATGGTAGAGTATGAGCTTCTTATTCTTGATATCATTGTTGCTTGGAGAATTTATTCAAAAATTCTAGCTACCATCCTCAGTGTTTTATGTAACACCCCAGTGTTATGGTTGCATTGATCATGTGCATAGCATGAGCATCATCATCTACTCAAAGCATATCATGATCTTCATCTATCTTGAGCCATGTCATTCTATGCAAATTTGTGTTTTAAATTGCTTAAATGGGTTTCCTATGCTTATGCTTGAGTGAACCATGATTGTGTTTGTGCTCTATGCCTTGGTAATTAGTTTATCTATGCTTAACTTAACCTTGGGAACAATGTTCATGTTGATCACTTCTCCAAATATGCCTTTAAGTCATACTTGTGTAAATAGGCCCTAGAAACCTCTTTTACTTAGGCTTTTAAAAATTGTTTCATAAAATGTTTGCATGTCAAAACTTCCTACAGCAAAGTTGTAGAAAATTTTATAGGGAACAAAAGTTGTTTTATGGCCATCTCATGAAAATGACCATAAATATCTCAAAAGTGACCCACAAGGCAGATTTGGGGCTGTTTCCAACACTTAGAAAAATTCTAAGTCTTGGAACGAAAACAGTTTGCTCCATCGATTTTGGAAACACTATATCTCTCAATCCTGGCCGATCTGGCTTTTGCTCTAGATGACAAAGTTGTAGAACTCGATTGTAACTCTAACTTTGTCAACTGCATCATCTTCTATCTCGGGCTGGTTTGGGAGCTATCCGTTGCTGAAGTCGCTCTGTCAGTCGGTCGCCGTTTTCTCTGAATCGAAGTCGAGCTCACCGTCGGGAATGGCCAGGGTGCCACCTGTCTGCCAGATGTCGCCCGTACGCCGGTGATGGCCCCGCTCGTCAGCTCCCAGCGAGCACATGACGTCCACGGCGATGCCCCGAGCAGAGTGGACGCGTCCACTTCCGCTCTGCCTCCCCCTCTCGCCAGAAACGCGGCCGCCGTGAGCTCTCCGTCGTGAGCGTACTCCGGCGAGCTCGCGCGCGCCCCTTGCTGCGCCATTGCTCACCAAACTTCACCCAAAGCTTCGCCGTGAACCGCTCTCCAATATCCACCCATCATCTCGCCGAGAAATCCACCGGTGAGCCGCCATTCCCTTCTTCCCCCAAATCGGGTCGCCGTGACCATCTTTTCCGGCGAGCCCAATGCAGAGCCCTGTGAAGCCTCTCGTCGTCTCTGGTTAGGTCCTAGAGGTTGCTTAGGTTCCTAGCTTGTGTTTGCACAACTTGGTCGACGCTCTACCGAGCTCTCCATCGCCGGACACGACGCGCAGCGCCGCCGTGTTTCCGCCGGAGATGGGTGCTCTCGTGGCCAGCGTATTCCACGAGGTTTCAAGCCAAGCCGCGTACCTAGGAAGCTTCGCCGTAGTTCGCTGGTGCTATAGAAGGTCTTAGGTCACGCTCTACCGGCCTGAGGGCTCCGGCATAACGCCGAGCACCTCCGCCGAGCCGCCATCGTCGACGGTGAGCCCCTTCCGGTGGCTCTGCCGTGGGGAAAAGAGGGTCAATCGAGACGCTAGAGTCTGGGGATCACGTTGGTGCCCTTGGTTTGGCCGGAGACCTCGCCGTCGCGGAGAAATCGCCGGCGAAAGTCACCTCGGCCGTGAGGAAGAAGAACCTGACAGCTGGGGTCCACTGTCAGTGTCACCTCTTTCTCTCCTTTTCTTTTATTCAAAATCTGGATTTTTGGCTTTCTTGCAAAAATCATATCTCCTGTTTCTGAGATCCAAAAATTGTGAAACAAATTTTGTGGTATTCCTTGAGATGGCTAGTTTTTAATAAAAATATAAAATGAACAAATTCACATCTCTGGTTATACTTCTTAGTTTGCCATGAAAATTTTGTGGTAGCCTCTGTGTGATACTAGAATGCTATGATAAATATTTCATGATTTTAGGAGTAATGTAACTTTGATATGTAATTTATGATGGAAATGTGGCTTGTTTCCTTGATTAAATTATATAAAATAATTGGTACTTATGCTGGTGCTCTACTTTGGTAGTAAACCTGTTTATGGCATTCCTCATGTGTAAATAATCTGAAATCTGTTGTTTGGCACCATATAAGTCATGTTTTCCGATTTATGAAATAAGCACCTAGTTACATGTTAAATACATATCTTTAATTTGGTATGTGCAATTGCTCTGAAATTTTTATGGTGATGCTTGGATGCTATCCTTGTGCTTCTGTAATTTTTGTAGATTTTTCTGAGCACTTTGGCTAGTATCTTGTAATTATGCTCTTTTCTAGAATTAATTAATAAATGCCTTGTTAAGTAAATGTTTGAAGGTTATCATCTAGTGTTCTGGTAACCTGGTGATTTGCTTATGCTCATAAGCCATATGGTTGGCATGGTTTATGTTTTGGGTATGCCATCAAATAATTATTTATAGGGTTAAAGGCTGTTCTGGACAGCAAGGGAGCAATTTAACTTTTGCTTAATGATAATTTGGTTTTCTGGGCAACTTGTCTAAATCAAAGTTGTTGTAGACTTATTGAGCTAGCTGTGGCTTAAATTTGGGATCATTTGGCCTAGTAGTTTAAAAGTTATAGTTGTTCCAAGTTGTGTTCCAGAACTAGGTGCTCTCTGTTTTTCTGGGACAGAACCTGAGACTTTGTTTAAATGACTGGTGTAATATTTGAATTTTGCTATGATGTTTAAAAATGATTTGTAGACAATTTCATAAGCTTTCCAGAATGTCCTCACCCATGTGTGTTGGATCTGCCTAGCACTAGTTATGACCTGTTTGCTGAGCTACTTCTGCTTTATGTTGCTTGCTGTTATAGTAGCATGGTAGGTTTTGGTTAGGTTAACTTATTAACTTGTGAGAACTTGTTATAGCGGGGTACTCCGCAAATGAGTGTCCAGTGAGTTACTTATGTTATCAAGCATTCATTCTTTTGTATGCACACCTTCTTATTCACCGAGCATGCAATAGGTGCACCGGACGTGGCAGTCTCCTTCGATCTTCAAGCGAATCCCGAAGGCCAGGAGGCCAGTCAGGAGGTGGAGGTCCAGCAAGTCGGACTCGAGGAGCTCGAAGATGAAGTTGAGTGGCCGAATCACGAGCCAGCTTTGTTCGTGAAAGGCAAGCCCCGGTGCATTAAGTATATGAGTTGTGATGGAACCTTTGCTGCATTTTACTCAATCCTTGTCCAGATATCTTACCACTACCTGGTTATAGAGTTAAGATCGAGTAGCAGCTTAGCTATGCTTTAATCAGTAGAAGTCGGGTGATATCCTGTCACCTGCGCGATATAGGGTTATGTCGGATCACGATGGTCTATATGTGCTATCGTGGATGGAACCTGATTAATTTGACTTAAGCTGGGCAGAGTTTTGCAAGTTTGTAGTAACTCCGTCTGTGGCAGCTAAGGACCGATCGTTGTACGTCCTCTTGTCATGTTGAACGCATGCCTAACACTTAGTTGGCCGCATAACTAGTTCCGACCGCGAAGCCGAGTAGTATGACTCAGGCCGGAAGACCGGCAAGTATAAAGTGCGCACTACCGGAGGAAGTGCGGTGTGCGGGGGACCATTGGCGTAAGCCCAAAGGCAGGTGAGTTAAAATTCCTGACCTCCCTGGTAGAGTGGTAGCCCTGGGAGTGCGTCGCTGATCATAGCCGCGATTCCTGAGTTGTACCAAAGGTGACCCGTGGGCTCTCCGACGGGGGATGCTTGGGTGAGTGCTAGGAATAACCCTCCAGCTGGATAGGATTTCGATTCGAACCGCCGTCTCTCCCGGTCAGTGAGAACTTGACAGAGCAGCGGCAAACGTAGCATCCGCTAATGAACTTGGTTCACGATCATGATGATAGCAAGAAGAACATCTGATGAACTTGATATGGTTATTATTGCTTGTAATAATCGAGTGATGTGTTGTAGTACAGGTGCTAATCTAGTGGTAGGCTGATGATAATTAAATATGATGCTCTTACATTGAGTAGTCTTAATAAAGGCTTTTGGCAAAATCTCGAATCAACCAGCTCTACTTTTATATCTTAGCCTTGCATGATCCTTGGTGTCTTTTATGTTTTTCTAGACGGGTAAGTCTAGCTGAGTACATCCTCGTCCTCAGGGTTTATTCCCACCTGTTGCAGATGACATCTTCTATGACGGTTTCTGCAAGACCTGTCTTCATCCCGCTGGGGATGAGGACTAACCGTTGGGCGCGGTTCTCTAACAACCTCGTATCTGATGCTTTTGGAAGGATGGTGTAGACTCTGGCAATAAGCAAAAACTTGAGAACTGAACTTTGGAACAAGTGTGTGTAATTATTTTGCTTCCGCTACTTCGAACTTGGGTTGTAATAACTTAATACTCCGATGTGGTGCCGCTTCGATGGCAATGAATGACTATGTAATATTCGTTGTGTTTATGTTGAACTATTACGATCTTGGTTTGTTGCGAGTTGGTTTAAAGTCCTTCGTGATTTCAATTGACTACCGGGATTATATGGGCTCAAGTTTGCAAACTTGATTGCTTGTCGATCGTTTCTACACTTGAACTCTTACAATTTGGTCGGTTCTGTGACAGCTGGCATCGGAGCAAGTTCAGCATTATAAATGCAGCGTTTGTGTATTTAAAAATAAAAGAGTTTTTAAAATAAATTGGTGTAAATCAATATTTAAGTTATGCCAGTGGTCGAATCCTCCTTGCCCACATAAGGACTATAGGTGGTTATTTAAGTACTGACTTGGGGGTTTTTTTATTTATGCATCTCCGGCAGTACTCAGGTATGGATGTGTGATGACCGCACTATGCTATCCTATGGTCTAATGGTGGAGGTAGCCTTCATATGTGAATTAGCCACATATGTCGCTAGATTTAAATTATGCAACGTCGCACCTACGCTCTGGTAAGTGTGAGCTGTGAGAGCGTGATCGTCCAAACGGCGGTCTAGGGGAGTGTTCGCGGTGGTTTTCTGGAGTGGTTACATGTCAAAGCCATGAAACCGCGAAATAAACTTAATTGGGGAGCATTTAATTTTTCGGGTAGCTGTGGTGTCATTGTTTGAGCATATTGGGCATGTCCAAGCAATGTGCACATAGTTTACTGCTTTCTTGAGTGATATATTGGGAATTGTTGGGCTAAAATGAAGTTTTCTGCAGGTACTGTAACAGCGCACGTGTAAACGATAGTTATCGTATCGAGAGACGAATGTATGCCACCGTATATCCGTTAGAATATTAATTTTCTAAGTTTGCGAGGACGTACGGTTCGTGCACGCATCATGTCGCATTCATACATACATTCTGTCTACTCCTTCCCTTACAATGTCGTCCCTTTTAACTAAATAAATGTTGCTTAAACTAATCCTCTTTTACCCATGGTATTCCTATTCCTTTCCACAGATGGACGCACCCGCTTCACCCCATCCCAATGACACTTTCTTGAGCGAGTTTGGCACTCCTACTTTGCTCTAGAGGGTGCTTCAGTCTGTCGGATATACTGAGCCACCTCAGTATTCTAGGTGGGAGTTGGAGAGCACAGGAGGGATACAGTGGTTTGTTGTGCAGGGAGTTGTCCCTCCACATGGGGACAAGCCTGCATGGACAGGCTGGACTTGTAGCTCCAATGGGCAGACTCCTTGGGAGGCAGCTCAGGTTGCAGCCCAGACCATCCTGCTCGATATCTATCAGAGGTGTGCTGATAAGCTGATGGGAGGACCAGCAGCCTCCATTCCCTGTGCTGACCCAGCAGCAGCGGAATGGAAACAGGCTGATGGTTGTGCTTTGGTTCGAGGCAGGGGAGAGAGAGCTGAGAGTTCTAGTCCTGCTATGAGTGCTATGATGGCTATGCTCAAGCTGATCAGTCAGCGAGAGGACACTTATGCACAGGTGATGGTGGCTGTTCGCCAGGCTCAGAAGATGCAACGGAAGGCTGAAAAGCGTGCTCGCAAGTTTCGCAAGCAAGCTAGACTCCTGGAGCAAGCTCAGAAGGACCGCAATGACTAGGAAGGCATTGCGGAGTACCGTAGGCAGCAGTGGGTGAAGGCCATTAGAGAGAGAGATCATAAGCAGGATCAGATGAGTCAGTTAGCTAGAGAGAAGGAGACGGTGCTGGAGCGCTTGGTGCAGATCACTCGTGAGAGGGACACTGCACTCCGTGTGTCGGAGAACAGGCGTAGAGCATGGGAGATGCACCGAGTTCAGTCTCTTGAGCGGGAGAACTATCTGCAGGATCAGATTGAGGCTGGTCTTGTGGAGATTCACCGTCTCAACAACCTGCTACACCCTATTCCTCGCCCTATACCCATGTATCCAGAGGTGGGACCTCAGGTAATTGTGGCCGATGATGATGGTATGGAGGTCGATGGACCAGCGGTGGCTGCACCACCTTTGCACGAGGACGTGGAGGACGAGGAGCTTGAGCCGGTTAGCGACGAGGATGGAGAGGCGATCTTCAACGCTGACTCGGACGACGAGCCTGGAGTGTAGGGAGTAGTCAGTAGTGTTTTGTGAGGATCTTTTGTAGTATGCCAGTCAGCCGTGGTGCTTTTGTAACCATGTTGTAATCCGGAACTTTGACCTTGACTCATGGCATGTACTGTGATGGTGTAATAACTTTATGGACCCGATGTGCAGTCTTAATATGTTCGTTATGTTAAGACGATGTTTTCCGTGGTGGTGCATATTGCGGATATCTCTGTCATGTGGTGGATTGGTGATGTTGTTTTGTGGAATTGAATTATTGTGCCTTTTCTGTAAAGCTATTCTCTCGAATACTTTCAGGCACAAAAATAAGTTCTTCTGCGGCAAATCTTGTCCTCATCAATGCTCACTGACTGTGTCTTTTTAGATGTCTCGTGGCACCCGAGGTGCGGAACAGCGTGCAAACATGAATCCACCCGCTCCTCCTCCACCACCAAATCCTGCTGAGTTAATGCAAATGATGGTGGACAATCAGAGGATGCTCACTGAGACCATCAATCGGATGGTGAATCAGGGTGGTCGTAATGCACATGAAGGGCCAGCTCCTAATCAGTACAGTAGCTTCAAGGACTTCATGGATACAAAGCCCCCACCTTTCAGAGAAGCTGAAGAACCCCTTCAAGCTGAAGAATAGCTGAGCACGGTGGAACAAAAGTTTCGCTTGCTTCGGTTGACTGAAGGTTTGAAGGCAGAGTATGCAGCTCATCAACTGCAGGGCCCAGAAGGCATCTGGTGGAATCAGTATCGGGAAGCTCTTCCAGCCGACACGGTGCTTGACTGGAATCTTTTCCGTGATGCTTTTAAAGGGCATTTCATTCCTCCTGGTGTCATGGAGATGAAACATACCGAGTTCATGCAGTTAACACAGGGCAACAAGACTTTGAAGGAGTATTTGCATGCTTTCAATCATTTGTCAAGGTATGCTCCTGAGTTTGTGAACACGAAGATGAAAAAGATTGCTAGTTTCAAGCGGGGTTTGGGTCCCAAGTTGCTGAAGACTATGGGCCACACTAAGTGTGCAACTTTCAATGAGTTTGTCAGTGATGCTCTCACCCAAGAGAACTATAACACTGTGTACACTGCGACCAAGACTCGCAAGAGGGCTTTTGAGGCCGGGGCAGGGTCATCTCAGTCCAAGGCTCCAGTGGCAGCTAAGCCACCGTTCCGTGCTCCAACGCCTAACCAGCGGTACCGCCCTCCGATGAAGAAGAATCAGGCGAAGACGGGTTTCCGCAAGGGGTACTCTATTGCTCTTCCTAGGGGCAACACAGGTCCCAACTATGCCAAGACTCCACCTGCCAACCGTCCGTGCTGGAACTGCAATCAGACCGGGCATTGGCAGAGCAACTGTCCTTACCCGTCCAAGAAGGTCAACCAGGGGAACGTCCGTCAGGGGCGTGTTCACTACACAACTGTGGAAGCAATCCCTGCTGGTGAGGTAGTTACGGCTGGTAAGTTTCTGGTTAATCAACATGATGCACTCGTGCTTTTTGATTCTGGAGCATCGCATTCCTTTGTGAGTTCTGAATTTGTGTCTAAGCATAGCATCAAGGCAATTACACTTGATAAGGGCAGTTATTGTATTAGTGCTGCGGGAAATGATATTTCCACCAATCAAGTGGTCTTGGGGGCAACTCTAGAAATAGGAGGCTGTCAGTTTCTTGCTGATTTGGTTGTTTTGCCCGGTGTGGGCATAGATGTAATTTTGGGGTTGAAGTGGATGAGTGGCAATGGAGTTCTTATCGACACCACCACTCGTGTAGTGATGTTGAAAGACCCAAACACCAAGGAGGCATTTCTAGTGCAACTCCCTCAGGATATTCATATCCGTAACACTGTGAATGCAGTTACATCTAAGGCTATTCAGGACATTCCGGTGGTGTGTGAGTTTCCAGACATGTTACCTGATGATTTACCCGGGCTTCCTCCAGATCGGGATGTGGAGTTCAAAATTGAATTGATTCCCGGTACCGCTCCTATCTCTAGAAGACCTTATAGAATGCCACCCAATGAATTAGCTGAGCTTAAGACCCAACTGAATGAGTTGTTGAAGAAGGGTCTTATCCGTCCTAGTTCGTCTCCGTGGGGTTGTCCGGCTATCTTTGTGAAGAAGAAGGATCAATCGTTGCGCATGTGTGTGGAGTATCGTCCCCTAAATGCGGTGACCATCAAGAATAAATACCCTCTTCCTTGCATTGATATCTTGTTTGATCAGTTGTCTAAATCCAAGGTATTCTCCAAGATTGACTTGCGATCTGGGTACCATTAGATCAAGATCCGTCCTGAAGATGTACCTAAGACAGCTTTCTCGACGAGGTATGGGTTGTATGAGTATCTCGTCATGACCTTCGGTCTTACAAATGCACCTGCTCACTTCATGTATCTCATGAATTCGGTGTTCATGCCCGAATTGGACAAGTTTGTGGTGGTCTTCATTGATGATATCTTGGTATATTCCTGCAATGAAGAGGAGCATGCAGAGCATCTGCGTATAGTGTTGTCGCGTTTGCGCGAACATCAGCTTTATGCCAAGTTTAGCAAATGCGAGTTTTGGCTGAAGAAAGTACCTTTTTTGGGCCATGTCTTATTGGAAGAAGGCATATCGGTGGATCCAGCCAAGGTGCAAGAAGTGTTGGATTGGAAAGTTCCAACTTCGGTACACGAGGTTCGGAGTTTTCTTGGTCTGGCTGGATATTATCGTCGATTCATTCCCGAATTCTCCAAAATATCCAAGCCTATGACTCGTCTACTTCAGAAAGATGAGAAGTTTGTGTGGACGCCTGAATGTGAAGAGACATTCCACAAGTTGAGGACATTGCTGACATCAGCTCCTTTCCTAGCTCAACCTGATATCGAGAAGCCTTTCGATGTCTTTTGTGACGCGTCAGGCATTGGCCTAGGCTGCGTGTTGATGCAGGAAGGTCGCGTAATCGCGTATGCCTCACGCCAACTTCGAAAACATGAGGTCAATTACCCTACTCATGATTTAGAATAGGCAGCAGTTGTTCATGCTTTAAAAATCTGGAGGTATTATTTGCTGGGTAATCTGTGTAATATCTACACCAATCATAAGAGCCTCAAGTATATCTTCACCCAACCTGAACTGAACATGCATCAGCGAAGGTGGCTTGAGTTGATTAAAGATTATAATCTACAAGTGCACTATCATCCGGGCAAGGCAAACGTGGTTGCGGATGCTTTGAGTCGGAAAGCACACTGTCACTCAATCCAAGTGGAAGATCCGTTGTTGTCACATCTTATGCATCCACTTGTTCTCCACCAAATTTCTCTGGAGAGTACTCTTCGCAATCGAGTCATCGAATTGCAGCAATCAGATATGGGCATCCACCATATAAAGAGGAAAATGAAGGAAGAAGAAACCAAGCATTTCCGGGTCGATGAGAACGGGATCCTTTGGTTCAAAGATCGGCTAGTGGTCCCAAAAGACCGCGAACTGTGAAATCAGATCTTATCTGAAGCTCATTCATCCAAATTGTCTATCCATCCTGGTAGTAGCAAGATGTATCACGATCTGAAACCTTTGTTTTGGTGGACAAAGATGAAAAAGGAGATCGCTGCTTTTGTCGCTCGTTGTGACAATTGTTGTCGTGTGAAGGCTGTTTACATGAAAGCTGGTTTGCTTCAACCCTTGTCAATTCCTGGTTGGAAATGGGAAGAAGTCAGCATGGATTTCATCAGTGGACTCCCAAGTTCTATGAAGGGTTACGACTCCATCTGGGTGATTGTAGATCGTTTGACCAAGGTTGCTCGAATTATTCCAGTCCGAACTGACTATTGTCCACATCAATATGCGGAATTGTATTTCGAGCACATTGTTCGTCAGTATGGTGTGCCTCGAACTATTGTATCAGATCGTGGACTGCAGTTCACTGCTCGTTTTTGGGAGTGTCTACATGAGCAGATTGGTACTCATTTAGTCCATAGCTCTGCTTATCATCCCCAAACGGCTGGTCAAACTGAACGGGTTAACCAAATCCTTGAGGACATGTTGAGGGCATGTGCTCTCTTTTCAAAAGGCTCTTGGGTTAAGTGGTTGCCATTAGCTGAGTTCTCCTACAACAATAGTTATCCAGAGAGTATCAAGATGGCTCCATTTGAAGCCCTATACGGTCGGAAGTGTCGAACCCCATTGAATTGGGTAGAAGCCGGAGAGCGAAGGTTTTATGGGATCAATTTCGTGAACGAAGCAGAGTAGAAAGTCCGTACCATCCAGCAACATCTGGAAGCTGCTCAAGCTCATCAGAAAAGTTATGCCGACAAAAGAAGGAAGCCGATTGAGTTTTCAGTTGGCGACCATGTGTATATCAAGGTGTCTTCGATGAAGGGTGTACAAAGGTTCGGAGTCAAGCGAAAGCTTGCCCCTCGTTATGTGGGACCTTATCGGATTCTTGAAAAGAAAGGGAATGTGGCGTACAAGGTTCAACTTCCAGTTGCGCTTCGAGCTATTTTCCCTATCTTCCACGTATCACAATTAAAGAAGTGCCTTCGTGTACCGGAGGAACGAGTGGAAGTTCGAGATATCAAGCTGAAGTCAGACCTGGTGTATGAGGAGAAACCCATAGCGATTCTTGATCGCAAGGAACGGGAGACTCGTAATCATGTGGTTAAGTTCTACAAGGTGTTGTGGAGTAACCACGGGGAGGAAGATGCCACTTGGGAGACGGAGGATTATTTAAAAGAAGTTTACAAAACATTCTTCGAAAATCAGTAAGCTTTCAAATCTCGGGACGAGATTTTTGTAAGGGGGGAGGGCTGTAACACCCCAGTGTTATGGTTGCATTGATCCTGTGCATAGCATGAGCATCATCATCTACTCAAAGCATATCATGATCATCATCTATCTTGAGCCATGTCATTCTATGCAAATTTGTGTTTTAAATTGCTTAAATGAGTTTCCTATGCTTATGCTTGAGTGAACCATGATTGTGTTTGTGCTCTATGCCTTGGTAATTAGTTTATCTATGCTTAACTTAACCTTGGGAACAATGTTCATGTTGATCACTTCTCCAAATATGCCTTTAAGTCATAGTTGGGTAAATAGGCCCTAGAAACCTCTTTTCCTTAGGCTTTTAAAAAGTGTTTCATAAAATGTTTGCATGTCAAAACTTCCTACATCAAAGTTGTAGCATATTTTATAGGGAACAAAAGTTGTTTTATGGCCATCTCATGAAAATGATCACAAATATCTCAAAAGTGACCCACAAGGCAGATTTGGGGCTGTTTCCAACACTTAGAAAAATTTCTAAGTCTTGGAACGAAAACAGTTTGCTCGATCGATTTTGGAAACTCTATATCTCTCAATCCCGGCCGATCTGGCTTTTGCTCTAGTCGACCAAGTTGTAGAACTCGATTGGAACTCCAACTTTGTCAACTGCATCATCTTCTATCTCGGGCTGGTTTGGGAGCTATCCGTTGCTGAAGTCGCTCTGTCAGTCGGTCGCCGTTTTCTCTGAATCGAAGTCGAGCTCACCGTCGGGAATGGCCAGGGCGCCACCTGTCTACCAGATGTCGCCCGTACGCCGGTGATGGCCCCGCTCGTCAGCTCCCAGCACGCGCATGACGTCCACGGCGATGCCCCGAGCAGAGTGGATGCGTCCACTTCCGCTCTGCCTCCCCCTCTCGCCAGAAACGCGGCCGCCGTGAGCTCTCCGTCGTGAGCGTACTCCGGCGAGCTCGTGCGCGCCCCTTGCTGCGCCATTGCTCACCAAACTTCACCCAAAGCTTCGCCGTGAACCGCTCTCCAATATCCACCCATCATCTCGCCGAGAAATCCACCGGTGAGCCGCCATTCCCTTCTTCCCCCAAATCGGGTCGCCGTGACCATCTTTTCCGGCGAGCCCAATGCAGAGCCCTGTGAAGCCTTTCGTCGTCTCTGGTTAGGTCCTAGAGGTTGCTTAGGTTCCTAGCTTGCGTTTGCGCAACTTGGTCGACGCTCTACCGAGCTCTCCGTCGTCGGACACGACGCGCAGCGCCGCCGTGTTTCCGTCGGAGATGGGTGCTCTCGCGGCCAGCGTATTCCACGAGGTTTCAAGCCAAGCCGCGTACCTAGGAAGCTTCGCCGTAGTTCGCTGGTGCTGTAGAAGGTCTTAGGTCACGCTCTACCGGCCTGAGGGCTCCGGCATAACGCCGAGCACCTCCGCCGAGCCGCCATCGTCGACGGTGAGCCCCTTCCGGTGGCTCCGCCGTGGGGAAAAGGGGGTCAATCGAGTCACTAGAGTCTGGGGATCACGTTGGTGCCCTTGGTTTGGCCGGAGACCTCGCCGTCACGGAGAAATCGCCGGCGAAAGTCGCCTCGGCCGTGAGGAAGAAGAACCTGACAGCTGGGGTCCACTGTTAGTGTCACCTCTTTCCCTCCTTTTCTTTTATTCAAAATCTAGATTTTTGGCTTTCTTGCAAAAATCATATCTCCTGTTTCTGAGATCCAAAAATTGTGAAGCAAATTTTGTGGTATTCCTTGAGATGGCTAGTTTTTAATAAAAATATAAAATGAACCATGTTTTCTGGGAAAAATATTTATTAAGAATTAATCAGATTATTCATGAATAAATTCACATCTCTGGTTATACTTCTTAGTTTGCCATGAAAATTTTGTGGTAGCCTCTGTGTGATACTGGAATGCTATGATAAATATTTCATGATTTGTGGAGTAATGTAACTTTGATATGTAATTTATGATGGAAATGTGGCTTGTTTCCTTGATTAAATTATATAAAATAGTTGGTACTTATGCTGGTGCTCTACTTTGGTAGTAAACCTGTTTATGGCATTCCTCATGTGTAAATAATCTGAAATCTGTTGTTTGGCACCATATAAGTCATGTTTTCCGATTTATGAAATAAGCACCTAGTTACATGTTAAATGCATATCTTTAATTTGGTATGTGCAATTGCTCGGAAATTTTTATGGTGATGCTTGGATGCTATCCCTGTGCTTCTGTAATTTTTGTAGATTTTTCTGAGCACTTTGGCTAGTATCTTGTAATTATGCTCTTTTCTAGAATTAATTAATAAATGCCTTGTTAAGTAAATGTTTGAAGGTTATCATCTAGTGTTCTGGTAACCTAGTGATTTGCTTATGCTCATAAGCCATGTGGTTGGTATGGTTTATGTTTTGGGTATGCCCAGTGGCGGAGGACGGGTGAGAATTTAGGTATGGCATACACGGATTAGCAGGATCATAAACTATAGATTATAGCATTTTAGCAAATATAAAACAGTATGATACAGTATGCATGGATGACTCAAGGTTTGGCAACGGCCCCACCTTGCCATACCGAGAGCTCCGCCACTGGGTATGCCATCAAATAATTAATTATAGGGTTAAAGGCTGTTCTGGACAGCAAGGGAGCAATTTAACTTTTGCTTAATGATAATTTGGTTTTCTGGGCAACTTGTCTAAATCAAAGTTGTTGTAGACTTATTGAGCTAGCTTGGTTTAAATTTGGGATCATTTGGCCTAGTAGTTTAAAAGTTATAGTTGTTCCAAGTTGGGTTCCAGAACTAGGTGCTCTCTGTTTTTCTGGGACAGAACCTGGGACTTTGTTTAAATGACTGGTGTAATGTTTGAATTTTGCTATGATGTTTAAAAATGATTTGTAGACAATTTCATAAGCTTTCCAGAATGTCCTAACCCATGTGTGTTGGATCTGCCTAGCACTAGTTATGACCTGTTTGCTGAGCTACTTCTGCTTTAGGTTGCTTGCTGTTATAGTAGCATGGTAGGTTTTGGTTAGGTTAACTTATTAACTTGTGAGAACTTGTTATAGCGGGGTACTCCGCAAATGAGTGTCCAGTGAGTTACTTATGTTGTCAAGCATTCATTCTTTTGTATGCACACCTTCTTATTCACCGAGCATGCAATAGGTGCACCGGACGTGGCAGTCTCCTTCGATCTTCAAGCGAATCCCGAAGGCCAGGAGGGCAGTCAGGAGGTGGAGGTCCAGCAAGTCAGACTCGAGGAGCCCGAAGAAGAAGTTGAGTGCCCGAATCAGGAGCCAGCTTTGTTCGTGAAAGGCAAGCCCCGGAGCATTATAAGCCTCCCTTTACTTTTGAAAGTTTACTTAATATGTTATATCTATTGGTGCATTAAGTATAGGAGTTGTGATGGAACCTTTGCTGCATTTTACTCAATCCTTGTCTAGATATCTTACCACTACCTGGTTATAGAGTTAAGATCGAGTAGCAGCTTAGCCATGCTTTAATCGGTAGAAGTCAGGTGATATCCTGTCACCTGCGCGATATAGGGTTATGTCGGATCACGATGGTCTATATGTACTATCGTGGATGGAACCTGATTAATTTGACTTAAGCCGGGCGGAGTTTTGCAAGTTTGTAGTAACTCCATCTGTGGCAGCTAAGGACCGATCGTTGTACGTCCTCTTGTCATGTTGAACGCATGCCTAACACTTATTTGGCCGGATAACTCGTTCCGACCGCGAAGCCGAGTAGTATGACTCAGGCCGGAAGACCGGCAAGTATAAAGTGCGCACTACCGGAGGAAGTGCGGTGTGCGGGGGACCATTGGCGTAAGCCCAAAGGCAGGTGAGTTAAAATTCCTGACCTCCCTGGCAGAGTGGTAGCCCTGGGAGTGCGGTGCTGATCGGAGCCGCGATTCCTGAGTTGTACCAAAGGTGAGCCGTGGGCTCTCCGACGGGGGATGCTTGGGTGAGTGCTAGGAATAACCCTCCAGCTGGACAGGAATTTGATTCGAATCGCCGTCTCTCCCGGTCAGTTAAGACTTGACAGAGCAGCGGCAAACATAGCATCCACTAATGAACTTGGTTCATGATCTTGATGATAGCAAGAAGAACATATGATGAACTTGATATGGTTATTATTGCTTGTAATAATCGAGTGATGTGTTGTAGTACAGGTGCTAATCTAGTGGTAGGCTGATGATAATTAAATATGATGCTCTTACATTGAGTAGTCTTAATAAAGGCTTTTGGCAAAATGTCGGATCAACCAGCTCTACTTTTATATCTTAGCCTTGCATGATCCTTGGTGTCTTTTATGTTTTTCTAGACGGGTAAGTCTAGCTGAGTACATCCTCGTACTCAGGGTTTATTCCCACCTGTTGCAGATGACATCTTCTATGACGGTTTCTGCAAGACCTGTCTTCATCCTGCTGGGGATGAGGACTAACCGTTGGGCGCGGTTCTCTAACAACCTCATATCTGATGCTTTTGGAAGGATGGTGTAGACTCTGGCAATAACCAAAAACTTGAGAACTGAACTTTGGAACAAGTGTGTGTAATTATTTTGCTTCCGCTACTTCGAACATGGGTTGTAATAACTTAATACTCCGATGTGGTGCCGCTTCGACGGCAATGAATGACTATGTAACATTCGTTGTGTTTATGTTGAACTATTACGATCTTGGTTTGTTGCGAGTTGGTTTGAAGTCCTTCGTGATTTCAATTGACTACCGGGATTATATGGGCTCAAGTTTGGAAACTTGATTGCTTGTCGATCGTTTCTACACTTGAACTCTTATAATTTGGTCGGTTCTGTGACATTTTATATGCCTGATAAACCTAGAAATATTAATATGATAATAAACTTTGGAAACTTGATTGCTTGTCGATCGTTCAAAATGAGTTAGACCCTTGTTGAGAGTTTTATCATACTCCTAAGATCAAGACATTTATTCAGAAAGATTCACTCTTCCGAAGTATTAAAGCGTTAGAGGCATGAGCTATTGAAAAATAAAGATATTTTGAGGAAATAAAAAGGAGAAAGTGCTCGATCACCTCGCAGAAAAAAATGGACTAGTGTCCAGCAGTAGAATTAGGGGTACCTCGATATCCACTTAAAAAAGAAAGAAGAAGAGAGAAAAGAAAATGATAGCCCATGGTCCCTCTAATAAGCAATATGCCAGCAAGATTTGACAAGTTTTTAATTTCCAAAGTCTTTGATCTAAGAGTATGGCATTCTTCTCCTCGGATCCCGTTTTGATCAGGCAATAAATGCAAGTTAATTATGCTTGAGAATTTCTGCAAATTAAAAGAGCCTCAGTGAGATATATAAAAGATAAATGAGTGATCTGAGAGAACCTATGAGGACAAAGGTATGCTAAATTTCTTTTCAAAAATATACAAAAACTCCAAGTGACAGGATTGAGAAGAAAGGACCTCTACTCTTGACCATATATTTCCCTGACTTCGGTACACAGTGAGTTTTTTTTACAACACACTGCAGGTATAAAGAAAATGTTTTACAATGTTTAACCCCAGATATTTTTCTTAACCATCCATTTCTCGAGGACAAGTAAGAGCCTAAGTATGAGGGTATTTGTTGACGGTTCTTAAGTATCAATTTTAATTATCAAATAAACAAGAGAAAGTACCAATATGCAAACAACACCTAGAATTAGGGTTTGATCTGACAGAATTCCACAAGTTTTGTTGTTTATCTGTTTCTGCAGGGGGTTATCAGGAAATAAGGAAGAAAGGCCCACATGTCGGGATTACATAGAGATATTAACGCACCGCGCAATTTTCTACCATCTAGAAGACTCCAGAAGCCACGGGAACGAATGGGAAGGCGATCGGGCCCGAGGGCAGGGCGCTCGCCCTCCCCCCTAGGGCGCCCGCCTAGGTGTTGTAACCAATCCCGTCCAAACTCGCAGATCGTGCTCCACCGACCTAAAGGATCAAGGATAACCGTTCAATCAATGTCGGTTTGATCCAATGGCCCACGTTTACCTAAGGGCACTATATAAGCAAACCCCCTGGCCCCTGGAGGAGAACAAGTTCATCATAGAGTTGAGAGGAGCCCTCGAAGGATAACCTCTCCTCTAAATAGACTTAGGGCTTAGCATCCAATGTGAGTAGAATTAGTTCTTCTAAGTTCTACTAGATTGAGAGAGATAGAGTGGAGGTGTAGTTCGGAGGAAGCCCGGCCTGTCGGTGTCTACTCCGAGGTTGTACCTGCGGGATCAAGTCTTCTAACCCGAGGCTTGCTCCTAGGATTCTTCAGTATTTCGAGTTCTAAATTCTAGTAAGTTCTTGTTTTATTGTTCTTTGGTTTATGAGTTTACTTTAATCTCTTCGCGTAGAGTTTAGAGTAATCATCTCTAGCGTAGACGTGGTGTTTGGGCTAGGATACTCATAGATATTCCCTGACTAGCTGGATCGTGGTAGTAGCGAGGAACGTGACATTTCCAAGTTACCTTTGCAGACCATATCTCGTTAGTAGGATGGATAGGATTTATAGGTGCGCGTTGAACATCCTCTGTGGTGTCTAGATTCTATGAGCCTCCCCAATAGAGCAATAGATCATCCTTACCAAGGTTAGAAAGAGATTACGGTTGTAGTCTTCTCTATATATCACTCACATCGAGAAACATTCTTTGTAGCCTAAAGGTTAGTAGTAATAGGCTGGGTTAGTCAGATGCAGTCTTTCTCCTAGTGGTAAAAATATAAATACGATACTCTGGATAACATCCCGGGTGAAGTGCTCACCGATATTCGTGCGCTTGCGGATCAATTCCTTATTGCGCTCCCAAATATCAACAGACGAGAGGTAAAAATGTACAAGTATACGGAGTAGAATTAGGGGTACAAAGATGCCCACCTGAGCGGAAAAATTAGACAAGTGTCCGATAGTAGAATTAGGGGTATTTACCACCCACCTAAAAAAAGAGAGAAGAAAAGATAGCCCATGTTCTCCCAAAGCAAAGATCAAGAGAGGAGGAGACATAGCAATATGAGGAGCAATGAGAATTAAGTCTTATCATCACTTATACATTTTCACCATTACTATCATTTACTCCACCACACATGCACATCTTGATTTAATTATATGCTGAGTTCCTTTGGATCCATGGTTCGATTAAACAACATATGTATGAGCTATTTTTCACACCTATAAGCTCCACATAAACTTTCCATTTGCTATAGCTAAGTGACACCTTGGTAAGGATCCACAAATACCACATATAAAGAGACTTGAGAGAGAGTCATGTCTAGGAACTCTGAGCTTTATTTTTTAAAACATATGCAAAACTCCAGAACAAAGGTGAAGTATAGACATGAGGAATAGTGCTTGACTTAATTATTTTGTCTTCCAATTACCCAAGACTTAAGGGCAGGTACTAAGCTCCATGACACTTTACTCTAATCTGGGAGAATTCTATATGAAAGCATGTGTGCCTGTCAGGAAAGAAAACATCAAAGCAACTCTTGATCCATCTGAGTTTAGCTGTTTGCTCAAGGACGAGCAAAGGGTAAGCTTGGGGGAGTTTGTTGATGGTCCTTAAGTGCCAAATTCAACCGTCAACTAAACATGGAAAAGGCTCAATATGCACCAAACACCTAGACTTAGGGTTTTATCTGACAGAATTCCACGAGTTTTGGTGTTTGTCTATTTCTGCAGGGGGTTATCAGAAAATATGGAAGGAAGGCCCATACGTCGGGTTTACAACGAGATAATTACATGTGCGGCAATTTTCCTCAACCTAGAAGAGTCCAGAAGCCACAGGAGCGAACGGGAGGCCGGACGGGCCTGGGGCAGGGCACCCGCCCAACCCCCTTGGGCGCCCACCCAGCTACAGGGGCTAATCAGGCTCCGTCTCCTAGATCATGCTCCACCGCCTCTAATCTTCAAAGAAAACCGTGCGATTAAGGTCAGTTTGATCCGACGGCCCACGTTCATTTGAGGGGGCTATATAAGCAAGGCCTCTCCACCCCAGGGGGAGAGGATAAATCATTATTAGAGGAAGCCATCAAAGTTAGGGTTTAGGAACTTCTCTCCCGCAGAGAATTAGAATTAGCCACTCCCAATTCCTTCAAGTTATATAGGATTGATTAGGTAGAATTAGAGAAGTAGAGCCTCGTGCTCTGGACTTCGGATCTTCATCAATAAAGATTGGTATTATTTCATCTCTTTCTCTACAACATTATTCTAATTGCATTATATCTCTATTTATTATGTTCTTAGTTTGCTCTAGTTATATATTTGATATAGTTATAATTGATAATGAGTTTATCTATAAGTTTGCAAAGCGCTTAGCTCTTGACATGTGGGAGCTAAGTGGTAGATCATATGTGGGCGTGGTGCTTAGATATTATTTACCTGCTAATGTATCCTATTGGCCGAGTTGTGTGGTAGTTTGCGATGGTGATAACTTCGTTGATTCTTATATAGTCCACCCTCCATTAGTAGGATAGGCAGAATTTGTATTGCAGAGTAAATCTTGCTATGTTTTGATTTACTTTAGCAATGTTCCTTATACATGAATGAAGAGTCTTTTGTGCTATATATGATCTTGTAGATGCCTAGAGTAGATTGTCACTTAGTAGATAGTAGATACTTAGAATCAATCCTCTTGCTAGTCTGATGTCACCTAACATTTATGTGGAGTAGTCTATTTCTAATCGCTGTGTTATTTACCAATGAGCTTATATTTCATTATCTTTATTATTATGGCTTACCCCCTGCCAAAGCATGTGACTATGTGACGAGATTCTCATTAGTAATCATGTTCTTGCAAGTTTATCTCTAATCTATGCCTTGATAGATTTTACCCCTATTTTCACTTTCGCCATTCTCTTAAGCTAAATTATAAATAACGATACCCGGAATACTTTCTGCACTTCAATAAATTCTACAAAAATTAGAGCATGACACAGGTTACCTATAAAGTCTACTACCAAATTTTTATATCATTTGGGCAGATAGCATGGCCCACACAAAAATCACAAATTTATTAATATAATTAAAGGTAAATACCTACTGGTGTCAAAGTGTCAAACAACAGATTTCATATTTTTATAAATTACTTGTTAACATAAGAAAGACTCACAAAAATTTCTAGATTAATTGCATGACCCAATTTATTTACTAAAAATCATAAACCACTGCTATGCAAGCATTTAAATTAACATAAATTAATTTACGCAGCAAATATTGTGCTACACATTGTTCCCAGCAACTACACATCCATGCAAAGCAAGTAAAACAAGAGTCACATTTTTCTGAGCCATATTCTATTTACTGTGCATTTTCTAATAAACAACAATAACATGTATTAAATATATCTACACAGAAAAGATAGTCAAACATGACATGCAAGGGTACCAAACTGTAGATCTCAATTTATAGAACATGCCCAAATTATTTCACCATTTTTGGAGCTATAGAACTCAAGTTATGTATTAAACAAGATTTAAACAAATTTCTGGAAATCATTTTTCTGAAAATCGTATTTCAAATCCGCTGAGTGTGTCAAGGTGCACCAGGTGTAGTGCACCCGCCTACCTCGTGAGCGACAGACAGGTGGGCCACAGGTCCCTCCCGTCAGCCACTGCAGGAAGGGGGGGCGAACTCCGACGAGCTGGAGCTCACCCTTCACGACCACTTTTGGCGAACCAAGCGCCCCTAGATGTTCTACAGCCTGAGGCGAACACGTTGACCCCCTACGCGTGACCGGAGATGGACCATAATGAGCTCGCCACCGGCCATGGCGGAGCGGTGGCTCTGCTCAAAGTGGAGCCCGAGCTTCTGGCCCGGTAGAGCGTGAATAAGAGGGCTCGAGAGCGTCACGGTGCAAAGGCGAACGAAATGCGCTTGGAAGGGAGCGAAAAGAAGTACGGTGGCGCGCTGGCCACGCGAGCAGCGGCGGCGCTCAAGCCGGAGAAGATGACGAGGGCGAAAAGGGTCTTACCGAGCATCTCAGGGCGTTAGGAGGTGCGTTCGGGGACGATGAGGAAGAAGCGGAGCTCAGGGAGGGAGGAATCGAGAGATGGTGCGTTCGTCAGAGAAGAATGGTCATGGGGGAGCTCGGGAGCTCTAATGGTGACGGTGGCGCTAGCGCAGTCGGACCGAGGGCAAGGAGGCGAGAGCAAGCGCACGGGAGAGGGAGGAGAATGGCGAGTGCGCTGGTGGCGGTGGCACGCGAGGCGGACGTCATGGCGCTGGCCGGGCGCGCATGCCGGCGACGCGGCGTCGTGGCCCTGACGCGGTCGGGCGCGCGCACGGCGCTGCCACTGTGGCGAGTGGGAGGAGGGAGGAGAGGCACGTGCAGCAGGGCCGGGCTGGCTTCGCTGGCTGGGCCGATTGGTTAGCGCCTGCTCGCCAGTGAACAACGCCCCTTTTTCTTTTATTTTAATTCTTTTTTCCCAAAAGCTTAAACACAAATTTAGAGAGTTTTACAAAACTTTTTAGGGTTTTGGGTAAAAAGAGAAAATGCTCCCCATAAAATCCTCTAAAACTAGTTCTAGGTTTTAAATAAATTTATTTTAGGGAATTTTGTATAAAATCAATTTCCCAAATTCTAAAGCTCCAAAAATTACACAAAAATAATATTAATTCATCTAAAACATAACTAAACCTAATTTGGTCATCACAAGCATTTTTAAAGCAAGCATATTAATTTAGCACAATTAAATCTATTTTAATTAGGCACATAAAATCACACTTAATTTCTACTATGCTCATATGATGCCATGCTCATGCACATGCTTTATGAGAATGCTTATGCATGATCTATGAGACTAAGTGCATGCTTAACACCTAGGGTGTTACAGTTTTTACTCTATGCAACAAAATTCTCTCTTACAAGTCTAAAATTGAATGTGGGCTATAATATTAAAAGATGTCATACCAGAGAAGTATGAGCCCAAAAGATGCCATACTAAAAAGGTATGTGCCAAATTAAAAGAGAGTAAAACAATGGGTGTAAAGACACCCGCCTGAGAGAAAAAATGGGTACAAAAGTATCCGCCGGTGAGATAGCCCACATCTCTCAAAAGACATAAAATAGAGAATATTGCATAATAGATTGAAAATATAAATTTAAATCACTAGCACATTCAATCATGATGTATAGTTTAGTAGTCCTCTGCAAGTCTTATTAGTAGACTCTCATGGTTTTCAAAATAATAAATAAAAACCTCTAGAGTGGTGTAGGAACAAAGAATAAAATATATGCGGTGCTTGCTTGCTTATTATATCTTTCAATCATCTAAGATTTAATTAAAAGTTGAAAAGCCACATGCTGAAAGGAATAAGAATAAGTTTGAAGGATAGATGGATGAATTATAATCCAAAGATGAATTTTTTTAAATTCAACACTCAAGTATTTGTTGGACTTAAATATAAGAAACCCTGAAAATATTCTTTCAAGTCAACTTTGCTAAGGGACTAACAAAGACTTAGCTTGGGGTTACTGTTGACAGTTCATAACGTCAATTTTATTTGAACTTAAAACTCAAAGGAAAATATGAAAACACACTAGTCTAGGGTTTAAACTGACAATTTCCATGAGTTTTGCATATTCTGTGATTTTCAGGGATTATTTTAGAAAGTGCTGAAAAGAGGGATTTAAGTGCTAATCGGCCATAAAACTTATCCGCGATGGAAGGACAACACCAGAGGATTCAGGAAGACTCCAAAAGACACCCGACGCAACAGGGGAGCGAGCAGCCGTGAGGTGGGGCCAGCCGGCCCCACGCTAGCGCAGGCCGGCCCCCTACAGCTAGGGTTCGCCCCCCCTTCCGGAAGCTTCTTCCACCGCCTCTAAGGAGCCATCTTGGTCACTTGTTAAGTCGGTTTGATCCAACGGCACGTGTGCACTCCACCAGGCTATTGTTGACGGTCCTTAATGCTCACATTTAACCATCAACTAATCATAGAAAAGGATCCAAATGCAGCCAACACCCAGACTTAGGGTTTTATCTGATAGAATTCTACGAGTTTTGGTGTTTGTCTATTTCTGCAGGGGGTTATCTGGAAATACGGAAGAAAGGCCCACACGTCGGGTTTACATAGAGATATTAATGTGCCATGCAATTTTCTATCATCTAGAAGACTCCAAAAGCCACGGGAACAAAAGCGAAAGCCGAGAGGCCTCAGGGATAGGGCGCCCGCCCTAGTCCTGAGGGCGCCCGCTGTGGCAGAACCTCCTAAGTGTTTGGGCCCACCGGCACCTGTCGTTGTCCCAAAGACCTCTGACGGCGGTGCCGGGGATCCTTCCACTTTAGAAGTCCGATGAGCATCTCAGGATGCTCATTCCACCGCTACCTGGGGCGTATCAAATAGGCTCGTCCTGACCACCAGCGATGGTCAATTAACGAGAACTTCTTCTTCTCGCCCTTACAGGATAGCAAATGGCCACCTTAACACCAGGATCATTCGCTGCGAAGACATTGCAGTATCACAGACGACACAAGAACAAAATAATATTTCAGAGTAAAACCGCGGAAGTATTACATAACTTATTTTACAAAAGGAGTTCTTCCAAATAGCAGAGTGTTATTACAAACCAGGTCCAGCGGAGCAACTTAAACTTTAACACAGAGATTACAAATTTACAGACCCTGCCCATGGGTCACGCTCACTCTTCTTCGTCGTCAACCTCGACGACGGTCACACAACAGGGTCCGAAACAAGTCGGCTCCTGAGCTTCACCTGCAACAGGGGTTGTAAAACCCTGAGTACGGGAGTACTCAACAAGACATACCCGGTAGAAAAAGAGGAGAAGTTAGGGATGCAGGCTTAGGGTAGACAAGGGGTGGCTAAGCAAGGAGCCAAGGTGATTTGCGGAAAAGCTTACTAATAGTGCATCCTTACTTTCAAGTTTTACCCGCGAATTCCTTTCCTGAAGAGGCCGAGGAGTTCAAAGACAGTCTATCTAGTTGCCTCCCACAGACAAGTCTGTGAGTTCCTAGTCCTAAATTAAAGTATTATACATCCAACGGCCAGAGTTTCATGTCACTCTAAGTCCGGGAATTGGGATCTGAACCTCATGAGACATTTCCCCTTTCTCATTTTATCACTTAGTTGCATAATTATCTACGATGAGGGTCGAAGGAATTGAGTCTCCCAATCCGGGAGCAACGACGATTCGAATCGCTTAGCAATCCAGCTGGAGTTCCTAACCACCCGACATATGTAGAACCAAATCTTGCATATGTCAACCCAAAGCAAGCTCTCCCTAAATTTGACCAGGTTCGCAGCACCCGAGAGCATAGTACTCCACCATCCTACAGCCGATCTAGATGTTTCCCGGTCATCTCAGATCCGTAAGGTGGGTACACACTACTCTCGCCATCGCTCCACGCCCAGTGCGCGAGTAGCTGTTCGCGTCGAGGGATTAAAAGATCGGGCTTACCGAGGACAAGTGGCTAGTACTATAAATTCTCAACCCAGCAGGCCATCAACGGACCGGTCCTTAACCGACACAGTTGGAGACACTACTTTAAGACTCCATTCTTAAAGCAAGTCCACCGACCGGTCTCAAGTTGAAACATCATTGATCATAATTGTATTCCACAACAACCCTTCAAACTCTCTTGTTTGAAAACCTATCTACTAGCAGGGCTAAGCATTACTATGCGATTTTGAAATAAAACAGGTGTCAAGGACAAGATAACAAATATTAAGGTAGTAAATGCAGCAAGTAGGTTAACCCAATTCTCAACTACCTAATGCAGCATTTTCAATTTATAAGTGATAAAAGATTTAAAACATTCAAGGAGGGGTTAATGCATCCGGGGCTTTCCTTGGTTGCAGGGCAGAGAGGGTCCCTCGGAGACTTCCCAAGTCTCGGATCCCACTTCCTCGAACGGAGAACCGACCTCGGGGTTCGGTTCAACGGTCGCTCCTTCGGTCACGTGCACTATACGCAAAATGATGAATGCTCATGATATGCATATGACAAATATGCAAGAAGGACCAAGTCGAGTACAACTTGCCCTCTCGGTGCAACGCAGAATAAACAATAATTAAAGTTGTTTAACATCTTAGTGTCTTTACCCAAGGGGTTGCATCTGTAAAATTTAGTATTTTTCTTAATTCATAATTGTCTTAAATTAACTAATTATTAATCCTATTTACCTTAATTAATTCTTAATTAATTATTAATGACAGTAATTAAGCATTGAGGCCAAACAGTAATTAAATGCCAAAGGTCATTAGGGTTAATGACCTCAGGTCATCACATAATCCCAAAATCACTCAAATCCTAATTTTGAGCAATTAACTAATTATTATTTAATTATTCTAGAAATATTATTTAATTACCAAATAGGGGTTTAATAATATTTTATTCAAAAATTATCCAAATGCCATCAAATTTTGTGTGGAGCCAGGGAATAATATTCAGAGACTCCCCATAAGTTTTGGTGATTTTTGGACATACCAATAAATTATTAAAATTCATAGAAGTTTCATTTATTAAACAAAAGAGGCAATTTTCATACACATGTAAACTATCAGAAAATAAAATCTAATATTTTCCTTGGGTTCTACTTATTTCAGGGAATCTACACAAAAATTTCCATGATTTTTGGATCAACACAAGATTTATTACACAAATTCAAATATCAAGCATTTTTAAACAAAAAGGAAAAACAAAAACACACTGGTCACGCGGCCGGCACGCTTGGCTTTGGCCCAAGCCGGCCCAAGCGCTTCCCGCGCCCAGCTCCATCCCCCTCTCTCTCACGCGGTCGCTGACGGGCAGGTCCCGCCCGTCAGCTCCGTCTCCTACCTCGCGCCGCGGCTTCGGCGAGCTCAAGCACGCCATCGGCGAGCTTTTGGCCTCCGCGGTGAGACGTGCTAGCTTCCCCAACCTTTTGTGCACCCAGAGACACCCTTTTCACCCACTCTCCTCTATCCTAGCCCCCGTGACCACGGGCACGGCGGACAGCCGCCTCGGCCGAGCAAACGCCGGCCACTACGAGCGAGTAGAGCGTGAATTGAGCAGCGCAAAAGCATCAGAGGCTCACCACGACTTCAACCGAGCAAAAAGCAGCAGCGGAGAGGCTCGGAGTGACGCTGGCCACGGTGGTGTGCTTGCGGCGGCGCTTCGGCCGGAGTTGGAAGGGAGAATGGCTCGGGTTGGAGCTACGGTAGGGTAGAGCGTGTGTTTGGGGGCGCAATCGATGGCGGAGCTCAGGGCGGAGCTGCTGGTGTGCTAAGGCGGCTCGGAAAGGGAGTGGGCACGGCGAATTTTGGAGGGCAGCGAAGCTCACCGGCGTCGGCGCGATGGAAGCAAAAGGAGCATGTTGGCCGGTAGAGAAGCTTATAACGCGAACGGAGGAGACGTCCAGCTTCCACGTTGCATGGCGACGCTAGCAGGCAGGCAGGCTGCGTGCTTGCACGCGCGCACGCGGCGCTGCACGCGCGGTGGCCACGCTGGACAGGGGCGCCGTGATCCATATCGGATCACTGTAGCTAACCCTTATCCCCTCTTTTCTGATTTTTGTGAAATTCGGCCAAAAATTGAACTACAGTCAAAATCCCACCAAAACATAAGTTGCTCAGAATTTTATAAGCTACAAAACATATTTTGGTGACCGTAGCTAATTTTGAGTGGAAGATGGTGAATTTGACCAAACAGTTTGAAGTTCAAAATCCAATTTGGGAAAATTCAAATTTTTGAATTAGGGCAGATCAGGTTTTCCAAAATTACTTTTGATTCTTCCAAACAACTTGAAAAACTCCCAACATGAAAGTTGTTCAACTTTTTGAGCTCTACAACTTTCATGTTGGTCACTTTTCAAAATTCCAAATAAATTTTGAATTGGAGATTCAAATTGGAAAAGGGGACACTTTCTGGAAATCTGTATTTTCAAAATTACTTTGGATTTTGTACTGAAACATCAAAAACTCAAAACACCAAAGTTGTACATCTTAACAAGATCTACAACTTTGCTTTTGAACTCAACCTCAAATTTTGCTTGGTTTTAAAATTGTGAAAAAGGGGCCAAATCTAGGGTTCAAAAATCAGGGTTTTCCCCCCTAATCTTTCGGAAATCTTTCACCCTAGGCTTTTAGCAACCAACACAAGCATCAATATACAAGATAAACACACTTTAATTCCCTAAGCACATTCAACCAAATTAAACTTATTTTAAGTTGATGCATCAAGGTGTGCTTAACAACTATGCTGTGCAATACTGATGATGCCATGATCCGAATTTTAGTAGCCGTAACATCAGGGATGTTACACCCGCCCACCTTTTTCCACCAAACAGAGTCCAATTCGGGGATTATGCTCCACCGACCTAAAGGATCAAGGATAACCGTTCAATCAATGTCGGTTTGATCCAACGGCCCAGATTCATCTGAAAAGACTATAAGCAATGCCCCTGGCCCTTGGAGATCATACCTCTTCTATAGAATCAAAGCTAGGGTTTCAATTCTTCATCCAAGTAGAGAGGATCCCTCTAGTTCTTCTAGTTCTACCTCTAGTTCATCTAGATCTAGTTCTAGTTCATCTTGTTCTAGTTCTAGTTCCTCTAGTTCTAGTTCTAGTTAGTTCTAGTTGTAATCTAGAAAATAGGGAGAGACAGAAGAGGAGAGTGGAGGAGGAGCCGGACCTGTCGGATCTTCCTTAACATTGTATTTTTGCAGCAACTGGTTCGTCCTTCATCGTTCTCCATGTTCTTCAATTCATAACTCCTGAGTTCTCTAATTACTTTTATTTACATTCAAGATATTTATTGGATTCCCGCTTGCATCAAGTGCTGTAGTCTTTATAACGCTAGAGTAGTAATTAATAGATCAGACGTGGTGTTTAGTCTTGCAATTACCTAGAATTGCACCCAATCCTACGGATTGTTGTGGTAGCCTTAGGGTAGTGATAGCCCTAACGGTCGACGTATTCCACCACGTTCGGATCGGTGTTTGTAGGACCGTAGTCAGACCTTCCTAGCCCCCTTCTCATCTCTTTCCGTGGTTAGTGCTCTGATGTCCCGAAATAGATAATCTTGAAGTAATTCTTGATTCTTAGATCAACTAGAGAACTCTCAGGAAACTTCATCTCTTCCCACCAAAAACAATTATATAGTTATCCTTGGGCGATCTTGATTCTTAATTAGTACACTCACGTTCCCTGTGGAAAATCGATACTCTGGAATACTCCCGGGTGAAAGCCACATCGGTATCCGTGCGCTTGCGGATTTTTCTGTTTGCGTTTAAAATACCCAACAAGCTTTCTGGCGCCATTACCGGGGAGCGGTAGCTGTGCTAGTTTTGAACCTAGTCGTCTGTGTATCCTTTTTCTTTTCTTTTTTTACCACACTCACCTTACCATTTTCACCATACCACATGGATTTCACTCTAAGCATCAATGAGCATGGAATTTATTTCATAGCCACTTCATTTACTCCATGCTCATATGCAACATCTCCCCAATCCATTGGTTTTTCCAACATGTCCACATTCAAGGTCTCCAACCCCATCATCCTTTCTATTTATAAAAACATTAAAAGGGCGGTTGTCGATGCATATGTCTATAATAAATTTTGTAGATCTCGTTGGATTGATCTTTATTTAGGTCAGCGTTGGAGGGGAAACCACTTCGCTGACATAAATTGATGGTTTCCCAAGGACAAGCTTAGTGTCCTAAAATAAGCACTAATCAGATTGTAACATGAGCTTTTAATTATTTGCAACATTACCTTGTGTGTTGAGCATATAAGGATAATTGTAAAAATATTCCTTTGGGTATTCTTGTCACTAACCTTTCCAGGATTGGAGCAAGAAGATCGGATGAATGACAAGCACAAGGTATGTCCAACCAATCATCACACAACATTGAATTAAATTCATCCAAACTTGAATTTTGCAAAATTCAAGCGTGGGGGAGTACTTTACGTAAAAACATCATTTGCCATGTTGCTATGTTGGTTGTCCCTACCTTTGAGACATGCTCAATTTGTTAAATACTAATCACACTACTTCATCTCCACTTGAGTAGATCGTTATAAATGCTCTCATGCTACCTTTATTTGCTTTAGTATATGTCTAGGTTTGGAGTAGTTTCATTTATCTCTTAATTAAGCATGGTGCTTAGTTTAGGAATGATGATCTTACTTCCAAGGGGTTTTAAATTAAACATGATGCTTAAGTTAAAATGACCTCCTAAATCAAATTAGACTTGGTGTCTAGGTTGATTTTTGAGCCGATAATATGCTATAGTAGATATTGGATATTTTGATGGACTAACCCCTGCAGGAAAACTGTCAATATCGACCTGGGAAGTCCTGAGATAAACTCACATTGGAGACAAAGAGAGAGACACATGAAGGTTAACAATTTACACAAGGAAGACATAGCTCACAAGAGATGATCCATGGAGGGTGCCACAAACACGATGCACAACCACTAAGAAAGGAAATCTTCGACAAGGTGATATTGTACCATCACTCTTCATGTAGGGTAACATCTTAAGGTACTTCACTATCACTTTTATAAGTTTCTCCATGGTTCTAGTGTTCACATGAATAAAGAGACAAACATGTATGATTTACAACTCTAGATTAACCAACCCAGTCAATTCAATATGTTTAGTCCTTCCAGCTTTGTGATCCCGCACTCCTAATCATATGAACTAAAATGTTGCACACTGAATCTTTTGAAAATGATAGTCATGTAAAGATAAAAAAACATTTAATTAGAAAGATTATCTTTCCATTAGGTTTAGCGATCTGATCTGACAAATGTTTTAAATGCTACACTCATGATCTTATTATCCATCAACTTTGTCTTGCTTACTATGCTTGAGGTTAGAGAAGAACAAATACACTTGTGGTTCTGTTGGTGTTTTCACCAACAGGGCCCATGCACTTGATCTCTGCCTTGTCTCTACAAGCAGGTACACTTCGAGCAAAATATGAAGGAGTTTTACAACTCCCAGACTCCACCTAGTGAAGAACCTAGATTTACGAGCAAAAACACACTGGAGATACTGGACACTCAGGCAATCACTGCCCTGAGATGCTTGAGGATGTAACTACTGGAGCAACCCCGTTGTGGAAGTAATTACTGACCTTCTGCCGGTCAAGAGAGACAACCCAGGACGCCCCGTCATCCCGATCTCCAGCGGCATGGTGGACTTCCTAGAAGCACTCTGCGAGTTTAGCTCCAGCGTCAACATTATGCCCAGGGGAGGCCATTCCTAAATACCTCAGGAGCTGTCATCTACGCTAGTGCTGCCAAGATCAGTTTCTATATCAAGGGAAGGAAGGAGATGTTTTCCTTCAAGAACAAGACTATACAAATCTCAGAGCAATCCCGACATGAACCAAGGAAGAGGACCAACAGGAGGAACAGGAACAAGCAAATGTGGACCGAGTCAGCTAAGATGGTCACTGCAGTTCAAGGAGGTCAAGATCGTCGATTTAAGTCACCGTTCCTGACCAAAAAGGACGACCCAGTCACCTATCAGCTCCTATTCAGAACCATGCCCCTGGAACCAACATACATTCAGCTCCAGATGGCAGATCAGACATTCCGAAAGGTTGAAGGCAAGTACGATCCACCCATCATCCTTGGAAGACCGTTCCTCAGCACTGTTAAAACAATCATTTACATTGGAACCGGAGAAGTCCACATGCACTTCCCCTCAAAGAAGGTACGCCGCTATTTCACTGACCCTAACTATATAGTTGAAGACTCTAAGCAGGTCAGGACAAGAAGAAGACAACGCAACCGTAACCAGAGGAGGCAAATCATCAAGGACGGATGGGTAGACTACGAAGGAGAAGTTGTAAGGCCTGAAGACATACAACTTGAACCGAACTGTCCTGAGGAAACCGTAGCACCGAGTCAGGTGTGGAGAGAGAAGATAGTTATACATGTAGAGCTGGCGCTGCCGGAACCACCGACTACGCCATCCAGCAAATCCCAGGACGACTGAGAAAATGGAGAGTCCCGTTCGGAGGACTTAAAGACACCGAACGCCTTGCGAAGAGGTAAACTTGGTAGTTATCTTTTTTCCTTTCAATTATTTTAAAATAGTTTGCTTAGTTAATCAAGTTTATATCATCTCGAAAAGAAAACAAAAATATTTATTCGTTGCACTGCATCATAGAGTCTAAAGCCCCATGTGAGTAGACTTATGGTTTAAAACCCATAGGTATACTGACTCTGGTGGCATAGATTAAATATGTTTTCATCTTACAATAAAAATATAAAAATAATAAGTGCATGATCCTACTAAAGAGAGTAATATTTATTAGAGGAAGTTCAACATAATAACGGCTAAGAGATTTTATGCTAACACTTAACTAGTTCTACAAAGCTTTGTTGTCTATTTGAGCTCCACAGAATTCAAGGTTCAAAGAAGACTAGCAGACGGAGGACATCCTACTCACTGTCAGGGTGCTGCCGACATTCAAATACACCTCCGCCACCTGCTAGTTAAATCAGAAGAAATTACGTCAAAATCCAACTTGGGGGAGAGCACCCCCATTTATCCAGCTAAGTGTTCTACTCACGTTTATATTTTACTCAAATAATAAAAAGATGCATAATCATAAAAATCCAAATAAAGATTTTGTGCTTATATATATCTTTGCTTAGTTTGCTAAATAAATAAATAAATAAAGTTTGCTATAAACCCTCATGATAAGCTCTCACATGGAAATGATGAATAGTTGCTCTGCCATGACTAGTTCTCAAAATTGAAATCTCTCTCAAGTTTAGGCATGACTGGTATTAATTAAGATTTGCTCTAAACCTGAACTTGTGGGAAGAGTACTTGATCTAAAGTCTAAGTCGTTAACAGATACGATATGGGAAGGTTGAGCTACTGTTTATCTGTTCCTAGAGATGCTAGAATTTTGGAGAATTTTATCTTTGAAAATCATTGAAATAACACATGATGAGTTCCTGTATGATGAGAGTTTAAATTCCTACCACAACCATATATACATGCTTGCTAGACTTTGAGCCATACATTTACTTTTTACTGCTTATGAGCATTGAGTGTGGTCAAGCTGTGTAGAACCTTAGGAGCTTGTCATGAGGTTAAATCAAGATTCACTTGCACATTCACTCTCACATGCTGCTTCTACTCCGGAAGTACGCATCCACATATATCTATCCATTTCCATCTCTAGAACCACCCAAAAATATTATACTCCTAATCTGGGAGAGAAATGCCAAAAACATTTCTGTTTTTCCCTATGAAATAAATGCTCAAGTTATCTTGGTTACTACCACTTGCTATATTATTTCAGGAGATGAGTGATAAAAAGGGGCAAGTGCCCGGAACCTCGAAAGAAAAAAAAAGTGAGACGAGAGGTAAAAATGGACAAGTGTCCGACAGTAGAATTAGGGGTACAAGATACCCACCTGAGAGGAAAGAAAAAGAAAATATAGAGCATCTCATTCTCCTCAAAAAGTTTCAAAAGAGCAAGAAAGGTATGTATCCCCTCAAAAGAGCACAAGTAGAACTAGACTTTCACCATTGTTATCACCATCATTACCATGCACCATTCATTCGCCACACATGCACATCTTGATTTGACTTATTGACTTGTTCTTCTGGATCCATGGTTTGACTATGCAATAAATGTCTTGTAAGTATGTATTAGCTGTCTCCCACCTATGAGCTCCAGATATTAAAAGCCTTATTAGAGAGAGAGAAGGCAATGTCACTATGCCTCATACCAAAAATACCACATACTTTGAGAGAAGGCATACACCTTTACTGCCTTGGTAAGGATCTAGAAATACCACAAAAGAGAGACTAGAGAGAGTCATACAAGGAATCTCTGAGTTTTATTTGAAAATCTGCAAAAACTCCAGAGCTATAGTTAATCGAAGAACAAGAGACATGGTGCTTGACTAGACCGTTCTATCTTTTAACTGCTCAAGACAGAAGTGACGGTTGCAAGCCCCATGGTGAAAGGTAATATGAGTAAGTTTAAATCTTAACAGTTTACCCTAACCCAGAGATGAGATCTTGTTTGAACGCATGTGTAACTTTAAGGCATGAAACCACTACAGAAACTCTTGAGTTCATCTTTGCTCAGGGACGAGCAATGGTTAAGCTTGGGGTAGCTTGTTGACGGTCCTTAATGCTCACATTTAACCATCAACTAATCATAGGAAAGGATCCAAATGCAGCCAACACCCAGACTTAGGGTTTTATCTGACAGAATTCCACGAGTTTTAGAGTTTGTCTATTTCTGCAGGGGGTTATCAGGGAATACGGAAGAAAGGCCCACACGTCGGGTTTACATAGAGATATTAACATGCCATGCAATTTTCTATCATCTAGAAGACTCCAGAAGCCACGGGAACAAAGCGGAAGCCGAGAGGCCTCAGGAACTGGGCGCCCGCCCTAGTCCTGAGGGCGCCCGCCCACCTTTTTCCACCAAACAGAGTCCAATTCGGGGATTATGCTCCACCGACCTAAAGGATCAAGGATAACTGTTCAATCAATGTCAGTTTGATCCAACGGCCCAGATTCATCTGAAAAGACTATATAAGCAAGCCCCCTGGCCCCTGGAGATCATACCTCTTCTACAGAATCAAAGCTAGGGTTTCAATTCTTCATCCAAGTAGAGAGGATCCCTCTAGTTCTTCTAGTTCTACCTCTAGTTCATCTAGATCTAGTTCTAGTTCATCTAGTTCTAGTTCTAGTTTCTCTAGTTCTAGTTCTAGTTAGTTCTAGTTGTAATCTAGAAAATAGGGAGAGAGAAGAGGAGAGTGGAGGAGGAGCCGGACCTGTCGGATCTTCCTCAACATTGTATTTTTGCAGCAACTGGTTCGTCCTTCATCGTTCTCCATGTTCTTCAATTCATAACTCCTGAGTTCTCTAATTACTTTTGTTTACATTTAAGTTATTTATTGGATTCCCGCTTGCATCAAGTGCTCTAGTCTTTATAACGCTAGAGTAGTAATTAATAGATTAGACGTGGTGTTTAGTCTTGCAATTACATAGAATTGCACCCAATCCTGCGGAATGTTGTGGTAGCCTTAGGGTAGTGACAGCCCTAACAGTCGACGTATTCCATCACGTTCGGATCGGTGTTTGTAGGACCGTAGTCAGACCTTCCTAGCCCCCTTCTCATCTCTTTCCGTGGTTAGTGCTCTGATGTCCCGAAATAGATAATCTTGAAGTAATTCTTGATTCTTAGATCAACTAGAGAACTCTCAGGAAACTTCCTCTCTTCCCACCAAAAACAATTATATAGTTATCCTTGGGCGATCTTGATTCTTAATTAGTACACTCACGTTCCCTGTGGAAAATCGATACTCTGGAATACTCCCGGGTGAAAGCTACATCGGTATCCGTGCGCTTGCGGATTTTTCTGTTTGCGTTTAAAATACCCAACAGCTATAAATAGAGGGGCAGACTCCACTCCTAGGAGAACCCAGATTCAATTCATTCCTCCAGCTTCATTTGTCAAGAGTAGTCAAAAGTTAGGGTTTCTAGATATTAGAAGTAGAGCTCTAGTTCATCAAGTTCTTAGTATAGGCGTCTCGCGAGGTTCAAGTAGAGATCGGGCGCTCCGCTCGGGATTCCAGATCTATCTTCTAGAAATTGGTAATATTATCTTGTATTTTATTATGACTTTGCTTTACTTCAATACTGTTGACACCGTTTCTGGAGATGGGTCAAGGTAGTTGAAGCGAACCGATCGGTAATATGAAGGTTATTGTATCGTGATAGAGGGGTGCCGATAGGAATCGACACACAAAGATAGTGCTGATGATAAGGGATGATTGGTAGAAGACCTCTGATGGTTCCGAATCGGTATAAGGACAAAAATGATGTTTTTGCTGTGATTGCCGATGCCGATGGAGGAAAGTGTAGATGCTATTGCCGATGGGGCAGGACCCGATGAAAACTTAAGATAGGGGCTGATGAGGGCTTTGTCGTAGCTAGAGGAAATATGGGGATAGATAGTTATTATTTCTTTTTCTATGATTATTTTAGTTTACCTTATATGTATGAGTCCTGTCTACTTTGTGTAGATCTTAGTCGTATTCGGTTGTAACTCTTGGGATCAGAGTATAAATATAGAGTTAGCAACAATGTAATAGACACATCAATCAATACCAAGCACAAGTTTTTACATCTACTTTTACATCTACTTTTCGATGACTTCGTCAACTCGCATACTTTTTTTTTCTGTTTACGAGTTCTCAAGGATTCAGTAAGTTACACTCGACGATTTCTTGAGTTCTGCATGAGTACCTCTTGGCCGTGACATCCGGGCGCATCGCTGTTGTTGGGACCAAAGTATTCAAGTTATCACCTTTATCGATTGCTAGGTCAAATCGGCTGGCACGACTTGATATCAAAATTGGGTATTAGCCCTTTGTGTTTGTAGATCTATTTTGCATCAACACATCTTTTGGTATGCCTAGTGGGACCACTTCAACAAAGATCGACTTGGCCACTTCTGATCTCGACAGAGACAACGTCATTAGCGTGACAGAAGCTAATCTTAGAGAAGAACAGAAGCAAGCTATGGAGAGGGCTATGGATGAATACAAGCAGCTTTGATCCTTCGCCGGCAACTCTTCTTTGATCCTTGAATTCTGTGGAGCTCAAATAGACAACAAAGCTTTGTGGAACTAGTTAAGTGTTAGCATAAAATCTCTTAGCCTTCATCATATTGAGATTCCTCCTAATAAATTTTATTTATTTAGTAGGATCATGCACTTATTATTTTTATATTTTTATTGTAAGATGAAAACATATTTATTTTATGCCACCACAATCAATATACCTATGGGTTTTAAACCACAAGTCTACTCACATGGGGCTTTAGATTTTATGATGCAGTGCAATGAACAAATATTTTTGTTTCCTTTTCTAATGCTAATGTGGAAAAGTAAATATACTAATGCAAGTGATGGAATAAAAAGGAAAATGAATGCAGAAAAGATAAATATGGATAAATACCGATTTTACATTTCGGCAAGGATCCAATGTTTTAAGTCTTCTAGACAAGACTTCTCACCGTGTTCATCCTTTAGGTGCATCATTTGATTAGGTGTGGGCCTTGACATCTACACCTCTTGATACGGTGTCACCCATGTTCTTCGTTTGTCCAGCAGTTCGAGGTGCGGCATTGGCAGCATCCTGCTCAGTGTGTTTGTGCTCACAGATCCAAGTCCTTAACTTGGTGAAATCTAGGAGTTGTAAAACTCCTTCAGGTTTTGCTCGAAGTGTACCTGCTCATAGAGACAAGGCAGAGATCAAGTGCATGCGCCCTGTTGGTGAAAAACACCAACAGAACCAAAAGTGTATTTGTTCTTCTCTAACCTTAAGCATACTGAGCAAGACAAAGTTGATGGATAATAAGATCATGAGTGTAGCATTTAAAACATTTGTTAGATCAGATCGCTCGACCTAATGGAAAGATAATCTATCTATATTTATGTTTTTTTATATCTTCCAAATATTGAATGTGCAACATTTTAGCTTATATGATTAGGAGTGTGGGATCATGAAGGTAGTACTAAGAACAGAGATTAAGGGACTAAACATGTTGAATTAATTGGGTTGGTTAATTTATGTTTGTCTCTTTATTCATGTGAACGCCAAAACCAAGGAGAAGCTTATAAAAGTGATAGTCAGGTACCTTAAGATGTTACCTTACTTGAGTGATGGTACAGTATCACCTTGTGGAAGCTTTCCTTTCTTAGCGGTTGTGCACCGTGTTTGTGGCACTCTTTTCTTGTTCCATGGATCATCTCTCTATGATGGATGAGCTATGTCTTCCTTGTGCAAATCGTTAAACTTTATGTGTCTCCTTTGTCTCCAATGTGAGTTTGTATCTCAGGACTTCCCATGTTGATATTGAAAGTTTTCCTGCAGGGGTTAGTCCGACAAAATATACCATTGTCTACTCAAGCAATTTTTAGTTCAGTAACCAAACTAGACTCCATGTGAAATCAGATTAAGGAAGGCTATTTAACCTAAGCACCACGCTTAATTTAAATGTCAATGGAAGTATGTCGAGTACTTCCAAACCAACACTTGTTTGTGAATAGACAAAGGTCGCATGACATCATTTATAGAGATCTACTCAGGTGGAGATGAAAAATAAGTTTAGTGTTTAGAAAAATTGAGCATGCCTCAAAAGTAAGGACAACCAACATTGCAACATGGCAAAGGATGTTCTTTTATAAGGTATTTCCCCCAAGCTTGAATTTTGCAAAATTCAAGATTGGATGAATTTAATTCATTGTTGCATGATGATTGGTTGGGCATACCTTGCGCTTGTCATTTCTCGAATCTTCTTGCTCCAATCATAGAAAGGTTAGTGACACGAATACCCGAAGGAATATTTCTACAATTATCTTTATATGCTCAATACACAAGGCAATGTTGCAAATAATTAAAAGTTCATGTTACGATCTGATAAGTGCTTGTTTAAGGACACTAAGCTTGTCCTTGGGAAACCATCAAATTATGTTGGTGAAGTGGTTTCCCCTCCAACACCAACCTAAGCGTGCCTATATCAAGATCGACTCAACGATATCTGCAATATTTATTATAGACATATGCATCGATAACCACCCCTTTAAAGTTTTTATAAATGGAAAGGAAGAGGGGGTTGGAGATCTCAAATGTGGTAAGGTTGGAGAGACCAATTGATTGGGGAGATGTTTATATGAGCAAGGACTTGGTGAGGTATTTATGAAATAACTTCCATGCTCACTGTTGTTTCTCTCATTCTCAAACTCCAAGGATGATTCTTCATGAATGCTTAAAATTCCTCTAGGATTGTCTCTCAAGTTTGTTTTACCCATCCATTCAATGGTGATAGCACATGGATTTTTAATGCCCTCTAGCCATTGATGTTGCTCTTCTCGATCCTCCTTGTGGTCTTTGTGACTCTTATGCATGGGATGTCTAGAGAGATTCATAGGATCATCGGGAGGTTCAAGAGAAAGAGCATAGTAGAATTTATTAGGCTCGAGGATGGGTTTAAAGATAGGTTCGAATGAGTCATCAAAAGTGGGCGTAGAAGGGGAGAAGATGAGATTGGCTTCTAAATGGCTTCGCTCTCCTTCTATTGCATTACTTAAGATGCCATCCTTGAGTCTTTCTAGATGTCCATCAAAGGGATTGGATTTAAGATGCTTTCTAAGATATCCCTTCTTAGGAAGGTTCAGACTATATGCACTCAAAGGTCTCTTATTAAGCAGGAAGTTTAAGCTCATCCTAAAATGAATTTCCAAAGGTAGAATTTTTTCTTCCCTTAGATGATTTTGAAGCACTACTAGTTTGGGTTGGATAGCCGAATCATGGGATTGAAATGTTTGGAAATCGGCTATTGAAACTTCCTTTCCTCATCTGGGAGATGATTCCTTCTCTATCTCTAGGATTTTTTATGAAGACTAGTGCAAGAAGGATGTCCACGAATGAAGACATACCTTGCTTTACTAACAGATAAAGAAAGAAAAACTCTACCAAAGGTTATATGATTAAGACCAATGTGAAAATATCGAGGAAAAATATGGTCTTGTAGGGCTAGGTCTAAACCAGAATTTATAGAAAGATTAAAAGATTCCCTAGGTGTAGCTAAAAGTTCATTATCTTCTTGATAAAAATATAGGACTTCGGCTATAGAAAATGGTTGGTTTTGACCTATTGCAATCAACTTCGGACACAAATCATAATTAGGAGCAAAGAAAGGACTTGTTGACTCCCATGGTCTATGGCTGGTCTCCGAAGGTGCAAAAAATTCAATAATATGTGTGGAATTTGAGTTATCCATAAAGATGGAAAAAATAAAAGGATAAAAGAATAAAAGTATAAAAGTATAATACAAGATAATAGCAAGACTCAAAGTTAACTCAGCAAACTATCTTTCTCCCCGGCAACGGCGCCAGAAATGCTTGTTGATATTTGTTAACGCCATCAGGAAACGATCCGCAAGCGCACGGTATCGATGAGCACTTCACCCGGGAGGTTATCTAGAGTATCGTATTTATATTTTTACCGCTGGGAGAAAGCGTGCATCTGACTAACCAAATCTATTGCTACTACCCTTTAGGCTACAAACAATGTGATTTGATGTGAGCGATGTATAGAGAAGACTACAACCGCACTCTCGTTCTAACCTTGGTAAGGATGATCTAGTGTTCTATTAGGGAGGCTTACGGAATCTAGACACCACAAAGGATGTTCAACCCGCACCTATAAACCCTACTGATCCTGCTAATGGGATTGTGGGCTACAAAGGTAGCTACGAAAATGTCACGTTCCTCGCTACTACCACGGTCTGGCTAGACAGGGGATATCTATGAGTACCCTAGCCCAAACACCACGTTTACGCTAGTAATGATTACTCTAAAGTAAACTCATAAACCAAAGAACAATAAGAACAAAGAACTTACTAGAATTTAGAAGTCGAAATACTAAAGAATCCTAGGAGCAAGCCTCGGGTTAGGATACTTGATCCCGCAGGTACAACCTCGGAGTAGACATCGACAGGCCGGGCTTCCTCCGATCTACACCTCCACTCTATCTCTCTCAATCTAGAAGAACTAATTCTAATCTCACATTGGATGCTAAGGCCTGTGAGGTTGGAACCCTAGAGGGACCTCTCTCTCTGAATCCTCTCTGGAAAATATGCTAATGAATAATGGGATTGCCCTCCTCCAAGGGCCAGGGGGCCTGCTTATATAACCCCTCCAAATGAACGTGGGCCATCGGATCAAACCGACCTTAATCGCATGGTTTTCCTTAATCCTTTAGTTCGGTGGAGCATAATCCGCGAGGCGGGGCCTGATTGGCCGAGACACCTGGGCGGGCGCCCAAGGGGGGAGGGCGGGCGCCCTATCCCCGGGCCCGCTCGACCTCTCGTTCGTTCCCGTGGCTTCTGCAGTCTTCTAGATGATTGAAAATTGTGCGGCACGTTAATATCTCTATGTAAACCCAACATGTGGGCCTTTCCCCCATATTTCCTGATAACCCCCTGCAGAAATAGACAAACACCAAAACTCGTGGAATTTTATCAGATAAAACCCTAAGTCTGGGTGTTGGTTGCATTTGGATCCTTTTCTTTATTTATTTGATGATTATATTTGGTACTTAAGGACCGTCAACAATGGGCAGCCAGTCTCTAAAATTCTTATTGATGGAGGGGCTGCATTTAATATAATGTTGTATGTGATGTATCCGAAGCTTGGTAAAGGGGATCAGGATTTAACCAAGACCGATATGATGCTGAAAGATTTTGAAGGTAATGTGTCTCTAGCTCAAGGGGTTGTATGCGTTGAATTGACTATCGGCTGCAAATCCTTGCCGACAACTTTCTTTATTATCAATGGAAGGGGCGCATACAATCTACTCTTGGGGAGAGAATGGATTCATGCCAACTACTGTGTCCCTTCTACAATGCATCAGTGCCATGTTCAATGGGTAGGCGATAAAATTGAAGTTATTCCTAGAGATTCTTCCTACATCATTGCATCAGCAGAATCAGATACTTATGAGCGAATCAAGTGCCTATTGGAAGAGGCTTGGGAGAAAGATTTCCTCAAAGTTGCCGATTATGAGATTCCACCGATCCAAGTAGTTCATTCTGATGAAGAGTTTTACTAGATAGGTTTGCTGATTATGAAAAGTTAGGACAGGGGTTTACATTGGCTAATGATTTAGTAGAAGTAGACATAGGTAGTGGTGATAGGCCGAGGCCTACTTCCATTAGTGCTAAGTTAGATTCCGAGTGTAAGCAACAATTAACCGATTTGCTAAAAAATATAAAGACTGCCTCGTTTGGGATTATACTGAGATGCCTAGATTAGACCGATCAATTGTCGAACATCGGTTGCCTATGAAATCTAGATTTTGGCCATATCAGCAGCCAGCGCGCCGATCTAATCCTAATATTCTTACTGATATTAAGGCCGAAATAACCAAACTAATTGAAGCTAATTTCATTTGGCAGTGTCGGTATGCTGAGTGGATTTCCAATGTTGTTCCTGTCTATAAGAAAATGGAACACTTCATGTATGCATTGATTTTAGAAATCTTAACAAGGCTACACCAATGGATGGTTATCCTATGCCAGTTGCCGATATGTTGGTCGATGCCGCAGCTAGACATCATATTATTAGCTTCATGGATGGCAATGTAGGGTATAATCAAATATTCATGGCTGAGGAAGATATACCCAAGACTGCTTTCAGATGTCTAGGTCATGTTGGTTTGTTTGAATGGATAGTCATGACCTTTGGTTTGAAAAATGCCGGTGCTACCTATTAGAGGGCTATGAATTTTATTTTTCATGAGTTCATCGGCACATTGGTGGAAATCAATATTGATGATGCAAGTCTGGGGATTTCATAAAGCATCTATCGATCTGCGGAAGATACTTGAATGTACAAGGAAACATGGTTTGAAGATGAATCCTAATAAATGTGCATTCGGTGTATCGGCGGGCTAGTTTGTGGGTTTCATGGTGCATCAGAGAGGAATTGAAATTAGTAGGAGATCCATTGATGCAATCAATAAGGTAGTTGCTCTTGCCGATAAAACTGAACTTCAATCCTTGATCGGCAAGATTAATTTTATCAGGTAGTTTATATCCAATCTATTGGGTAAGATCAAATCTTTCAGTCCTTTGCTCAAATTAAAAGCCGGTCAAGAATTTGTGTGGGGAAAAGAGCAATAGCTAGCTTTAAATGAAATTAAGAACTATTTGATAAATCCTCCAGTATTTGTTCCACCTCAACATGGAAAGCCCTTTAGGTTATACTTGTCGACCGATGATGCAGTTATCGGCTTAGCTCTCATTCAAGAATTTGAAGGGCAAGAATGTGTGATTTATTATTTAAGTAGAAGATTGGTGGAGGCTGAGATGAGGTATTCGGCCGTTGACAAATTGTGTTTATGTTTGTACTTTTCTTGTACTAAATTAAGACATTATTTGTTATCGGCCGAATGCACTGTCATATGCAAAGATAACATAGTCAGATATATGTTGTCAATGCCGATTATGAGTGGTAGAATCTGCAAATGGATACTGGCATTGTCAGAATTTGATTTGCGTTATGAATCGGCTAAAGCAGTTAAGGGATAGATTATGACCGATTTTGTTAACCAACATTGCAGTTCGGTGGGTTCTTTGGAGGTTGCTTCTTGGATGCTTTTTTTGATGGATCTACATGTGATCAAGGGGTAGGTATCGGCATAGTATTAATTTCTCCACGAGGAAAGAAGTATGAATTTTCATTACCAATTGTTGCTACGTTGACAAACAATCATGCTGAGTACCAAGCTCTGGTAAAGGGATTGGAGTTATTGAGAGAAATTTGTGTCGATGTTGTTGAAATATTCGATGATTCTATGCTTATTATAAATCAGTTGATTGTAGTTTATGAATGCCAAAGTGAAATTTTAATATCCTATTATGAGAGGTGACTGCAGTTATTGAAGGAATTTAAGGATTTCCATCTAGAACATATTCCCCAATTACATAATGAAGAAGCTAATTGGTTGGCTCAACACGCCTCGGGACATCAGCCCATCCTAGAGGTGTTTTCATCGACAATTGGTCCCGATGATTGGAGAAAGGAGATCATTGATTACTTAAAAGATCAATCTAAGAAAGTTGAGCGACGAGTTAGATTTCAAGCCACCAAGTATGTACTCCTTGATGATGAGTTATATTATCATACTGTGGATGGAATTTTGGTTAGATGTCTTGGTGATGATGAATCCAAAAGTTTGATGGGTGAAATCCATGAGGGAGTGTGTGGAGCACATCAGTCGGCTTTTAAAATGAAATGGATGATTAGATGAAATGGATATTATTGGCCGACTATTCTTGAAGATTGTTTCAAATATTTCAAAGGATGTCAAGGATGTCAGAAGTTTGGTAATATTCAAAGAGCACCTGCATCGGCTATGAATCCTATTATTAAACCTTGGCTATTCTGGGGATGGGCTATTGATCTCATCAGTCAAATTTATCCACCATCAAGTAAAGGGCATAAGTTTATTCTTGTTGCCACTGATTATTTCACCAAGTGGGTTGAAGCTATTCCTTTGAAGAAAGTGACATCAGCCAACATGATTGATTTTGTAAAAGAGCATATTGTTTACCGATTTAGAGTTCCTCGGACGATTACTACCGATCAGGGTACTATGTTTACATCAGGGGAGTTTGATGAATTTGCAATCGGTATGGGGATTAAAGTGTTGAATTCTTCTCCTTATTATGCTCAAGCTAATGGGCAGGCTGAAGCTTCTAACAAGGGAATCATTAAACTCATCAAACGAAAAATTGAAGAAAATCCTAAGTGATGGCATACATTATTAAATGAAGCCCTATGGTTGTATCGGATGCCGTGTCATGGTGCAACCAAAGTATCACCTTATCAATTAGTATATGGACATGATGCAGTATTACCTTGGGAAATTTGTCGAGGGTGTCGGTAAGGGGTACCCTCAGCGATGCGCATTATGAGATTGCCCGTACGAAGGTCGAGATCCTTAATTCGACGCTCTAATCTTACGTATGCGCCGCCATCGACGGTCGCAGCCTCGAAGACGGAAATAGTGTCGAGCGAATCGGTCAGGGCTCGAGCGACGATTGCCGTCGAAAACGGAAGCGGGCTCGAGCGAACCGAGAGGAATCAGGCGCAAGGACGCTGTCCGCTGCCCGACGCGCGCACGCGGGCCGGAGCATTAAATGCACCTGGCGCTTCCCCACCTAACACACAGGTCACGGAAGGCGTGATAGGGAGCAAGCTTCTGTCCCATCGTTCTTTTTGCAGCCTTCCCACCGAACGACCCAGGGCGTGTCAGGACGCAGGAAACAAGGATGGAACGTCTAATCGGGACCCCCTCGAGACACCCAAGGTCAGCGCTCCAGATACCAGCATATTACACGGCGTCCGACCCTCGACCGAACAGGGTCCCTTCCTAGGGACAAGTTGGGCGTCGACTGACTACACCACAGCTACCCCGCCGGATCCGCCACCATACCGTACAAGCATGCGACCTCAGAACCAGCACAAGGCGGCTGGCAGGGCAGAACACAGGGGCACGCGTAATCATCATCGGGCTATCAAGATGGGATGGCTCGAGGCCATGCCGTACGGAAGCCTCGAGTAGGTCAGCGCTCCATGCGGCTATCGATCCCTACTCTAACATCTACGCATGTACCCTGTGTCTCTCCTTGGAGCTATAAAAGGAGAGACTCAGGAATAGAAGAACAGGACATCACAACACAAGAACTCACACATGTAGTAGAGCTACACACTTCATACCACGCTTGTATTCGCCCCTGTACGAGCACTTAGGTGCAAGATAATACAAACTCTCTCCCCCTGCTGGACGTAGGGCCTTCTCTTGCCCGAACCAGGATAAATCTCTGTGTCTTCTTGCATCACCATCCGGAAAGGGGAGCACGCATACAAATTTACTCGTTGGTGTGACCCCCCGGGGGAAAAACACCGACAGTTGGCGCGCCAGGTAGGGGTCCTGCGTGTTTTTCACCGATTTCCCACCACTTTCCGGATGGCTACTCTTGCCTCGCCGCTTCCGCACTCCACGGTGATTTGGTTTGGGAGTCTCGAGTTCATGTCTACGGGCTCCGGCTACGACATGATCTTGCTCTCAGTCAAAGGACCAGGAGGAGTCCGCGTTACGCCAGCACGGTTGAAGGCTCCGAGACGCCCTCACCACCACGCCTCCCCGCCTAAGAAGAGGCGCGGGCAGCACCACCGCGGCCCCTCTGCTTCAGCACGACCAACAACTCGTGCAAGGCAGGATGTAGGCCACAAGTCGGCAACACCGCGTGACCGAGCAACAAGCACGACGACTCAGCACCACGCGACGACGGGGGGAGACGCGTCTCGCGCGCCCTCCCCCACCGCAGCTAGGCTACTTCCACACGGGTTGTTCTCTCCAAGGGCGGCACTGCCGTTCGGGTTGGACAACGCCGCGGCGTCGCTCGCCAAGGCGATATGCCCAAACGCCCAGACGTACGTAGAAAGACCAATGGTCCTCCCACGTAGCTCTGAAGCGCGGCGGCCGGCATCCGAGATGCCGGACCTTTCCCGAGTATGAGGCCTCCGCCGTCTAGGCCCCGGACGATACTCGATCACCTCCCTCAGGCAACGATTGCTGGAGGAAGGACGTGGGTGTTTCCACACCGCCGAACCGGACTCCGACTCCGAGACAGACAGCTATGACCCTACGAGGGAATGCTATCACATCGACGGGGCGGCAGAAACCACCGACGAGACACGGGATGCTGCTGTGGGTGGTCGAGCCCCCGCGGCGCAAGAAGACCCCAGGACGCCTGGGAACGACGGACGGCTCGACCCTCTTCCTCAGGAAGATAGAACTGCGCAGCTCGCGCAGCTGCGGGAGCTCAAGATGAAGCTCGACGAAGATCGCGAGCGCCTCGTCCTGCTCGAGCAAATCCTCGAACAAGACCTGCCCTACCCGCCGGGCGGAAGTGTCCGCAGACGCGCTCGAGAGGTACATCGACAGATCGTCGGTGACGCAGAGGCAGAGCAACCTGTCAGCCGTTTCCCTCGAGCAGGCCAGAATGTAGTGGCAGCGACGATGCTGCTACGTAACATGCTAGAACCATCAAATTCCCAGGCCCGACGCATTCGAGATGAAGTTCAGACATTGCTCCAGGTGGCAGCAGTTCAACAAGCCGAAAGTTCGGCATCTCGACGACGAGGTGCTGCCACAGAGAAGCGCGACGAACAGCCTCTAATCGAAGAGGAGGTGTCTGTCCAGCAACAACCTCCCCCTCGAGGTAGAAAGACCGCTCTCATCCTCCCAGCCGACAATCAACGTCAACACGACGCGCGGCACGACATCAAAGAAAATAGACGCCGCCGGCACGGAGACGCGGAAGAACGTGGTTATAGCGCGCATCGCGGTGGGAGGTACGACAACGACGAGGACAGGGTGGCCCCCGAGCCACCGGGCCCGCGGGTGTTCAGCAGGGCGATTCGCAGCACGCCCCTGCCTAGTCCATTTCGACCCCCAACCAGCATCGCGAAGTACAATGGAGAAACCAAGCCAGAGCTATGGCTGGCCGATTTCAGGCTGGCTTGTCAGCTAGGTGGCGCTCGAGGGGATGATCGAGCCATCATCAGACAGCTACCCCTTTTCCTCTCCGACACCGCCCGTCGATGGCTCGAGGAACTCCCTGCCAATCAGATTCACAATTGGGTTGATCTGGTCAGAGCCTTCGAGGGTAACTTCAAAGGGACCTACATACGGCCAGGGAACTCGTGGGACCTCAGCAAATGCAAGAAGAAGTCAGGAGAGACTCTTCGGGAGTACTTTCGACGCTTCTCGAAGCAGCGCACTGAGTTGCCACACATCCCCGACCACGACGTCATCTTGGCGTTTGTCTCGGGCACCACCAGTCGAGACTTGGTGCGGGAATTAGGCCGCAATCGACCTCAGACCGTCGACGAGCTGATGGACGTAGTAGCTAACTACGCGGCAGGGGAGGAGGCAGTCGCCTTCTTCAGCTCAGAAGGAAGAAAAGGCAAGCAGCCCGTCAATGAAGATGGGACTTCCAGTCGAGGCCTCAAGAAAAATAAAAAGAAGCAGAAAGTGCGGCAGTTCCACCAGGAAGATTCAGGAGACGACCTCGTCGCCGCCATGGATCGAAAGAAGCCGCGAGGCCCTTCGGAGGGAGGCATCTTCGACAAGATGTTGGAGGAGCCGTGCCCTTACCATAAGGGAGGCGCCAACCACAAACTCAAGGACTGTCGTATGCTGAGAAAGCATTTCGACGGTCAGGGGTTCAAAAAAGATACGCGTGATGACTCCAAGAAGGAGAAGGCTGGCGGCAAGGAGGACAACAAAGATGACGACGGCTTCCCCGCCGTCCACGACTGCTACATGATCTATGGCGGGCCTTCGACTCAGTTGACCGCGAGGCAACGCAAAAGGGAGCGTCGCGAAGTCTTTACAGCAAGAATGGCGGTGCCCCAGTACCTTAGCTGGTCGAGCACTCCCATCACTTTCGACCGAGAAGACCACCCTGACAAGGTAGTCGCCCCAGGCGTCTACCCGCTCGTCGTCGACCCCATCATCGTCAACACCCGACTCTCGAAAGTGCTGATGGATGGTGGCAGCAGCCTCAACATCATCTACCTCGAGACCCTCGATCTCCTCGGCATCGATAGAGGACGCCTCCAGCCGAGCGCCGGCGGTTTCCATGGCGTCGTACCAGGGAAAAAGGCACTGCCAGTAGGTCAAATCGACCTACCGGTTTGCTTCGGCACGGCGGCCAACTTCAGGAAGGAGACCCTCACCTTTGAGGTGGTTGGGTTCCGAGGCACGTACCACGCCATCATCGGGCGCCCGGGCTACGCCAAGTTCATGGCTATACCCAACTACACATACTTGAAGCTGAAGATGCCTGGTCCCAAAGGCGTCATTACTGTCAGTTCCTCCTTCGAGCACGCGTACGAGTGCGACGTCGAGTGCGTCGAGTACGGGGAGGCGGTTGAGAGCTCCACCGAGCTCGTTGCAAAGCTCGAGGCCATGGCCGCTGAGGCTCCAGAGCCTAAACGTCATGCGGGCAGCTTCGAGGCGGCGGAAGGAACTAAGAAGATCCCGCTCGACCCCAACAACTCCGACGGCAAGGTGCTGACGATCAGCACCGACCTCGACCCCAAATAGGAAGCCGTGCTCGTCGACTTTCTCCGTGCAAATGCTGATATGTTTGCGTGGAGTCCCTCGGATATGCCGGGCATACCGAGGGAAGTCGCCGAGCACTCCTTGGAGATTCGAGCTGGTTCCAAGCCAGTGAAGCAGCGGTTGCGCCGATTCGACGAGGAAAAGCGCAAGATCATTGGTGAGGAAGTCCACAAGCTTTTGACGGCCGGATTCATCAAGGAGGTTCATCATCCTGACTGGTTAGCGAACCCTATATTAGTTAAGAAAAAGAATGGGAAAATGAGGATGTGTGTCGATTATACTAGATTGAATAAAGCATGTCCAAAAGTTCCCTTTCCATTGCCACGCATTGATCAGATTGTCGATTCTACCGCGGGATGTGAAACCCTTTCTTTCCTTGATGCTTATTCTGGTTACCACCAAATAAAAATGAAAGAGTCCGACCAGCTCGCGACCTCTTTCATCACACCTTTCGGGATGTATTGCTACGTAACCATGCCATTTGGGCTTCGAAACGCGGGAGCCACGTATCAACGTTGCATGCTCCACGTATTTGGCGAACATATAGGCTCAACGGTCGAGGCCTACGTCGACGACATTGTCGTCAAGTCAAAGCGACGAGGAGACCTGATTCAGGACCTCGAGGTTGCCTTCAGCTGCTTACGCACCAGCCGGATCAAGCTCAATCCCGAGAAGTGCGTTTTCGGCGTGCCTCGAGGCATGCTCCTAGGATATATTGTTTCGCAGCGCGGTATCGAGGCCAACCCCGAGAAAGTCTCGGCCATCACGAAAATGGGGCCAATCCGAGACATCAAGGGTGTGCAAAGAGTCACGGGGTGCCTGGCGGCTCTGAGCCGTTTCATCTCGAGACTAGGAGAAAAGGCATTACCATTATATCGACTCCTAAAGAAGGTCGAGCGCTTTTCTTGGACCCCCGAGGCCGAGGAAGCACTCGAAAAACTGAAAAAGACGCTGACCTCGGCACCGGTCCTGGTTCCACCTCAACCTGCGGAGCCACTGCTCCTCTACGTCGCGTCGACGACCCAGGTCGTCAGCGCGGCGGTGGTGGTCGAAAGACAAGAGGAGGGTCACGCGCTGCCAGTCCAAAGGCCAGTCTATTTCGTCAGCGAGGTGCTTTCGGAGACCAAGGCGCGTTACCCCCAAATCCAGAAGATGATCTACGCTGTAATCCTTGCCCGCCGCAAATTGCAGCATTACTTCCTTGGTCATCCTATCACGGTGGTCTCTTCTTTCCCCTTGGGCGAGATAATCCAGAGCAAGGAGGCCACGGGAAGGATAGCTAAGTGGTCGGTCGAGCTCATGAGTGAGACTCTCACTTACGCGCCTCGAAAGGCCATCAAATCGCAAGCCCTGGTAGACTTCGTCGCGGAATGGACAGACTCCCAGCTTCCCCCGACTCAGGTCCAGGCGGAGCTGTGGACAATGTATTTCGACGGGTCACTCATGAAAACTGGGGCCGGGGCCGGCCTGCTGTTCATCTCACCCTTGGGCGTCCACATGAGGTATGTAATCAGGATTCATTTTGCCGCATCTAACAATGTTGCAGAATATGAGGCCCTCGTCAACGGTCTTAAGATCGCTATCGAGTTAGGAGTCCGACGCCTCGACGTCCGAGGTGACTCCCAACTCGTCATCGACCAGGTAATGAAAACCTCGAGTTGCCATGACCCAAAAATGGAAGCATACTGCAAGGAGGTGCGTCGACTCAAAGACAGGTTCCACGGCCTCGAGCTTGTCCATGTCGCTCGACGCTACAACGAGGCAGCCGACGAACTCGCCAAGATTGCATCTACCAGAGGCACAGTGCCACCTGATGCATTCTCAAAGGATCTTCACGAGCCATCCGTCGACCTAGGCACGGGGGCTGGCGTCGACACCACCATCGCCCAACCAATCAATGCTGTCGATGCGCTCTTGATGGAGGAAGAGGTGATGGAAATAGAACGACGACCGGGTCGACCATTCGATTGGCGCACACCGTTCCTCGACTGCCTTATCCGCGGTGAGTTGCCAGAAGACAAGACAGAAGCTCGTCGTATCGCTCGACGGGCCAAATCATATGTGATCTATAGCGAAGACAACGAGTTATATCGACGGAGCCCGACGGGGGTCTTACAACGTTGCATCACCGTAGAGGAAGGCCGAAAACTCCTCGATGACCTGCACTCGGGGGCTTGTGGCCACCACGCCGCCCCACGGACCCTTGTAGGAAACGCTTTTCGGCAAGGCTTTTACTGGCCAACGGCCGTGGCGGATGCCATCGAGCTCGTACGCTCGTGTCATGGGTGCCAATTCTACGCCAAACAGACGCATCTGCCCGCCCACGCTCTTCAGATGATCCCCATCACCTGGCCGTTTGCGGTATGGGGGCTCGATTTAGTAGGGCCTCTACAAAAGGCGAAAGGAGGGTATACCCATTTGCTGGTGGCCATCGACAAGTTCTCCAAATGGATCGAGGCTCGACCCATCACCAACATCCGCTCCGAGCAGGCCGTCCTTTTCTTCTCCGACATCATCCATCAGTTTGGGATCCCCAATGTCATCATCACCGACAACGGCACCCAGTTCACTGGCAGAAAGTTCTTGGATTTCTGCGATCAGCATCACATCCGTGTGAACTGGTCCGCAGTAGCCCACCCTCGAACTAACGGCCAGGTCGAGCGTGCCAACGGCATGATTTTGCAAGGACTCAAGCCAAGGATCTACAATCGATTGAAGAAATTCGGCAAGAAATGGGTCGAGGAGCTTTCCTCAGTCCTATTGAGCCTTAGGACAACGCCAAGCAGGGCCACAAAATACACCCCGTTCTTCATGGTCTACGGCTCTGAAGCTATCCTCCCCACAGACCTCGAGTATGGGTCACCACGACTCAAGGCTTACAACGAGCAATCGAACAAAGATACTCAGGAAAACACGGTCGACCAACTCGAGGAGGCTCGAGACATGGCCCTCCTCAACTCTGCTAGATATCAGCAGAGACTCCGACGCTACCACGACAAGCACGTGTGCAAGAGGGACCTCAACGTAGGCGACCTTGTCCTACGACGCCGGCAAAGCAACCAAGGACGCCACAAGCTGACCCCACCTTGGGAAGGCCCGTATGTGGTGGCCGAGGTCCTTAAGCCAGGAACGTACAAATTGGCGGACGAAAAGGGGGCAGTCTTCACCAACGCATGGAACATCGAACAGCTACGTCGATTCTACCCCTAGAAGTCCTAGATTCACGATCCTACTTTTTGAACGAAGACTTTGTAAATGAACGCATGAATAAATAAAGTCTTTCCCTCGAGCGGCTTCTTTCTGTACCAAAAATAGTTACGAGTTATAGTCTCGACGTCAAAAGGGGATGCCGACCATGACCCATCGTAGTCCGCACCCCCTCGGGGGCTACCAGAGGGACGACCCCTCCCCAAGCGTCGAAAAAGCCAAGAAATTTTCTTTTCTTGCTTGGTAAACCTTACACGGTTCGAGTAGCTAAGGCACCTCGAGCCCCTCAAAGGCCGAGGGATAATGAGCCGGAAAACTCCCACGCCCCTGGGCTACGGAAATCGAGTTTGTTTCTGACGAAAGGTCCAGCAAGGGATACAAACGTAGGAATAAAGAGAAACTAAGGAACCTCGAGCGGAAAGACAAATAAGCAGTTAACAATTACGAAAAGATACTATATCATGTAACAGCAAAATTAATAAAGTATCGTACAAGGGGCCTCAGGCGCCCTGAGCAGGCTCGCAAGCCTCAGTCAACGGCACGATCCTCACCGCCCTCGCCTCCGCCCGAGCTAGCCTCAGGAGGGAGCACCTCAGGCTCGAAGAGCTTGGCCAACCTTTCCCCAGGAGCCTCCGCGTCGTCGATCAAGGCATGGAGCCTCTCCTCGTTCTCCGCGTGGGTCTTGGAGATGTCGGTGACGAAGCCATGGGACACCACCTCCATGTCGTAGGAGAAGCCCGAGCAGACAACCGCCATCGCCCGCTTCACCCCGATGTGGAGGGCATCCCGCACCCGATCTCGCAGCGTTGCGCCTATGTAGCACAACTGGTCGATCAGGGCGTCGCCTCGAGTGTCCTCCCTCGACTCATGCATAGGCTCGACCTCCCAAGAGGTCGAGAGATCGCTTATCGCCGTCCGCACTCGACGGTTCAAAGCAACCTCAGCCTCGAGCTGAGCCTTGGCGTTGCGAGCCTCGGCTTGGGCGGCCAGGAGTTCGTCCTTGAGCCCTATAAATACCAATACAAAGAAGCTTTAGCAAAAACTCAAGCACACCTCGAAAAGGAAATTCGACAAAGGAAACATACCTTTGATGCTCTCCTCTAGGGCCGTGTTCTCGCCGACCAATCTGGTGTTGGCACGCTCGATCTCTCTGTTGGAGCGCGCCAGCTCAGTATTGGCGACGCGGAGATCTTCGATCACCCTGCCAGCCTGAGCGACGGCTCCGCTCTTCTCCAGCAATTCTCCTTTCAGACGCTCGACGTCGTCAGAGAGACTGCGGGATCGAGCTCGCTCCATCTCGAGGTCTTCGAGGGCCTTCTTCTTTGCGTCCTCGGCGGCACCCCTGGCGACCTCATTGTCCACGAACGCCACTTTCATCTTTTGGAAGGTATCGCGGAGGGAGTCCAGGTCGGTTTCGAGAAGGCCCTTCTCCTTGTCCAGGTCCGCGATGACGCTCTTGTGGGACAGGGCCTCCTCCCGGGCTCTGGACGCGGCCTCCTCGACCGTAAGAGCCCGCTCCCGTAGCTGCTTTGCCTCCTCCTCCGCCTTCTTCGAGACCTCTCGGGCCTCGGCCAAAGCAGCCTCCCTCACCTTCTTCTCCTCCTCGAGTGCTATGAGATCTTTGTAAGCTTTAAGCAGCTTTTCCTGCGACTCGAGGAGTTGATCCTTGAGGAGGGGAAGCTGCTCCCATCCGCCCCTCGTGGCATGTATGAAGCTGGACTTGATGCGAGAGGTCTCTTTCATATCCTGCGAATCAGGGGTCAGAGGGATTAGAACACAGAAACCAGAAAGCACCACAAAGATTGGAGCTCGAGAAACACTTACAAAATAAGCTGGCCCAAGCCCGTTGTTGATGACGTCCGATAGGAGCCCCACCACGTGTTTCATCCAAAGGCGGAGCTCCTCGACGTGCTCCCACTTCTCGACTTCCTTCTTATCATCGAGGAAGATATTGGGCTCGGACGGGTCGCTGGAAGCTCGGATACGAATCCGATCGGGACACCAGTTCTCCATCTCCCGATCAGCCCGCACCTTGACGCCGCGGAGAAAGTTCTTGACGGTCTCGAGGGAACCCCCGTGGCGCAAGAACAGGTCGGCGAGGCAAGGGAACCGCCCGTCGTCGTCCACCGTCTTCCACGTACCGTCCTTGCTCCCAGACGACCCGATCTCATTCTCCTCAGAGGGAAAGCGGTCCTCCCATGCTCGACGCTCCCGGAGGAACCCTGGGGCGATCCCGTCCATGCCGTAGATTGTCCTCTTGATCTCGGACTCGGGGTCGGTGGGGGTGTGCATCATGCAGGCGAGCGCCACCACTCCGTCCTCTCGCCCCGACTCTGCCCGGATCGCGGCAGGCGCCCCCGGGAGGAGCCACGCTGGGGTGGGAGGTCCGTACACCGGCAAATTTCCCTCTTGATCGCCGGGCTCTTGCGACGCCAGTGGCGCCGATTCGGCCAAAACTTGAGGCGGGGGCTCGAGTGGCTCGTCCTCTTGGCCCCCCAGCTGCTGCTGCTGCTCCTCCTGCTGGTGCTGCAGCTGCTCCTCCGGCTGGGGTCGCTGCTGCTGCTGCTCCAGTGACGGCTGCGTCACCTCGCGCTCCCGCTCCTCCTCCTCCACCATCTTCCTTTGCGCCTCGAGAGCTCGAAGGCCTGCAGGCCAGGGAGTCCGTCCTGCGACGTTGGGGGTCGATGCTTCTTCCTCCATAGGTCGAGCGCCCCCAGACGCTCCGTTGCCATCAGACGTATCGCTGATGGTGATGGGTTCCCCCTCGACCCCCAATCGAGAGGGCTCGGGGGCTCCCTCTGACGCTCGCGTCTGGGGGGCCGCATCATGAGTCGGCGGCGGCGGAGTAGGCGCGGGACGAGATAAAGTCCTCTCGACGCCGGCTGGAGGTTGGGTGCTGGATGAGCCTACAAAACAAAGGGTAAGGGTCAGACGTTATGATAACCAACGTAAGAATATCGCGACACCCAGGAGTTAACTACGAACCTGGTTCTGTGGAGGCGGAACCCGTTCTGAGCCTCTTGGCCATTGACGGTTGGGCCTGCTCGAGGGTCCGTTTCAGCCTGAGAAAAAGTCGGCATGTGAGGAAAGGTGAAAGAATGGGGGACAAAGACCGCAACATCAAAAGGGCTTACCCCACGGGGAGAACGGCTCGCCTTCCGCCACCCCGACCAGCGGGCCTCGAGCCACCCCGCGTCGGGGCTCTAGGCCCCTCGAGGGCAGGAACTGGCTTAGGTACGTCGGTCCCCGCCTGGCGGACGCCGGGACTCGCGCTCCTACGGCCGGCGTCTCCTTTCTCAGAGGCCGCGGCGCGACCGCGAGTTAGCGGCCCCGACGCCTGGGACCTAGCCGGACCGCTCTCCCTGGGCGCCGGGGGAGGGCGCGGTGCGTCTTGGCCCGCCTTGAGCGCAGAAGGAGCGTCAGCCCGGGGACGACGAGATCCGCTCGGACCCTCCTCTGGCGCCTCCGTCCGAGGGGCGTCGACGTCACCTCGAGGCGGGCCCTCGAGAATCCGATCGAGGCGCGACGCCATCCCTTCGGAGTCGTCGCTACCCTCGTCGTCGTCATCATCATCATTGGGGAATTCTTCCTCAGGCTCCCCCCTCTGCCTGGATTTGGCTCGACGTGCCTCTAATGCTTGGCGGTCGAGGTTCTTCTTCTTCTCCCCCTTCTTTGCGGAGTCCTTGGCAGACTTCAGCTTTTCGGCGGATTGGCGCCGTTTGTCGCGATCGACCTCGTCCTCCTTTACCGGAGGCCTCGAGGACCGGACATCAATCCGACCCTGCCAAAACTAAGGTAGACTTAGAAAAAAAAGAGAGGGGAGAAAGGAAATCCAGAATCGGGGATGCGCGTAAGAAGAAAGCGTACCAGATCGATCGAGCCTGCGTCAGGTCTCATGGGGAAGCTGTTGACATGCTCCGGCTGAAAATCACCGGCAATTGCGGCCCTGACTCGGGCCGCGACTTCGTCGTCCGCCGGAGGCTCGTTGGACATCCGACATGCCTTGAGGTCCCGAGATGAGACGCCAGGGCCCATCTCGTCCATCCTCAATGGTCGTGACATCAGAGGGAGAACTCTCCGATGATGGACGGCCGAGAGGACGAGGGCGGCGGTCAAACCTTCCTGGCGAAGCTTCTTCAGGGCGTCGAGGAGAGGGTCAAGCCGAGACTGATGAGCTTGGACGACGCCGTACGTCCAGTCCGCTGGACGCTCCAAGATCAGACGGCCTGAGTAAGAAGGTAGGAGGTTGTCGTCGTTCCGCAGGTAGAACCATTGGGAGTCCCAGCCGGCGTGGTTGGTCGACAACCCTACCGGGATGTACTCCCGCGGCCGGTCCGTCTTCCCCGTGTTCTGCACCAGATTGAGGCAACCCGCCCGCACGGGCTTCCTTACGCCCGTGGTTCCGGTGGAGGCGTGAAACAGCTCGCCCCTGTAGAGGTGGAGCCACAACTCCCAGTGCGGCATCATCCCCAGGAAGCCCTCACACACGGCGGCGAAGACCGCCGCTACGGTGATGGCGTTCGGAGAGAAGTGCTGGAGCTCCACCCCATAATGGAAGCAGAGGGCCCGCATGAAGCGGCTTGGAGGCGAGCCCAGACCGTGGCGGTGAAACTTGGCGAACGACACCACGTAGCCTTCGGGCGGCTGAGGCGCCCTGTGGCTCGCCGGCGGCGCGATCCACTCTGGCGACGACAGCGAGGTGCGGCGGCGCAGCAGTCCCTCCTTCTCAAGCTCCAACAGCCGGCGCTCCGTCATCGACGACGGGCGCCAGTCGTCGGCGGCGACGAGTCTTACAGGCATCTCGGCTAAAGGGACGGTGGGTTCGCTACAGCTCGAGGGGGCGTGTGCGCGTGAGATGGCGAGAAAGCAAAGGCAGCGAAGGAACAAGAGCGAGAAGGCGGAAGGGAGAGGAACGGCGGTGACGCGACGACGTATTTATAGGCAGCTGTCCGCCAACGGACAGATCCGAGAAGTAAGGTAACTCCCCCCATAAATGCGCCGCCTGACAGTCCTCTCTCTCTCCTCACAGGCCGGACTCTCCGGATTCCTCGCCGATACGGTGTCGTAACGTCATCCGCCTAGAAAGGCGCGCCCAACGGGCAGAAAGGCGAACCGCCACGGTCGTTTCCTTCCCCCGTAAGCCAAGGGACGTAACCACAAAAGTCTCGAGAGGTCGATGGCTGGCCCGCCAAAAGGGTTCGACAGCCGATCTCGAGCGCCAGAGTCAGGGATCCCCAGCGAGCGGTCGAAGATCGAGGCCCGCCTCGAGGACTCGCTGGCGATGTTCAAGATAGGGTCTAGACGGTCGAGAGGAATCGCCCCGACGGGAGGCATCGAGCCGCCGGTCTCTATCGAATGAGACTGGTATCCCCGACCACGTCGACCCTGCTTTGTGAGGACGCCTCCGGGCTACAGCTGACCCCCTCGAAAGGGGCACAGGTTCTCACTTGGACTACCCGCTAGGAACTCAATTTGGGATGGAAGACGCTCGCTCTATCAAGAGTACGTCGAAACCCCCGAGCAAAAACGAGCCAATCGGAATCTTCCACCACTGGTGTCGAAAGCGTTTCTGCGAATTAGACAACATAGCCCTCGAAGGAGTCAAAAACTCCTCCGAGGGCTCGGGGGCTACTGTCGAGGGTATCGGTAAGGGGTACCCTCAGCGATGCGCATTATGAGATTGCCCGTACGAAGGTCGAGATCCTTAATTCGACGCTCTAATCTTACGTATGCGCCGCCATCGACGGTCGCAGCCTCGAAGACGGAAATAGCGTCGAGCGAATCGGTCAGGGCTCGAGCGACGATTGCCGTCGAAAACGGAAGCGGGCTCGAGCGAACCGAGAGGCATCAGGCGCAAGGACGCTGTCCGCCGCCCGACGCGCGCACGCGGGCCGGAGCATTAAATGCACCTGGCGCTTCCCCACCTAACACACAGGTCACGGAAGGCGTGATAGGGAGCAAGCTTCTGTCCCATCGTTCTTTTTGCAGCCTTCCCACCGAACGACCCAGGGCGTGTCAGGACGCAGGAAACAAGGATGGAACGTCTAATCGGGACCCCCTCGAGACACCCAAGGTCAGCGCTCCAGATACCAGCATATTACACGGCGTCCGACCCTCGACCGAACAGGGTCCCTTCCTAGGGACAAGTTGGGCGTCGACTGACTACACCACAGCTACCCCGCCGGATCCGCCACCATACCGTACAAGCATGCGACCTCAGAACCAGCACAAGGCGGCTGGCAGGGCAGAAGACAGGGGCACGCGTAATCATCACCGGGCTATCAAGATGGGACGGCTCGAGGCCATGCCGTACGGAAGCCTCGAGTAGGTCAGCGCTCCATGCGGCTATCGATCCCTACTCTAACATCTACGCATGTACCCTGTGTCTCTCCTTGGAGCTATAAAAGGAGAGACTCAGGAATAGAAGAACAGGACATCACAACACAAGAACTCACACACGTAGTAGAGCTACACACTTCATACCACGCTTGTATTCGCCCCTGTACGAGCACTTAGGTGCAAGATAATACAAACTCTCTCCCCCTGCTGGACGTAGGGCCTTCTCTTGCCCGAACCAGGATAAATCTCTGTGTCTTCTTGCATCACCATCCGGAAAGGGGAGCACGCATACAAATTTACTCGTTGGTGTGACCCCCCGGGGGAAAAACACCGACAAAATTAAAACTAGTTCTAGGCAGATATTTTCTTAGGATCAATTAAATGCCGATGATTATACTACCCTGATGAAAGATGAGTTAGAAGATTTAGCAGGGCATCGGTTGAAAGCTTTGGTTAACATAGAAGAGAATAAGAAGAGAGTAGCTAGGTGGTATGATAAAAAGGTAAAAGCTAAGGAGTTTAGCGATGGAGATTTAGTTTGGAAGTTAATTCTACCGGTTGGGACTAAAAGTTCGAAATTTGGAAACTGGTCTCTGTTGGGCATTCTTAACGTGACTACCAAAAGTAGACTTAGTTTTCTAATTCTGATAACGGCGCCAAAAATGTCAAACCTATCCCTCATGCCACTTAAGCCAAGTTGTCATCCCCAGCATGACATAAGAGACGCGGTATTGAAATATGCAATTGCTCTTCTGAATAAATAATAAATGAGATCTGCAAGCGCACAGATTAATACCGATGTAGCATTTTAACCGGGAAGTATTCCAGGTATCGTTATTTATATTTTTACCACTGGGAAGGAATTGCTAAACATCAATGTTGACTATGGAATGGAATATAAGATTGAGTATCTATCATTGCATGTATAATTGAGAGCATTTATCTATCTCTTTCATACAGGGATAAATGTCACATAAAATATAGATAAAGTATGAATGGTGACAAAGATAATTAATCTGATCAGCATAACTTAGCCACATATAATAATGATAAGCACCTCAATAGATATTCTAGCAAGTCATTAGCATGGAATTAGGACGAACTACAAGAATATTTCCTAAGTTATTCTTAACTATAAAGTCTAGTATATCATAGTTAGTGCAATTATACTTGGCAATCATTGCGAAACAGGACTACACCCATGCATAGTGATATTAGCAAGGAATATGAGAAACATAGCAATCACTTCCCTGTAATAATGTTGCTCTGCCAGCCCTATACACGAGAGGGGGACTATATAAGAATCAATGGAGCTGTCACTACCACGAACTACCCCGCGGTCTGGCATATTGAGTACAATTGCAGATAAATATGGTATAGGCACCATTCCTACACAATACTTATCATTTACCCACTGTACACATGGATAAACGCTATACGATCCTAAACATGTATATAATTCCATTCTAACTAAGCCAAGCATATAACTATGATAAACTAAGAACAATATAATTGTGAATATAAACAAGTAGAGCAAAGTCATAATCAATAAATTGAAGTAGAACAAAGTCATATTCATAATATTGAAGAACAAAGATGAACAATTGAAGAACAGTAGAGTAATTACCAAGAATCCTCTTGACAGATCTGGAAACCAATCGAAGATTGACTCCTTCTAGTTCTAATCCTATGTAGCTATGCTAAACTAGAGATCTAATTGATGTGGTGGCTCTAGGGCTTGATCAGAGGCTTCTTCTCCCAAGATGAATAATGAATTAGGGTTTAGATGTCCTCCCGTCCAGGGGCCAGGGGGTCTGCTTATATAGTCCTTCCAAGTGAATATGGGCCATCCGATGAAACCGACATTGATTGAACGGTTCTCCTTGATCCTTTAGGTCGGTGGAGCATGATCCGCGAGATTGGTTGTGATTGGCCCTCAGGTCAGGGCGGGCGCCCAAGGAGGGAGGGCGGGCGCCCTGCCCTCGGGCCCGATCGGCCTCCCGTTCGTTCCCGTGGATTCTGGACTCTTCTAGATGTTGGATAATTGCGCAGCACGTTAATATCTCTATGTATACCCGACGTGTGGGCCTTTCTTCCATAATTCCTGATAACCCCCTACAGAAATAGACAAACACCAAAACTCGTGGATTTTTGTCAGATAAAACCCTAATTCTAGATGTCGGTTGCATTTGGATCCTTTTCTTTGTTTAATTGTTGATTATATTTGATACTTAAGGACCGTCAACAAACTCCCCCAGCTTACCTCTTGCTCGTCCCTGAGCAAGGATAATCTAAGTGATGGATCACAAGTTGCTGTAATACCTTTAAAAGTTGACGGTACACATGCTTTCAAATAAGGTCTCACCTCTGAGTTATGGTAAACTGTCAAGACTTAAAACTTACTCATTTTACCTTTTACCATGGGACTTGTAATCGTCAAATCTATCCTTAGTAGTTAAAAGATAGAACGGTCTAGTCAAGTGCCATGTCTCTTATTCTTGAGCAGCTATAGCTCTGGAGTTTTTTTATAGATTTTCAAATAGAACTCAGAGATTCCTTGTATGACTCTTCTCAGATCTCTCTTTTGTCGTACTTATAGATCCTTACCAAGGCAATGATGGTATATGCCTTCTCTCAAAATATGTGGTATTTGTGGTATAAGCCATAGTGACATTGCCTTCTCTCTCATCCTACTCTAATAAGGTTTTAATATTTGGAGCTCATAGGTAGGAGAATAAAGTATACATACTTACAAGACATTTATTGCATAGTCAAACCATAGATTTAGAGAAACAAGTCAATAAGTCAAATCAAGATGTGCATGTGTGGCATGAATGGTGTATGGTGATGATGGTGATAACAATCGTGAAAGTCTAAATCTACTTGTGCTCTTTTGAGGGGATACATACCTTTCTTGCTCTTTGAAATTTTTGAGGAGAATGAGATGCTCTACTTTTTCTTTTTCTTTCCTCTCAGGTGGGTATCTTGTACCCCTAATTCTACTGTCGGACACTTGTCCATTTTTACCGCTTGTCTCACTTTTTCTTTTCTTTCGAGGTTCCAGGCACTTGCCCCTTTTTATTTCCTTGTATCCTTTGTTTTTTTAGAGCACTCATCTCCTAAAATAATATAGCAAGTGGTAGTAACCAAGATAACTTGAGCATTTATTTCACAGGGGAAAAATAGAAATGTTTTTGGGAGTAGAATATTTTTAGGTGGTTCTGGAGATGGAAATGGGTAAATATATGTGGATGCGTACTTCCGGAGTAGAAGCAGCATGTGTGAGTGAACGTGCAAACGAATCTTGATTTAACAACATGACAGGCTCCTAAGGGTCTACACAGCTTGACCACACTCAATGCTCATAAGGAGTAAAAAGTAAATGTGTGCCTCAAAGTCTAGCAAGCATGTATATATGGCTGTGGTAGGAATTTAAACTCTCATCATAGAGGAACTCATCATGTGATATTTTAAAGTTTTTCAAAGATAAAATTGTCCAGAATTCTAGCATCTCTAGGAACAGATAAACAGCAGCTCCACCTTCCTATATCATATCCGTTAACAACTTAGACTTTAGATCAAGTTGTATTCCCACAAGTTCAGGTCTAGAGCAAGCTTTAAATTATAACAGTTATGTCTAAACTAGAGAGAGAACTCAAATTTGAAAATTAGGCAGAGCAACTATTCATCATATCCATGCTAGAGTGTTATTATTAAGATTCAGTTTAGCATAGCCACTTTATTTATTTATTAAACACACTAAGAAAAAGACATATATTTATATATAAGCACACAATCTTTATTTGATTTTTCATGTTTATGTATATTTTTATTTTAATATAGTATAAGTATAAAGATACAAATACTTAGCGGGATAAATGGGGGTGCTCTCTGCGAAGCTGAATTTTGACGTAATTTCTTCTGATGTAGGTAGCAGGTGGTAGAGGTGTATATGAAAGTCGGCAGCACCTTGACAACGATTAGAATGTCCTCCGTGTGCTAGTCTTCTTGATCCTTGAATTCTGTGGAGCTCAAATAGACAACAAAGCTTTGTGGAACTGATTAGGTGTTAGCATAAATATCTAGCCTTTATCATGTTGAGCCTCCTCAATAAATATTTGTAACACCCAAAATTTTGATTTCGAATTAATAGGATTTAATTTGATTTATTTGAGTATTTCTTTTGTGAGCATTTAATATAGTAAATAAATAATTTTTGTTGAAATTAAAATTCACCATAAGTTTAGAAATATGGTTGTGCATTCATGCGGAGATTTATTTATTTGTTTATTCTCCTGTGTGTATTGTTTTGTCTACAAAAGGATTTAAAAACTCTTCTCAAAAAGCTGTAGAAAAGAAAGAAAAAAAGGGAGAAAGCCCATCCCTGGAACCAGCCGAAGCCCAACTCCCTTGGCCATTCCCTCCGCCTCTCCCCGGCCTACTCTGTTCTCCCTGCGCGCGGCCCAGGAAACCACCCCCATGCATGGGCCGGAACACGGCCCAACGTCCAGCCCGCACTTGGCCTGGCAGGCGCGCTCGTCCTCCCTCTTGGCCGCTAGCAGCCGGGCCCCCTCCTCCTTGTCGCTGACGTGCGGGACCCGCCAAGCAGCGCCGCCATCTCCTTCCTCGCGCGTGCCCGAGAAGGATTTCTTTCCCCCAACCGACTCGATCCCGAAATCCGCGGGATAATCCTTGCCTTATGCGTCAACCGAGCACTATAAAACGTCTTCCCCAACCCTGCAGCTTCCCCTTTGTATCTCCGCGCGATTTAGCAACCCTAGCCGCCGTTTTCTTCAAGGTCGCGGTCTCGCCGAAAGCTCAGAGCTCGCCAACCCACTCCGCTCCTTCCCAGGCCAAGCCGAACCCCGTGGTGAGCTCGCCTTCTCCTCCTCCACGCGCCCATGGTCTCGCCTCTCGATTTGGTGCACAGGATGGAGAAACCAGCGGACACTAGCGAGGTACGCAGCAGTGGCCATGGCGCCACCGCACCGGTTGTTGCGTCCGGCCGGCTGTCGGCCATGACAAAGCCCCGAGCACTCGCAGCCGTCCGATCGATCATCAACGACCGTGATTAAAACATACCCCTTCGCCACACACTTTGCTAAAGAGACCCTGCAGAATTTGGATATACAACCCGCGGTCCTTGGCGGCATTCTCTGTTTACGCTTCTCAGTTTTGAAAACGTATTTCGTTTCGACTGAGTCAGTTTACGCTTTCGGTTATTTACAGTTTGCCATCAATTTTTTAATGCTCATAAAATATTCATTTTAACTCCGTTTTTGTCCATTCAAATTTCGTTAGATTCATATTCACGGGCTCTACATGTTAGAAGTATTAGTTTACTGTTTTGAAACTTTTTAATTCTGCAGTAGCATTTAATTGATTATTTCTCTATAGGAAATCTTGGAAAATGCATAACTTCTCCGTTTTAATTCCGATTTTCGTGAACTTTACGTTTGTGTGATCGTTGCGCTGCGTAGAATATTTTCATAAACTTTTATCTTTGATTTCTCACTGTTGGTGTAATGTTCCAATTATAGCTTGTTTGCTTTGTGTATAATTGTCTACATTGGATTGCGTGTTGTTGATTGATGTTTGGGAATAGACGGTGAGCCGTAGGTTGGTGATCAAGACCAAGCCTTTGAGGACCAGCAGGCTCAGGAGAGCTTTGAGCAAGACAAGTATAACTTGTGTCGGTGTTTTCCCCCCAGGGGGTCACATCGACGAGTAAATTTGTATGCGTGCTCCCTTTTCCAGATGGTGATGCAAAAAGACACAAGGATTTATCCTGGTTCGGGCAAGAGAAGGCCCTACGTCCAGAAGGGGAGGAGAGTTTGTATTATTTTGCACCTAAGTGCTTGTACAGGGGTGAATACAAGCGCGGTATGGAATGAGATGGAGTATGGAAGTTCTGCTACGTATGAGTGTTGTCTTGTGTGATGCCTAATGGTGTGTTCGCTCCCGGGCGTCCCCTTTTATAGTTCCAAGGAGTAGCCCAGGGTACAAGTATAGGTGTCAGAGTAGGGGTCGATAGAGGTATGGCGCGCGGACCTACTCGAGGCCTCCGTACCGGCGTGGTCTCGAGCCATCCCGTCCTGATAGCGTGATGATGATTACGCGTGCCCTGGTATCCTACTCTGTGCGCCGTCTTGGACTGGTTCATCGGTGGCATGCCTGTACGATATAGCGGCGGATCCATCGGAGTGGTTGCTGTGTTGCCATTCGACGCCCAACCCTTCACCTGGAAGGAAATGGGTCTGGTCGAGGGTCGGCCGCCGTGTAGCGCCTCGGTATCCAGAGCGTTGACCTTAGGTGTCTCGAGGGGGTCTCGATTAGACGTTCCATCCCTGTTTCCCGCGTCCTGACATGCTCTAGGTTGTTTGGTGGGGAAGGCTGCAAAAAGAATGACGGGACGGGTGCCTGTTCCCTATCACGCTTCCCGTGACTGGCGTGTTATGTGGGAACACGACAGGTGCATTAAATGCCCTGGCTCCCGTGCGCGCGTCAGGCGGCGGGCGGCGTCCTTGCGCTCGACGCCTCCTGATTCGCTCGAGCCTGTTTCCGTAATCGACGCTAGTTGGCGCTCGAGCCCTGATCGATTCACTCGAAACTCTTTCCGTCTTCAAGGTTGTGTCCGTTGATGACCGTGCGCTTCAATGGGGTAGTACGTCGAATAGGGGGCCTCGACTTGCGTACGGGCGATCTCATTATGCGCATCAGTTAGGATACCCATTACTGATATCCTCGATAGTAGCCCCCAAGCCTCCATTGGAGCGCTGGCGCTCGAGTGGAGGCTGTATTTTCATGGTCGGATTTCCGTGGGGGCGCGCGAGCGACCCCGCGGGGGTAGCCCCCGAGCCCTTGGAGGAGTTTTTGACTCCTTCGAGGGTTATATCGCCTAATTCACAGAAGCGCTGTCGACACCAGTGGTGGAAGGTTCCATTTGGCTTGTTTTGTGCAGGGGTTTCGACGTACTCTCGATAGAGCGAGCGTCATCCACCCCAGATTGAGCTCCTAACGGGTAGTCCGAGTGAGAACCTGTGCCCCTTTCGAGGGGGTCAGCTGTAGCCCGGAGGCGCTCTCATAAAGCGGGGTTGACGTGGTCGGGGATGCTAGGCTCGTTCGATAGAGTCCAGTGGCTCGATGCCTCCCGTCGGGGGATTCCTCTCGACTGTCTCAACCCTACCTCGGACATCCCCAGCGAGTTCTCGAGGCGGGCCTCGCTGGGCATCCCTGACTCTGGTGCTCGAGATCGGCTGTCGAACCCTTTCGGAGGGTCAGCCTGCGACCTCTCGAGACTTCCATAGGTACGTACCTTGGCTTATGTGGGAAGGAAGAGGCCGTGCCGGTTTGCCTTTTTGCCCGTTGGGCGCGCCTTTTCAGGCGGGAGCCGTTACGACACTGTATCGGCGCAGAATTCGGAGCGCCCCGTCTGTGAGGAGGACAAAGACCGTTAGGCGGCGCATTTATGTGGGGATTTACCTCATTTATCGGATCTGTCCGTTGGTGGGTTGCTGCTTATAAATATCCCATGGCCTTGCTGCCGTTCTCCCTTCCGCCTTCTGCCTTCATTCTTGCCTTAGCCCTCTCGCCATCTTACACGCGCGCACCCCCTCGAGCAGTAGCGAATCCGCCCTCCTTCCATCCAAGATGCCTGTGAGACTCGTCGCCGCCGACGACTGGCGTCCATCGTCGATGACGGAGCGCCGGCTACTGGAGCTCGAGAGAGAGGGGCTTCTGCGCCCCCGCACTTCATCATCGCGGCCGGAGTGGATAGCGCCGGCGGCGGACCACCGGGAGCACAGGCCGCCCACCGGCTATGTGTTCTCCTTTGCAAAATTCCACCGCCATGGCCTGGGTGCTCCTCCGAGCTGCTTCATGCGGGCGCTCTGCCACCATTACGGGGTGAAGCTCCAGCACTTCTCCCCAAATGCCATCACCGTCACGGCGGTCTTTGCCGCGGTGTGTGAGGGTTATTTGGGGATGATGCCCCACTGGGAGCTGTGGCTCCACCTCTACAGGGGCGAGCTCTTCAACGCCCCCACCGGGACCACTGGCGTGAGGAAGCCTGTACGGGCGGGGTGCCTCAACCTCGTGCTGAAGATGGGGAAGACGCAGAGGCCACGCGAGTACATCCTGGTGGGGTTGTCGACGAAACACGCCGGATGGGACTCGCAGTGGTTCTACCTGAGGAACGACGACGATCTCCTACCCACCTACACCAGCCGCCTGATTACGGAGCGCCCGGAGAACTGGACGTACGGTGTCGTCCAGGTTCACCAGTCGCGGCTCGACCCCCTCCACAACGCCTTGAGGAAGCTACACGTGGAGGGCCTGTCTGCTGCTCTCGTCCTCTCGGCCGTCCATCATCGGAGAGTTCTCCCGCTGATGTCTCGGCCGCTGAGGATGGATGAGATGGGGCCCGGCGCTTCGTCCCGGGACCTCGAGGCGTGCCGGATGTCCAACGAGGCTCCAGCGGACGATGAAGTCGCGGCCCGGGTCAGGGCAGCCGTTGCCGGCGACTTCCAGCCGGAGCACATCAATGGCTTCCCCATGAGGCCTGATGCGGGCTCGATCGACCTGGTACAATCTTTTATTGTATATGGCTTCGATTCTGGATTTCTTTCGATCCCCTTTTAAGCTTGTCTTTGTTCTGGCAGGGACAGATCGATGTCCGGTCCTCGAGGCCTCTAGTAAAGGAGGACGATGTCGAGCGTGACAAGCGGCGCCAGTCCGCTAAGAAACAAAAGTCCGCCAAGGACTTAGAGATTAAAGAGAAGAAGAATCTCGACCGCCAATCGCTAGAGGCGCATCGAGCCAAGTCCAGGCAGAGGGGGGAGCCTGAAGAAGAATCCCCCAGTGAGAACGACGGTGGAGACTGCAACAGAACCGTCCAATTTATAAGAATTCAAGTGAATTAGCGACCAAGGAGGCAGTCAAGCGAATGGACTTGAACCCATATAAACCCGGTAGTCTGACGAAATCTCAAAAGACCTCGATTCAAAGTAGTTTTGAAACAACACCAACTCAGTTTATAATACATGCCAGTTCCATGGTCAAGTCCCAACAAAAGCACAACTGAAGATAAAGGAGGTGATCACGCCCATGATCTATTCATCGTCCGCAGCCGGATGATGACAGTTAGCACAGTAGCCGTGGTAAACGACATCATCTGCAACTAGGGTAAATAAAACCCTGAGTACGAGAATGTACTCAGCTAGACTTACCCGTCATAAACCAAAAATAAAGAGACACCAAGGAGTATGCAAGGCTGATCTTGGTGGACTGGTTTGACTCACCTTTTGCATAAAAGCTTTTGTAGTAAGTAACCCATTATCAAATTTCAGCAGTAGGTTTATTACTTAACAACTATCCACTAGATTAGCACCTGTTCTAAGCATACACTTGAGTAATTAAGCATTTCAATAATAACCATATCAGGATTATCACTTTGCTATCAACATTCTCATCATAACCATTATGTTTGCTTAGTGAATTCTACGTTGCCGCTGCCCAAGTCAAGTTCTCACTATCCGGGAGAGACGGCGATTTGAATCGATTCCTATCCAGCTGGAGGGGTATTCCTAACACTCACCCAAGCATACTTCATGACGGCAACTCGGATCACCTTTAGCACAACTCCGGACCAAGTCGCGGGTCCGTCCAGTGCCGCACCCCCAGGAACCGCAAATCTGCTAGGGCAGGACTCTAACATGACACCTGGGCTTACGCCATTGACTCCCCGCACATCCTTACTACCAACCGGGGTGTGCACTCATACAGAACGGGGTATCCGGCCTGAGTTGCACTCGTAGGCTTCGCTGTCGGAATGACTTATCCGGCCAACTAAGTGATAGGCATGCGTTCAACGTGACACGGGGACGTACAACGATTCGGTCCTTAAACGACACAGACGGGGATAGGTTCACACCCAAGACCTCCATGCCTTGTTGCTGCACTATCATCATCCCGCCTGGTCTCAAGTTCATTATTAACACATGGTTATTTCCACGATAGCAAATATAGACAACTGTGATCATCATCCACCTAACTCTCGCAGGTGACAGGAAATCACCCGGCTTCTACCGAGCTAAGCATGGCTAAGCATTAATTCGATCCTGGACCTACTTTGGTGAGGTATGAGGTGGACAAGGTAGTCATTATGCAGCAAGGGTGTCATATCAACGCCTACCACTTAATGCAACAATAGATAACCATAGTCAATTGATAGTTGATCACGAATAATAAAATAGTAGGAGGCTTATAATGCTCCGGGGCTTGCCTTCGACGTAAGTAGAGGGACGGTGATCAGGGCACTCCGGCAAGTCCTCCTCCTCCTCAGCTCCTTGAGGTAGCTCCCCTTGCTGTCCTTCCGACTCCGGCAGCTCGAACTCCAATACGGTCACGCCCTTGGGTACACCTATGTATGCATGACAAGGATTTGAATATAGAGAATGCACAAATGATGCATGATGTCATGATGAAGAGCCAAAGGGACATAAAACAAGGTGTAACATGAGCATAGCTCCTAAGATTAAGTGAATCATGGAATAACAAGTAAATGCATACTTCTTCTCTGGTAGGGAGACTAACTAGACAAGTTAAACAAATCCTAGCTACTCCTACTCAGTCCCTGGTTTGGTAGACAAACCAACCTGTCACAATTTTCAGCTATAACTTAAGCATCGGTTGGCCAAACTAAGCAAGTAGATACTTTCTGGGTAGCTTAGTAAATTGTCTACAATTTACTTTTAGATATCCCAGAATGATTCCCAACCGAAATATGTAAAACATAGAAAGTTCGTTGGCTGTTCTGGAAAATCCACAGAGCAAGCACTTTGCAGCAGCTACTTGTAACATGTATAACTTTCAAACTACTCAACCAAATGTTATGAACTTTGGACACGAAGTAGATCAGTAAGTTAGATACAAGTTTGTTGTAGACAAGTTTCCCAGAAAACATCATCTTCAAATAGTTCTTAAGCATTTGTTTTCAGCTGTACAGAAATGCTCTAGGAAAGGTATAAATAGCAAAAATAATATTTTGCACATAACAAGAATACATCAAAGGGTCCATTCAAATGCACCAGTGGATAGAACATGTCTAAGAAACACTAGAAAACATCATGGCAAGGTCTAAACCTATTTCTATCATCACCTTTTCCATTTATTTAATTATTAAGGTGATCTAATGAACATGCATTCCAAATGTTCCAAAAATCCTAAGAAAATTACAGCAAGCTACTTATGCTAACATAAGATCACCGTAAAATTTTCAGAACATTTGCACATACAGATTGGGGGATACAAAAACAACAAGCTAGTAAAGGCATGCAAGGCATAAATGTGAAACCCTATCAAAAAGTGTCAACAACAGATTTCAGATTTTTCCTAGCTTTGTCTACATGTGGGTACCACATTCAGCAAATTTCACCACAAAAGGAGCTATAACTTATTTATTAAAAATATCACAACAAACTCCTATTTAAGCAAGAACTATTTTTAACTTCTCAACCAGGCTTCCAAAAATCATAATAAATTTATCAGAGCCTATTCATAACATAAGTAACAACACCCTAAATTTGCATGGCCAGCAGATCAATATATTCCAAGATATAATTACCCACTAAAAATCAAAGATTAATTTATATCTATTTATTTCTGCAAAAACATGGCACGTTTCATATTTTTATTAAAAACTAGACTCATGCTGGAACCTAGCAAAATTGGAACCATGTCATTTCGATCTATAAAACTTGAGATATGAATTTTACGAAAACAGCATAGGCTCTGCAAAACAGTGAACCAGAGGGGTGTGAGAGAGAGAGGCTGACACCCGGGACCCGCGCGTCAGTGAGACAGTGACAGGGGAGATGCTCGCCGCCGGCAAAACTCAACGATGACGAGGGCTCCGCCGGATCCAAGGGCATCTACGTGTTCCTCACATCAAGGCGACTCTGTTGACCTTCTTTACCCGCGCTCTACTGGACCCTAAGGTGCTCGCCGTCGGGAATGGCGGAGCGGCGGCGCTGCGTGGCGTCACGCCGGCGGATCCAGGCAATGGTGACGCGGTAGAGCTTCACGGCGAGCATTAGTGACCAAGGGGAAGCGATAGGAACAAGAATGAAGGAAAATGGTGGAGCAGAGAGGCCTGGCCACGTTGCCGTTGAGCTCGAGCGGAACTCCGGCGAGGGAGAACTGTTCGGAGCTCGGCAATGCCGCCTTACCCGTGCTCGACAGCGGCCAAGGAGGTGATGTAGAGGTAGAGGACGTCGAGGCGAAGCTCTGGGCGGGCTGGCTTGGCTGGAGGCGCGGTGAAACGGCCGGAGAAGCTCGCCAAAACGCGGCGGAGCTCCCTGAGGCGACGGCGGAGCGAAATGGGAGGCGTTGAGCGAGTGGAGGGCGCGTCTGAGGCGTCCACTCGGTGCGTGGTGTCTTGTGGATGACGTCAGGGCTGACAGGCGGGGTTGCCGTCGACGTACGATCGACAGGTGGCCGGACACGCGGCGGCGGACGGTTTCTGTCCAAACTGAATCGGGCGATTCAGTCGCCATGGCCAGTGACTGAATCCCGAAGTTCGTGGACGTTTTACTCTCAGCTCACTCGGTGGTTTTCGCTGGGATTTGATCCTCTGGATAGATCTACACGAGTTCTACAAGTTTGATTACAAGATCAAAGCCTAACTCGGTCTAGATTTCAATCTACAGGGCTCCCAATCACCCTATGTCGAAACTGCGTGATTCAACACTTAGCCAAATTCGGCTAAGTGTGAAATCAGCCTTGATTTTTGGCTTGTGAGTGAATTTTGGAAGTGTACCAAGCTTTTTCATAAAAAAGTCATCAACATAACTTTTGTAGCTTATGAAATTCTCTACAACTTTGTTTCAGGTGTCACAGACATGCAAGGATTCTAGGACCAGTTTCATAAAACATCTTTGAAAAGAGGTCTAGGGGTCAAAAAGGTCATTCTAGGGTTAACCATGACTTAGGGGTGTTTTTGGACAAAACCTTCAACATGCACTTTGTTCAAAATGATTTTCTAAATATGATTAAAGTATTTTGGAAGACAATGTACAATTGTTTGCATTGGCTACCCCTTATAGTCACTCAATTCAAGTCACACAAGCAATTTACTCACACATGGTATACATAGGATGACATGTGATCATGATGGATGCTTATGAATGAGCATGATGATGCTTATGTTGATGCAATGCTCATGGTTAACATGCAAGCTAACACTAAGAGTGTTACAGCCCTCCCCCCTTACAAAAATCTCATCCCAAGATTTTGGAAGACGTACCATTTTTCGTAGAATGAGGGATAAGTTACTTGTAAATAGTCCTCGCTTTCCCAAGTGGCATCTCTCTCATTTTGACGGTTCCACAAAACTCTAAAAAGTTTAATCACTCTCCCACGAGTAACCCTTTCCTTGACATCAAGAACTTGTACAGGCTTTTCTTCGTAGGATAGATCGGACTGCAACTTGATATCTCTTGTTTCAACTCTCTCTTCGGGCACACGAAGACACTTCTTAAGTTGAGACACGTGGAATACGGGGAAAATAGCTCTCATTTCGGGAGGTAGTTGTACTTTGTAAGCCACCTTGCCACTCTTCTCAATGATTTGGTAGGGACCTACATACCTAGGGGCAAGCTTCCTCTTTACACCAAAGCGATTTACTCCTTTCATGGGTGATACTTTTATGTACACAAAGTCACCTACTTCGAACTCAAGTAGTTTTCTTCTTCTATCCGCATAGCTTTTCTGCCTAGCTTGGGCAGCTTTCATGTGTTGCTGGATAAGGAGAACTTGTTCTTCGGCTTCTTTGACAAAGTCAATTCCATAGTACCTCCATTCGCCTGGCTCAATCCAGTTTAGAGGAGTTCTACATTTGCGGCCATACAAAGCTTCGAAAGGAGCCATTTGGATACTCTCTTCATAACTATTGTTGTAAGAGAATTCAGACAAGGGTAGCCATTTCTCCCATGCACCCTTGGAAGATATAACACATGCCCTCAACATATCCTCTAAAATTTGATTCACACGCTCAGTCTGACCGGAGGTCTGAGGATGATAGGCTGAACTACGAACCAACTTTGTACCAAGGAGTGAATGCAGATGCTCCCAAAAGCGAGCAGTGAACTAAGGACCTCTGTCAGAAATAATAGTGTGGGGCACTCCGTGCAATTTAACTATCTGAGAGAAGTACAACTCAGCATAGTCGGATGGTCGGTATGTTGAGTGTACGGGAATAAAATGAGTTGACTTGGTGAAACGGTCAACAATCACCCATATGGAGTTGTGTCCTTTTTGAGTAAGGGGAAGTCCAACAATGAAATCCATGCTGATTTGTTCCCACTTCCAACCCAGAATCGATAAAGGTTGCAATAAACCGGCAGGTTTGAGGTGAACTGCTTTTACCCTGCAGCAAGTATCACACCTAGCAACATAAGCTGCTATCTCTTTCTTCATCTTGGTCCACCAGAAACGAGGTTTCAAGTCTTGGTACGTTTTGCTACTACCAGGATGAATGGACAACTAGGAAGAATGAGCTTCATCTAAAATTTTGTTGCGTAGGTCAAGGTTTTTAGGTACAACTAGTCGATCGTCAAACCACAGTACACCTTTCTCATCTACCTGGAAATGCTTGGTGTCTTGCTCTTGCATTTTTCTTTTGATATGAAAAATACCAGGATCAGACTTTTCGAGCTCTATGATTTGACTCTCTAACAAGCAGCTGACTACGATGTTGTGTGGAACCACAGGATGCAATAAATTGAAGCCTTCCTCTAGAAGAGGTTTAACATGTTGTTTCCGACTGAGAGCATCGGCAACCACATTGGCTTTGCCTGGATGATAGTGCACTTCTAAATTGTAGGCCTTTATCAATTCCAACCATCTTCTTTGTCTCATGTTTAACTCGGGCTAAGTGAATATATATTTGAGGCTCTTATGGTCAGTGTAAATGTGACAAAGATTACCCAACAGATAATGCCTCTAGAGTTTCAATGCATGCACAACTGCTGCTAACTCTAGGTCATGAGTTGGGTAGTTGGCTTCATGTTTCCTTAACTGCCGAGAGGCGTAGGCAATAACTCGGCTTTCTTGCATAAGCACACAACCTAGGCTCGTGCCAGATGCATCACAAAAGACATCAAATGGCTTTTCAATGTCAGGCTGTGCCAGAACAGGAGCGGTGGTCAGCAAATGGCGTAAAGTGGTGAAAGCAACTTCACACTCCTCGGACCACACAAACTTCACATCTTTTTGCAGTAGCTTGGTTATAGGCTTAGCTATTTTGGAGAAATCCGGAATAAAGCGACGATAATATCCAGCTAGACCGAGAAAACTCCGAACCTCGTGCACTGAAGTCGGGGCCTTCCAGTCTAGAACCTCTTGCACTTTCAATGGGTCAACCGAAATACCCTCTTCGGATAGAATATGGCCTAGGAAAGGCACTTTCTTCAGCCAAAACTCACACTTGCTGAACTTGGCATAGAGCTGATGTTCCCGCAATCTAGTGAGTACAATCTGAAGGTGCTCCTCATGTTCTTGTGCATTTTCAGAGTACACCAATATATCATCGATGAACACCACCACAAACTTATCTAGTTCAGGCATGAACACCGAATTCATCAGGTACATAAAATGAGCAGGGGCATTAGTCAGACCAAAGGACATGACTAAATACTCATACAACCCATACCTGGTAGAGAAAGTCGTTTTAGGAATGTCTTTGGGTTGGATCTTGATTTGATGATACCCAGATCTCAGATCAATCTTGGAGAATACTTTGGCCTTGGCTAATTGATCAAACAGGATATCAATGCGAGGCAGTGGATACTTGTTTTTAATAGTCACGGCGTTGAGCGGACGATAGTCTACATACGTATGTAGAGACTTGTCCTTCTTCTTGACAAAGAGAGCCGGACAACCCCATGGAGAAGAACTAGGCCGAATAAGACCATTCTCAAGAAGTTCTTGCAATTGCTTTTTCAACTCTGCCAATTCGTTGGGCGGCATTCGACATGGCCTTCTAGAGATAGGCGCAGTACCCGGCATTAGATCAATTTTAAATTCAATGTCTCTGTCCGGTGGCAACCCGGGCACATCCTCTGGAAAAACATCCGGAAACTCACACACTACCGGAATCTCTGCTATAGTGAGTGGTCGAATAGCATTGGCTGCGTGACGGATGTCACTGCTTCTAGGGAGTTGAACTAAGAAAGCTTCTTTACTATCAGGCTCCCTCAACATGATGACCCTAGTTGAAGTGTCTATTAGCACTCCATGATCACTCATCCATTTCATTCCTAGGATAACATCTATCCCCAAGCCCGGTAAAATCACAAGATTTGCTGAATAATTACGCCCTTCTATGGCAATATGTACATCCCTCACTACTTGATTCGTAGCAATTTGATTACCAGCAGCACTAATGCAAAATTTTCCACTATCAAGGTCAATGACATGTTGCCTATGCTTGGATGCTAATGCTTTACTCATAAATGAATGCGAAGCTCCAGAATCAAACAAGACAACTGCAGGGTGTCGATTTACGAGGAACATACCAGCCGTGACCACTTCACCCTTAGGAATTTCTTCAATGGTGGTATAGTGCACTCGGCCGGGACGAGTAGTAACCCCAGTTGCAGAAGTCCTCCTAGGGTAAGGGCAATCTCTCGCCCAGTGACCAACTTGCTTGCAATTGAAGCAGGGACAGTTATCAGGAGGAGTCTTAGGACCTCCTTAACCCATGGCACCTCTAGGGAGAGCAACTGTGAAGGACTTGCGCACTCCCGTCTTCACATTAGACTTTTTCTGCGGTGGCCTGTACCTTGTCACAGCATTGGGTGGGCGATAGGCCGGTTTGCTGGCCACTGGAGCCTTGGATTGTGAAGCACCTGCCTCATAGGCTCTCTTGCGATTCTTGGACGCGGCATACATGGCATTGGAGTTCTCTTGAGTCAATGCATCACTCACAAACTCATTAAAGGTGGTACTCTTGTTACCAGCCATGTTTTTGGATAACTTGGGACCTAATCCCCACTTGAAGCTAGCAAGCTTTTTGGCTTCAGTATCAACCATCTCAGGAGCATAGCGAGACAAATTGTTAAAAGCATGAAGATACTCAGTCAAACTTTTAGTGCCTTGCGTCAGGTTCATGAACTCGGTGTGCTTGATAGTCATTAAGCCTTGGGGAATGTAAGTATTCCTGAAAGCAGTTGTGAACTGATCCCAGGTTACAACAGCATTGGCAGGCAAGCTAGTCCTGTAATGACTCCACCAAACACCTGCTTTGCCCTCCAACTGGTGGGCTGCATATTCCGCCTTTAGCTCTTCGGTCACCCTCAACAAGCGGAACTTCTGCTCAAGAGTGTTGAGCCATTCATTAGCTTCTAAAGGTTCAACAGCCTCCTTGAAAAGTGGCGGCTTGGTGTCCTAGAAATCCTTGAAACTACTATACTGATTGGCCTCTCCACCTTGACGGACATGGCGACCACCCCGGTTCTGCTGCGCCATAGTCTGCATAGCTTCATTGAGCATTCGCTGGCCCTCAACAAGAGTTGCTAAGAGCTCAGCAGGCGTAGGCGGGGGAGGAGGTGGTGGTGGCGGCACCTCATTGTGACCGGAGCGAGTATTGCGAGCCATCTGCACAAGGCATACCAAGTGACCGTTTAGGATAACAAATATAATTGCCATGAATCCTCAATTGCTGCCATACGGAATTTAATGAAATAAATTCATATAATTAAAGGCACAATAATCCATGTACAACAAGAGGATATCATCCACGACACTTGGTTATTCTCGCGATCATTCACAGCCACACTTCACAAGGATTAAAGTCACTGCAGAAATTTATTTAAGCTCAACATAAACATGGAGCATCACAATTGAGTGCATAGGGTTACACAGAGTCACTGCCACAACTTAAGTTTTACAGGAGGGGCACCATGGCCAAATACATAGAGTCTCAACTAAAATTCAGATTACATGTCCATTACACAAAGAGATGGAAACTGATACATGATCATGGAATTATTGCTAGGCTACATATCTTCTTCAGATTCACCGTTAGAAACGATGCCATTGTCCTGATCTTCCTCACTAGGAGCTTCTTCATGATTAAAAGGGGCTGGATGTGGAATAGGATTTATGATATTGTTTAGGCAGTGGACATCCAACTGTAGCTCAACAATCCTAGTGATCAGCTCTTCCTCTCTAATTTCAGCATGGAACAAGGCTCTAACTCTAGCAGCTTCTCTATTTTCAGCCAAGCGCATAGCCTCATCTCTCCCTCTAGTCATTTGCATCATGTGGGCTTGTGCTTCATTGCGCTCTCTAACTGCATTTTCAACTTGGTTGCGGCGGGCTTGCAAAGCGGTGTGATAGTTTTGGATTTCAGCTTGTGCATCCATAAAAGCCTTGCGATGCTTGCACACTCGCTTGCGCAGTTTGCGCTGCCCAACTTGAGCTTGTTGGAGCGCTAGCATGGCGTCTATGTAGGTGTCCTGGCGTACATAGTGTAGCTTAAGTTCCGCCAGCATGGCACTCATGGCAGGGCTAGAGCTATATCCTAGCAGGGTTTCTCTCATCTCTAGAGGCTCATTTCCTATCTGAGACACAAATGTGTCGGTCACACTCACTCTAGGGATGGATCCAGCTGGGCCATTTACTAGCTCATCGCCATAATCTTGGCATATCTCTAGCAAAACCTCTAGGGCTGCTACTTGGGCACCCTCCCAAGGAGTTTGGCCATCACACTCAACTGTCCAACCTAGCCACTGTGGGTTATTTGGACAAGGGGGAACTATAATCTGGACATCTACCCAAGGTAATGCTCCGGCATGCTCAGACTTGGTCCAAGTGTACTTTGGTGGTTCCATATATCCAACTGAACTTAGCACTCTCCACAACAAAGTAGGAGTGCCAAACATGTCCAGGAAAGTTGCACTTGCGTGTGGGGCTGCCATCTGTAGAAAGGCCACATTTGAGTAAGGGAGATTAATTACAAGGTAAGGTAAATAGATATATTTTCAGAATTTAATACTTAAGTAGTGCATAAGGAATGTATGAATGATTCATGATGCATGCACGTTCCATACGTCCTTTCCATTCCTAAAAGAAAATTCTAACGATATAGTCGGTGGCATACATACGTACACTCTTTATACGCAACTACACGGTCTACACGTTTCGTTGTTAGTGTACCTACAGAAAATTCATTTCAGCCCAACCCCACAATAGTATATGTGCAGGAATGTAAATCCAATCATTAGCAATCAAGCTAGATACTCCGATATATATTCCCGAACATATATCGCAGCACACTACCCATTTTGAATACACCCACACATACATCAAATATGTATACATGGCTGCACCTACCACCCACAATTAAGTACCTTCATATATACATGTGTAAAACAAGTAAATATTCCAGTAACCACAGCTAACACTCCCCTAGACCGACGGTTGGACGGTCTTGCTCTCACAGCTCACACTTACCGTAGCGTAGAGGCATATAGATCCATACATTACCACTCAAGCAAGTGGCATCCATACAATTTCACGTCGTATGGACGACGAAAGAAAACAACCAATGCTTACCTTGGCGTAGAGGTGTGTGATCCATTCATTACCACTTAAGTAAGTGGCATCCATATTATTGCACGCCATATGGACAACGAAAGGAAAAACCCCCATGTTAGTAATAAAGGCACCTAGAAGTCCTTATATGGGCATAAAGGGTATGACCACTGGCATGGTATAAGTTATCAAAACATTTTTAAAACAGCCCTATATATAGCTCAATTTGCCAAATTAGCTTGGGAAAACCAAATTCATTTGTTTTTAAATACATCTATGATGGTTAAATACTTAATCTTGCTCCGATACCAGCTGTAACAGAACCGTCCAATTTATAAGAATTCAAGCGAATTAGCGACCAAGGAGGCAGTCAAGCCAATGGACTTGAACCCATATAAACCCGATAGTCCGACGAAATCTCAAAAGACTTCGATTCAACCAACATACAACCAAGATCGTACATGATCAAGCATCACCATCACAGATTACAACATTCATCACAGAACGTAGTCTTACATCTCATCAGAGTTTAAAGTGGTTATTACAAACCATAGCAGTAGCGGAAACAAAGTAGTTTTGAAACAACACCAACTCAGTTTATAATACATGCCAGTTCCATGGTCATGTCCCAACAAAAGCACAACTGAAGATAAAGGAGGTGATCACGCCCATGATCTATTCATCGACCGCAGCCGAATGATGACAGATAGCACAGTAGCCGTGGTAAACGACATCATCTGCAACTGGGGTAAATAAAACCCTGAGTATGAGAATGTACTCAGCTAGACTTACCCGTCATAAACCAAAAATAAAGAGACACCAAGGAGTATGCAAGGCTGATCTTGGTGGACTGGTTTGACTCACCTTTTGCATAAAAGCTTTTGTAGTAAGTAACCCATTATCAAATTTCAGCAGCAGATTTATTACTTAACAACTATCCACTAGATTAGCACCTATTCTAAGCATACACTTGAGTAATTAAGCATTTCAATAATAACCATATTAGGATTTTCACTTTGCTATCAACATTCTCATCATAACCATTATGTTTGCTTAGTGAATTCTACGTTGCCGCTGCCCAAGTCAAGTTCTCACTATCCGGGAGAGACGGCGATTCGAATCGATTCCTATCCAGCTGGAGGGGTATTCCTAACACTCACCCAAGCATACTTCATGACGGCAGCTCGGATCACCTTTAGCACAACTCCGGACCAAGTCGCGGGTCCGTCCAGCGCCGCACCCCCAGGGACCGCCAATCTGCCAGGGCAGGACTCTAACCAGACACCTAGGCTTACGCCATTGACTGTCCGCACATCCTTACTACCAACCGGGGTGCGCACTCATACAGAACGGGGTATCCGGCCTGATTTGCACTCGTAGGCTTCGTGGTCGGAACGACTTATCCGACCAACTAAGTGATAGGCATGCGTTCAACATGACACGGGGACGTACAGCGATTCGGTCCTTAAACGACACAGACGGGGATAGGTTCACAACCAATACCTCCATGCCTTGTTGCTGCACTATCATCATCCCGCCCAGTCTCAAGTTCATTATTAACACATGGTTATTTCCACGATAGCAAATATAGCCAACCGTGATCATCATCCACCTAACTCTCGCACGTGACAGGAAATCACCCGGCTTCTACCGAGCTAAGCATGGCTAAGCATTAATTCGATCCTGGACCTACTTTGGTGAGGTATGATGTGGACAAGGTAGTCATTATGCAGCAAGGGTGTCATATCAACGCCTACCACTTAATGCAACAATAGATAACCATAGTCCATTGATAGTTGATCATGAATAATAAAATAGTAGGAGGCTTATAATGCTCTGGGGCTTGCCTTCGACGTAAGTAGAGGGACGGTGATCAGGGCACTCCGGCAAGTCCTCCTCCTCCTCAGCTCCTTGAGGTAGCTCCCCTTGCTGTCCTTCCGACTCCGGCAGCTCGAACTCCAATACGGTCACGCCCTTGGGTACACCTATGTATGCATGACAAGGACATGAAGATAGAGAATGCACAAATGATGTATGATGTCATGATGAAGAGCCAAAGGGACACAAAACAAGGTGTAACATGAGCATAACTCCTAAGATTAAGTGAATCATGGAACAACAAGTAAATGCATACTTCTTCTCTGGTAGGGAGACTAACTAGACAAGTTAAACAAATCCTAGCTACTCCTACTCAGTCCCTGGTTTGGTAGACAAACCAACCTATCACAAGTTTCAGCTATAACTTAAGCATCGGATGGCCAAACTAAGCAAGTAGATACTTTCTGGAAAGCTTAGTAAATTGTCTACAATTTACTTTTAGATATCCCAGAATGATTCCCAACCGAAATATGCTAAAACATACAAAGTTTGCTGGCTGTTCTGGAAAATCCAGAGAGCAAGCACTTTGCAGTAGCTACTTGTAATATGTATAACTTTCAACTAAGTTAGCTACAAGTTTGTTGTAGACAAGTTTCCCAGAAAACATCATCTTCAAATAGTTCTTAAGCATTTGTTATCAGCTGTACAAAAATGCTCTAGGAAAGGCATAAATAGCAAAAATAATATTTTGCACATAACAAGAATACATCAAAGGGTCCATTCAAATGCACCAGTGGATAGAACATGTCTAAGAAACACTAGAAAACATCATGGCAAGGTCTAAACCTATTTCTATCATCACATTTTCCATTTATTTAATTATTAAGGTGATTTAATGAACATGCATTCCAAGTGTTCCAAAAATCCTAAGAAAATTATAGCAAGCTACTTATGTTAATATAAGATCACTGTAAAATTTTCAGAACATTTGCACATACAGATTGGGGGATACAAAAACAACAAGCTAGTAAAGGCATGCAAGGCATAAATGTGAAACCCTATCAAAAAGTGTCAACAACAGATTTCAGATTTTTCCTAGCTTTGTCTACATGTGAGTACCACACTCAGCAAATTTGACCACAAAAGAAGCTATAACTTATTTATTAAAAATATCACAATAAAGTCCTATTTAACCAAGAATTATTTTTAACTTCTCAACCAGGCTTCCAAAAATCATGATAAATTTATCAGAGCCTATTCATAACATAAGTAACAACTCCCTAAATTTGCATGGCTAGCAGATCAATAGATTTCAAGATATAATTACTCACTAAAATTCCAAGATTAATTTATATCTATTTATTTCTGCAAAAACATGGCATGTTTCATATTTTTATTAAAAACTAAACTCATGCTGGAACCTAGAAAAATTGGAACCATGTCATTTGGATCTATAAAACTCGAGATATGAATTTTTCAAAAACAGCATATGCTCTGCAAAACAGTGAACCAGAGGGGTGTGAGAGAGAGAGGCTGACACCCGAGACCCGCTCGTCAGTGAGACAGTGACAGGAGAGATGCTCGCCGCCGGCAAAACTCAACGACGACGAGGTCTCCGCCAGATCCAAGGGCATCTACGTGTTCCTCTCATCAGGCGACTCTGTTGATCTACATTACCCGCGCTCTACTGGACCCTAAGGTGCTCGCCGTCGGGAATGGCGGAGCGGCGGCGCTGCGCCGGTGGATCCAGGCAATGGCGACGCGGTAGAGCTTCACGCCGAGCATCAGTGAACCAAGGGGAAGCGATAGGAACAAGAATGAAGGAAAATGGTGGAGCAGAGAGGCCTGGCCACGTTGCCGGTGAGCTCGGGCGGAACTCCGGCGAGGGAGAACTGCTCGGAGCTCGGCAATGCCGCCTTACCCATGCTCGACAGCGGCCAAGGAGGTGACATCGAGGTAGAGGACATCGAGGCGAAGCTCTGGGCGTGCTGGCTTGGCCAGAGGCGCGGTGGAACGGCCAAAGAAGCTCGCCGAAACGCGGCGGAGCTCCCTGAGGCGACGGCGGAGCGAAATGGGAGGCGTTGAGCGAGTGGAGGGCGTGTCTGAGGCGTCCACTTGGTGCATGGCGTCTTGTGGACGACGTCGGGGCTGACAGGCGGGGTCGCCGTCGACGTACGGTCGACAGGTGGACGGACACGCGGCGGCGGACGGTTTCTGTCCAAACTGAATCGGGCGATTCAGTCGCCATGGCCAGTGACTGAATCCCGAAGTTCGTTGACGTTTTACTCTCAGCTCACTATGTGGTTTTGGCTGGGATTTGATCCTCTGGATAGAGCTACATGAGTTCTACAAGTTTGATTACAAGATCAAAGCCTAACTCGGTCTGGATTTCAATCTACAGGGCTCCCAATCACCCTTTGTCGAAACTGCATGATTCAACACTTAGCCAAATTCGGCTAAGTGTGAAATCAGCCTTGATTTTTGGCTTGTGAGTGAATTTTGGAAGTGTTCCGTGCTTTTTCATAAAAAGTCATCAACATAACTTTTGTAGCTTATGTAATTCTCTACAACGTTGTTTCAGGTGTCACAGACATGCAAGGTTTCTAACACCAGTTTTGTAAAACATCTTTGAAAAGAGGTCTAGGGGTTCAAAAAGGTCATTCTAGGGTTAACCATGACTTAGGGGTGTTTTTGGACAAAACCTTCAACATGCACTTGGTTCAAAATGATGTTCTAAACATGATTAAAGTATTTTGGAAGACAATGTACAATTGTTTGCACTGGCTACCCCTTATAGTCACTCAATTCAAGTCACACAAGCAATTTACTCACACATGGTATACATAGGATGACATGTGATCATGATGGATGCTTATGAATGAGCATGATGATGCTTATGTTGATGCAATGCTCATGGTTAACATGCAAGCTAACACTAAGAGTGTTACAGAGACGGCGATGACGATAGCGACGACTCCGAGGGGATGGCGTCTCGTCTCGACCGGATCCTCGAAGGTCCGCCTCGAGGCGACGTTGACGCCCCGCGGACAGGAGCGCCAAAGGAGGGGCCAGGCGGATCTCACCGCGCCCGCGCTAACACCCCTCCCGCGCCCGCGCCAAGTCAGGCCGTCCCGCACCACCATCCTCCCCCTGCACCAAAGGCGGGCGGCCGGGCTAAGCCCCAGGCGACGGGGCCGTTGACCCGTGGCCGCGCCGCGGCCTCCGAAAAGGGAGACGCTGGCCGCAGGAGCGCTAGCCCCGGCGCTCGGCCGGTCAAAGATACCGGACCAAGGCCCGCGCCTGCCCGTGAGGGGCCTGGAGCCTCGACGGGAGGTGGTTCGAGGCCCATCAGTCGAGGTACCGGCAGGCGAACCGTTCTCCCTGTGGGGTAAGTTCTTCGACGCTGCGATTCTCATCTTCCTGTTTACTTGCGTTTTCTCGTATAACGGTCTTCCTTACGTCCATTTCTTTTTCCTCAGGTTGAAGCGGACGCTTGAGCAGGCCCAGCCTTCAATGGCGAAAAGGCTCAAGGTGGGAGCGGCCTCCAAGGATTCAGGTTGGTTGTTTTATTCCCGTTGCTGTGGGATTTGTGTCGTTCTTGTGTTGACCACCATAATGACTGACCTTTTTTTCGTTCTATAGGCTCCTCCGACCCTCAACCACCGACTGGTACCGAGAGAACCCCACCCCATCCTCTGGCAGGCGAGTCTGCTCCCTTATCACCAAAGCGGTTCGAGGCACCTCACCCCTAGGGGCAGGAGGGAGCCCCCGAGCCCCCCCGTTCTGGGGTCGAGGGGGACCCTATCACCATAAGTGATGGGTCTGGTGGCGACGGGACTTCGAGGGATGCCCGTCCTATGGACGACGAGGCCCAGACTTCTCACATCACGAGAAGGAAGTCTTGGCCCGCCGGGCTTCGCTCCATCGAGTAGCAGAGGAAGAAAGAGGAGGAGGAGCGTGAGCAAGAGGCACGGCAGCAGCCGCAGGAGGAACAACAACTGCTGCCAATGGGTGGAGAGGTGGGGCAGCCACCAGCAGGTCCCCAGCTCGAGGAGCCACAGGAGCCCCAACAGCAGCAGCAGCAGAGGGGCCGTCCGTCGGAGGAGCCGCTCGAGCCTCCTCCTCACAGTCCGCCCCAACCGGTACTACCGGCGCCGCAAGAGCCCGAGAATTGGGAGGAGGGTCTACCAGTTTTTGGCCCTCCGACCCCGGCATGGCTTCGTCTAGGGGCGCCCGCCGCGATCCCAGCAGAGTCGGGGCGGGCGGACGGCGTGGTGGCGCTCGCCTGCATGATGCGCACCCCCGTCGACCCCGAGTTCGAGATCAGGAGGACGATCTACGGTATGGACGGAATCGCCCCGAGATTCCTCCGGGAGCGTCGGTCGTATGAGGACTGTATTCCCGCCGAGGAGGACGAGGCTGGGACATCGGGCGGTGGTAGTGAAACCGGCGCCTGGAAGACGGTGGATGACGACGGGCGGTTCCCCTCTCTCGTCGACTTGTTCCTGTGCCACGGGGGTCACTCAAGACTGTCGAGGACCTCATCTGCAGCGTCAAGGCGCGGGCCGACCAGGAGATGGAGAACTGGTGTCCCGATCGGATTCGTATCCGGGCTTCCACTAATCTGTCTGAGCCCAACATTTTTCTAGACGATCGAAGGAAGCCGAGAAGTGGGAGCACGTCGAGGAGCTCCGCCTTTGGATGAAGCACACGGTGGGCCTCCTGTCGGACGTTGTTAACAACGGACTCAGGCCGGCCTACTTTGTGAGTATTTCCCAGTCCTTTAATCTTTATGGAACGTTTGGTTTTGTGTTCTAACTACTCGATCGCCGGTTCGCAGGACCTAAAGGAGACCTCCCGCATTAATTCGAGCTTCATCCACGCCACGAGAGGCGGCTGGGAGCAGCTCCTCCTCCTCAAAGACCAACTCCTGGAGTCGTAGGAGAAACTCCTCAAGGCTTATAAGGAGCTCTTGGCGCTCGAGGAGGAGAAGAAGGAGAGGGAGGGTGCCCTGGTTGATGCTCGAGAGGCCTTAAGGAAGGCTGTGGAGGAGGCTGCGCTACTGAGGGAGCGGGCCATGACGGTCGCGGAAGCCGTGTCCAAAGCACGGGAGGAGGCCCTGTCCTACAAGAATGTCATTGCTGACCTGGACAAGGAGAAGAGCCTCCTCCAGACTGAACTTGCCTCCGCCCGGGAAACCTTCCAAAGGATGAAGGTGGAGTGCGTGAACGGTGAGATCGCCAGGAGCGCCACTGAGGAGGCCAAGAAGAAGGCCCTCGAAGATCTCGAGGCGGAGCGGGCTCGATCCCGCAGCCTTTCTGACGATGTCGATTGTCTGAAGAGAGCGCTGCGGGAAAAATATGGGGCCATTGCGCAAGCCGGCAAGGTGATCGAAGATCTTCGAGTCGCCAACATCGAGCTAGCGCGCTCCAACAGGGAGGTCGAGAGGGCCAACACCAACTTGGTTGGCAAGAACACGGCTCTAGAGGAGAGCATCCGCGGTACGTTACTACTATCGAATTTCTTTTTTGAGGTGTGCTGGGTATTATCTAATTTCTTCATGTTGGACTTTACAGGGCTCAAAGATGAGCTGCTGGCCACCCAAGTCGAGGCCCGCTCCGCCAAGACCCAGCTCGAGGGGGAGGTCGCCTTAAACGGTCGTCTACAGACTGCGATAAGAGACCTCTCGGCCTCCTGGGAGCTCGAGCCTGTTGACGAGTCGAGGGAGCAGGCTCGAGGCGACGCACTTGTCGACCAGCTATGCTATCTTGGAGCTACGCAGAGGGACCGGGTGCGGGACGCCCTCCATATCGTTGTAAAGCGGGCAATGGCAGTTGTCTGTTCGGACTTTTCCTATGATATGGAGGTGGTGTCTCATGGTTTTGTCACCGACATCTTCAAGACTGAGGCGGAGAACGAGGAGAGGCTCCACGCCTTGATCGACGATGCAGAGGTCCCTGGGGAGAGGTTGGCCAAGCTATTCGAGCCCGAGGTACTTCCCCCTGAGACTAGCTCAGGCGCAGGCGAGGGTGGTGAGGGTCGTGATGCGGACTAAGGCCTGTGAGCCTGCTCTGGGTGCCTAGGCCCATTGTATAGTACTCTGTTAATTTGTCTTAAGTAATGCAATGACTTTATGTGACTTATAATATTCGTGAATGTTTGTCTGTTTTTCCGCTCGAGGCTCCTTTACTTCCCTCTGCGCCTTATGTTTGTATACCTCATTTGGTCTTTGGTTTAAGGCGATCTCGATTGCCTCAAGGGTGAGGAAGCGAGTAGAGTTTCCGTAGCCCGGGGGCCTAGGAGCTCTCAGGCTCGTCGTCACTCGGCCCTTAAGGGGCTCGAGGTGCCTCTACTACTCGACCGCGTGAGATTTACTGATAGGAGCGAGAGGATTTTTTGATTTTTTTGACATTTGGGGGGGCCCTGCTAGCCCCAGAGGGGGTATCGACTATGATGGGTCATAGTTGGTACTCCCTTCTAACGTCGTGAAAAAATAAATTACTCGAGGGAAAGATCTCATTTATTCATACATTCGTTCATAAGGACTTGGTACAGAATGTACATGGGAACATAAAGCTCTGAAATTCTAAGGGTAGAATCGACGTAGCTGTTCGATGTTCCACGCATTGGTGAAGATTGGCCCTTTTTCGTCTGTGAGTTTGTATGTCCCCGGCTTCAGGACCTCGGCCACCATGTATGGGCCCTCCCAAGGTGGAGTCAGCTTGTGGCGTCCTTGATTGCTTTGCCGCCATCGTAGGACGAGATCGCCCACGTTCAAGTCCCTCTTGCGCACGTGCTTGTCGTGGTAGCGTCGAAGTTTCTGCTGGTATCTGAAGGAGTTGAGGAGGGCCATGTCTCGAGCTTCCTTGAGTTGGTCGACCGTGTTCTCTTGAGTCTCTTTATTTGATTGCTCGTTGTATGCTTTGAGTCGAGGGGATCCATACTCGAGATCCGTTGGGAGCACAGCCTCAGAGCCATAGGCAATGAAGAATGGGGTGTATTTTGTGGCCCTGCTTGGTGTCGTCCTTAAGCTCCATAGAACTGAGGAAAGCTCCTCGACCCATTTCTAGCCGAATTTCTTCAAGCGATTGTAGATCCTCGGTTTGAGCCCTTGCAAGATCATGCCGTTGGCACGCTCGACCTGGCCGTTAGTTTGTGGGTGGGCCACTGCAGACCAGTTCACACGGATGTGATGCTGATCGCAGAAGTCCAAGAACTTCTTGTCGGTGAACTGAGTGCCGTTGTCAGTGATGATGACGTTGGGAATCCCAAACCGGTGGATGATGTCGGTGAAGAAAAGGACGGCCTGCTCGGACCGGATATTGGTGATGGGTCGAGCCTCGATCCATTTGGAGAACTTGTCGATGGCCACCAACAAGTGGGTGTACCCCCCTTTTGCCTTTTGTAGAGGCCCTACTAAGTCGAGCCCCCATACCACAAACGGCTATGTGATCGGGATCATCTGGAGAGCGTGGGCAGGCAGGTGCGTCTGTTTGGTGTAGAATTGGCACCCATGGCATGAGCGTATGAGCTCGATGGCATCAGCTACGGCCGTTGGCCAGTAGAAGCCTTGTCGGAAGGCGTTCCCTACGAGGGACCACGGAGCAGCATGATGGCCACAAGCCCCCGAGTGTAGATCCTCGAGGAGTTTTCGGCCTTCTTCTATGGTGATGCAACGCTGCAGGACCCCTGTTGGGCTTCGTCGATATAGCTCATTGTCCTCGCTGTAGATTACATATGATTTGGCCCGTCGAGCGATACGGTGGGCCTCGGATCGATCTTCTGGTAGCTCGCGGCAGATTAGGCAGTCGAGGAATGGTGTGCGCTAGTCGAACGGTCGACCGAGACGCTGTTCCACCTCCATTACCTTAGCTGCCATTAGTAGCGCGTCAACGGTGTCGGCTTGCTGGGCAGGAGCGGCTTCGACGCCAGCCCCCGAGCCCAAGTCGACGGATGGCTCGTGAGGATTTCTCGAGAACGCGTCAGGTGGTAGCATGCCTCGAGTCGACGCGATCTTGGCGAGTTCGTCAGCCGCCTCGTTGTAGCATCGGGCGACGTGGACGAGCTCAAGACCATAGAACTTGTCCTCGAGTCGACGGACTTCCTTGCAGTACGCCTCCATTTTCGGGTCGTGGCAGCTCGAGGTCTTCATCAGTTGGTCGATGACGAGCTGGGAGTTGCCTCGGACGTCGAGGCGTCGGACTCCTAGCTCGATGGCGATCTTGAGACCATTGATGAGGGCCTCGTATTCCGCGACATTGTTGGATGCGGCTAAGTGAATCCTAATGACATACCTCATATGAACGCCCAGGGGCGAGATGAACAACAGGCCAGCCCCAGCTCCCGTCTTCATGAGAGACCCGTCGAAGTACATCGTCCATAGCTCCGACTGAACCTGAGCCGGGGGAAGCTGGGAGTCTGTCCATTCCGCGACGAAATCCACCAGGGCTTGCGACTTGATAGCCTTACGGGGCGCATAAGTGAGAGTCTCACTCATGAGCTCGACAGACCACTTGGCGATTCTTCCCGTGGCCTCCCGACTTTGGATGATCTCGCTCAGGGGGAAGGACGAGACCACCGTGATAGGGTGGCCGAGGAAGTAGTGCTGCAGCTTGCGTTGTGCGAGGATTATGGCGTAGATCAGCTTCTGGATTTGGGGGTAACGGGCCTTGGTCTTGAGAGCACCTTGCTAATGAAATAGACTGGCCCCTGGACTAGCAACGCATGCCCCTCCTCCTTCCTCTCGACCACCACCGCCGCACTGACGACCTGGGTCGTCGAGGCGATGTATAGGAGCAGAGGTTCTGCGGGTTGAGGCGGGACCAACACTGGTGCAGAGGTCAGCGTTTTCTTTAAGCTGTTGAGGGCTTCCTCAGCTTCTGGAGTCCAAGAGAAACGCTCGACTTTCTTCAGAAGTCGATACAGTGGCAACGCCTTTTCTCCCAATCTCGAGATAAAGTGACTCAGCGCCGCTAAGCATCCTGTGACTCTCTGCACGCCCTTGAAGTCTCGGATCAGCCCCATTCCTGTGATGGCCGAGACTTTCTCGGGGTTGGCCTCGATGCCGCGCTGGGAAATGATGTATCCTAGGAGCATGCCTCGAGGTACGCCGAAAACGCACTTCTCGGGGTTGAGTTTGATCGGGTTGGCGCGTAAGCAGCTGAAAGCGATCTCGAGGTCCTGGATCAGGTCGCCCCGTCGCCTGGACTTGATGACGATGTCGTCGACATAGGCCTCGACCGTCGACCCTATGTGCTTGCCAAACACGTGGAGCATGCAACGCTGATATGTGGCTCCCATGTTTCGAAGCCTGAACGGCATGGTTACATAACAATACATCCCAAAAGGCGTAATGAAAGAGGTCGCGAGCTGATCGGACTCTTTCATTTTTCTTTGGTGGTAACCAGAATATGCATCAAGGAAAGAAAGGGTTTTACATCCCGCAGTAGAATCAACAATTTGATCAATATGTGGTAATGGAAAAGGAACTTTCGGACATGCTTTATTTAAACTCGTGTAATCGACTGTCGACGAAAGCTAGTCGGCAGTCTACCTTGGGGTATACCCACGGTAGTAGTTTATCGGTAGACGGTGCGCAAACTACGAACTCGATGGTGACGCAAGACACGGACAAGCTTTTTATCCAGGTTCGGCAACCGAGTTGGCGTAATACCTACATCCTGTGTCTGATTGTATTGATTTGTGTTGAGAGAATCATGTGTCCTAGGGGGGTCCCTTGCCCCTCCTTATATAGTCCGGAGGGCAGGGTTACAGATCTGGAAACTAATCCTAGTCGGTTACAATTGCCATAGATAGTTCGATATCAATTCCTATTCTAACCGACTAGAATCCTGCTTGATCTCCACGTCTTGTTTCCTTGCGCGAAACTCCAAGCTATCGGATCAAGCCTTGAGCTTGTCTCGTAATGGGCCAAGCCTCCTGGCCCAAGTCTAGCCGTAAGGGTATAGGGGTTTATACCCCCACAGCTAGTCCCCGAGCACCATGTATTATGAAGTAACACGCCATCTTAAGCTTCTTCGACCAATGAAACTTTGACATCTTCAATTAGCTTGAAAATTGCCCAGACAATCGCTATCTATTTTGACCAAATCTAAATATATTTGATCAACATCATCATAGAAGAAGCCAATTGTTCGAAGAATGCATGGTGCTCTTGAGAAAAAATATTTCTTTTCCGGTGAAATGTGCCCACTTTACTTTTCTGAAAGGTACAGATCCTCAAAAAAGCAAGCATATTCACCGCAAGGTGAAGTGTGCCCACTTAGTCCCCGAGCCTGGTAGTAGGTGACGTAGGCACGTGGAGCCAGGGTCCAAAGTAGAATCTCCAAAGCTGCTTTCAATATGAGATGCATCGCTAGATGCATCGTACCGATGTAGTCCCCGTGCTTGCTGGAAGGCAAAGTATGAACCTTATAGCAAGGTCAAAAAAACCGAAATTATCCAGTCCCCAGGTGTACAATGGTCGGCGAACAATTCAGCTTGCTGATTTCCAAACCAATAAACTAAGCGACCAGACCCCAAGCATCTAGCGCTCGGTGGTCGGAGCAGTCTCAACAAATCTGACGACCAGTCCCCGAGCACCAAGTGCTCGTTGGTCAATGCGCTCCTTGAAGGTCTGAGTTGCTACACTAAACGACCAGTCCCCGAGCATCGAGTGCTCGGTGGTCGGTGCAGTCTTTGAAGTTCCAAGTTATTGGACTAGGCGACCAGTCCCCGAGCATCAAGTGCTCGGTGGTCGGTGCGGTCGTTGAAATTCTGAGTTATTGGACTGGGCGACCAGTCCCCGAGCATCAAGTGCTCGGTGGTCGGTGCAGTCCCCGAATTGTTGACTCTCTGCTATTTTTGTCTGCTTGTTTTGAAAAAATTTTCCAGAAAAAGGTGACGTGACGAGACCTCCTGACGGGATGTCAGATGGATGCGTGAAAAGTTGCGCCTGGCAACTGTACGGCCGCCCTTTGCGTGGTTTGAGAAAAGGAAACCATCAATTTATACGAAAACTCCGTCGCATTAATTGTCGATAATCATTGAAAACCGAAACGCCGCATCCGCCGTATGGCCTGCCCACTTCCCGAGAATACAGGAAGTGGGAGGGGTGAAGTTGTGGTTTATAAGAGCTCGACAGTTCCCCCTATACTGCTTACCCTGCCACTGCCTTCCAGCCTTCCGCTCTTGCCTCCTTCAATCACCTGCACCTTCCAAACTCGAATCCACTTCCGCACCTCCAATGGCGAAGAGCGACTCGAAGAAGAGGGCCGAGCTGATGGCCAAGGAATGGAAGAAATCCCGCAGCACCGCAAAGTCCCTCGGTGACCTCGTCGATATGGGGCTACTGCACAGCCCAGAGCTCGGCGGCTGGAGGGCACCGGAGGGGGAGAGCTACCCCGACCCCCGCACCGGTGAGATCGTCGTGTTCGAGGATTTCCTTAAGAGGGGTTTTGGAGTGCCTGTTCATCCTTTTCTTCAGGGTCTTCTTTTGTATTATGAGATCGGGATTTGCAATCTGCACCCGAACTCAATCCTTCTTATTTCTACTTTTATTCATTTGTGCGAGGCCTATGTTGGCATAGAACCGCAGTTCGATCTCTTTCGCTACCTGTTTTGTTTAAGAAAGAAGGGAGCAGTTGGAGGCTCCAAGGTTGCAGGCGGACTATACCTCAACCTTCGCGACGGGATGAAGAACCGTTATCTGCACTGTCCATGGAACACTTCCCTGACCGAATGGTACAGGAAGTCGTTCTACATCAGGGAGGAACCGGGCAGCTCCACGTTCTGCGACGCGGGGTACATCCCCGAGAAGAGGGTGAGCTGGATCGATCGCTCGGAGTTCGACGGTCAAGTAGCGGACCTAATGAAGCTGATCGACCGGTCGCGCCTGGACGGGCTCGGCGTGGTCGGCAACTTTGTGTGTCGTCGGGTGATGCCCTGCCAGAAGAGGGTGCACTCGGCGTACGAGTATGCCGGAAGCGTGGACCCGACCAGGATGCGACCTGAGGTCTTGGAGAAGGCGGAAGTACAGCAGCTGTTGAACGAGCTGTTCAACTTCGCAGACGGAGGCTTCATCCGTGGTAGTGATCAGGTGCAAGCCTTCAAGTTGGGGCGACCAGCACCTAAGGTATGTCACTGATTATTTCGCTTTAGCATCCGTATAATGTCTGCTGCTGACTTATCTTGGTTACTTTTGCAGATCGGAGATGTTGACCGGTGCACAGTGTATGTATCACTGGCACCTAGAATGGAGAACCCTGCGGGAGAAGATCCGCCGGAGGAAGACGCTGCTCGGTGTACTCGTTACACCAGCAGTGAGGAGGACCAGGCCCCCCCGTCCCGACCACCGAGGATAGAGTGGTGGGGAAAAGGCCAATGGCGGCGGATCCATCGCCGGCGCCGATGCTGTCGGCAGAGAGCAGCCAGGCGCCAAAGCACCGTCGGTTCGTTCGGATTGCCGACGACGACGACGAGGAGGAGGAGGCCGCACCGTCGCTGGTCCGAAGGCCTCATGGCCGTCCGGACAGCGTGCCGACCACTGCTGATCGGGTGGCCAGCGACCCACCTGCGCCTCGCGTCGCGGAGACGGGGGCACAGGTGGCGACCGGCCGGGCAAGGAGGAGGTTCACCGCGACCCACCGTCGATCGGACCTGTAAGTGTTTGACTTACGTATTTTGGCGATTTTTTTAAGATAGTACTTGTTCTTTTTGCGCGGCGTCGGATGTCAACCCCGACCACACCGCCGGCCAGGGGGCGCCCGAGCCTGCCACCGTCAATTCCGCGCCGCAGGCCACAGATCGGCCTACGGCGGCGGCTGCTGCTACAGGCGCTGAGGGGCAGTCTGCCCCGGCAAGTGCTGCGGCGAGTACTTCGCCGAGGAACGAGGAGGCTTCAAGGACCCCTCCCCCGAGCACTGCTGCTGAGGAGGAAGGCCGAATCCCGACTCCTCCAGCCGAAGAAGGGAGGGTCCCGACACCGCCCCGAGCAGGGGCTTCTTCACCCGTGAGCTCCCCTGGCCTAGGCCGGGGGCCAGTGATGCCTTCGACCGCAGCCGGAGGCAGTGCGGCGAACGAGGAGCCCCGGGAAGCCTCTGACGACGACGTGGACGAGGTCCAGGGTCGTCCCCGTGATGGCCGCCAACACGTCTACGTATGGCACCAACGCGGGGACCACTTTATTGGACATGAAGAGCTCGTGGAGACGGAGGAGGCCGCGACGGTGGAGCGTGCGGCCAAACGTCTTGTGGATGAGGTCAAGGTAAGTGATTCTTTGCACTGCTCGAGTCCTTTTTTTTTGTTTATTATCTTGCTGGGTCGACATGCAACCTTCTTGCAGGGCGCCATGAAAACGGCGAAGTACCGGAAGAGGTGCTTCGACCAGATAGAAGGAATTGTAGCCGAGAACAAGGCCCTGACCGCGGAGGTGGACTGGCTGCGGTCGGAGGTCGGGGAGAAGGTGGCTGAGATGAACGCCCAGGAGGAGCATCGTCTCGAGCTCACTCGTCGCCTGGCCGACCAGTATCGGCAGCGGTCAGGTCAGTTGGGTGCTTCGAGCAGCTGTGTGTAGCTGCGTAGTTTGCTTTACTGACCAGGTTATGGTTCACGTAGGCTTGGAGGAGGAGGTGGCGCGCCTCTGACAGGAGAAGGAGCAGCTCGGTCGAGAGCTAGCTGGGGCGCTGGAGGCCGGTCACCGAGCAGGGGAGGAGCTGGGCCAAAGGGACCGAAGTTGTCTGGTATCGCGCGGTTCCCCCGTTATTCGCCTCTTACCGCTCTGTTTGATATGTCAAGGTTAACATCTTCCTTGATTTGCAGTGCTCAAGGCGAACACCAAGAAGCACATGGAAGATCTGGTCAAGGATCGGGACTCCTGGAAGGTCAACTGCTGCAGGATTTGGAAAGGAGTGGCCCCGGTCGTGGACTTGATCAGTCCCGAGCTCCCGGAGAGCCAGCCCCGCGCGCCGAAATTAACGCCAGTTGAAAAGGCACAACGGGCGTGGGACTGGCTCCAGCAATTCATGAAGGATGCCGGAGAGTTTGCTGGCGTGCATGTCCTTAGCATGGTGCGCGCCCACTACCCCCTGGTTGACTTGACCAGGCTGGAGAAGGGGTATCCCAAGGAGGTCGGCCCGCAGAAGGCGGACGAGCTTCGGGGTGGTCTGCAGGACTTGTCGTCGACGGTGGTCGGCGACATCAATCTATGCGGAACTCCCCCCGACCAGCCGGGTTCAGACAGGTCGGCCAGGGAGCTGTCGGGCGCGTCTGTTGCGGGAGATGGGCGGTCGACGCCTGCGGTCTCAACCAGCGAGGCGCCGGTGGCTCCGACCCCTTCGTCCGGGCAGCCAGGCCAGTCGGGTGATCAGCCCGAGCAGTAGGCCATTAGGATAGTCCGTAGGAGTAGACTAGTGTCCGCCCGTCAGGGTATTTATTGTAAACTTTGTATGTAAAGTTTGTAATAAAGTTTGCTTTTGTCATGACTGCTATTTTGAGCGCTATACAATTATCTGAGTGACGTGCCACTGTATTTGATTTCGTAGTCGCTAAGGGCTTCGATTGCGCAATACTTTCCGAGTTCTGCGTGTAACAAAGTATAGGCAAAAAGAAGAACTTTTATTATTGACAGCTATAAGATATTTACAAGCGAAAGTTACTAGAACTTATGGATAAAATCGGCGCAGCTTGTCTATGTGCCAAGAGTTAGGCACGCGTGTTCCGTCTGGGTATGCCAATCTGTAGGACGTGGGTCGTGTGACTTCAGTGACCACGAAGGGTCCTTCCCAGGGAGTGGACAGCTTGTGCATTCATTCTTGGCTTGTTTTCCACCTAAGTACCAAATCGCCGACCATGAAGGAACGGTCCTTGACGTTCCTATTATGGTACCGTCTGACTGTCGCAAGATACTTTGCTGTTCGGAGACAAGAGTTTAAACGCTTTTCCTCCATGCAGTTGATTTCGAGCTCTCTGGCGTTGTCGGCTGTGGACTGGTCGAAGTTTTCAATCCTAGGAGAACCTAAGGTTATGTCAGACGGTAGGACTGCCTCGGTGCCATAAACCATGAAGTAGGGTGATACTCCCTTGTTCCGACTAGTCTGAGTTCGGAGGCCCCAGACCGCAGCCGGTAACTCTTTCATCCATCGACCGGGTGCCCTGTCGTTCTCGATGTACAGCCTTTTCTTCAGGGCGTCGATGATCATTCCGTTCGCGCGCTCAACTTGACCATTGGCCCATGGGTGAGCTACTGACATGTATTTTATGACTATGCCCCTGCCATCGCAGAAGTCCCAAAATGTGGTGCCAGTAAACTAAGTACCCAGGTCAGTGATTATACTGTTTGGAATCCCAAATCTGTGTATGATTTGATTAAGGAACTCCACAGCCTTCTCAGAGGTTGCTTTGACCAGTGGCATGTATTCAATCCACTTTGAGAACTTGTCGATTAACACGAAAACGAACTTGAAGTTGCCTAGGGACGGTTTAAATGGCCCGATCATGTCGAGCCCCCAGCAGGCGAAAGGCCATGATGACGGGATGGTTTGAATCTCATGAGCAGGTACGTGGGTCCTTTTGGTGAAGAACTGACATCCCTCGCAGCGTCGGACCAGTTTTTCTGCGTCGTTGACCGCGGTTGGCCAATAAAAACCTGCTCGGAAGGCTTTCCCGACTAGCGTTCTAGATGCAGCATGATTGCCGCAGGATCCGTCGTGTATGTCCTCTAGGAGCTTGATGCCATCGTCTTGGGATATGCATTTGAGCAGTACTTCAGAACTTGCATTTTTTCGCATGAGTTTGCCGTCCACCACTATGTAATTCTTTGATCGTCGAATGAGGCGCTCGTTCTCTATTTTGTCCTGAAAGCCTGACCCGTCCGATATATATCTTATGAACGGGGTGCGCCAATCACGGCTACTGGTTGTCGGAGTGGCATCGTCTATGAGCATTGCCTCAGTAAGTTGTTTTTCGACCAGGCCTGTGCCCACGCTTGGCTCATGGATGTCCTGGACGAAAATACCCCGCGGGATCTGGGCCCGAGATGACCCTAATTTTGACAACGCATCTGCTGCCTGGTTCTTATCCCGGACCACGTGGATGTACTCTATGCCGTAGAAGTTGGTTTCCCATTTGCGAATTTCTTTGCAGTAGAGATCCATCTTCTCGTGGGTTGCGTCCCACTCCTTGTTGAGCTGGTTGATAACTAAAGCAGAGTCGCCATAGACATAGAGGCGTTTGACTCCCAGCTCAACAGCTAGCCTTATGCCGTGCAGGCATGCTTCGTATTCGGCAACATTGTTTGATGCCGGAAAAAGGATCCTAAGGACGTAACGCAGTTTGTCCTTGTTAGGCGACACGAACAGTATCCCAGCGCCGGCGCCGTTGATGTTCAAGGACCCATCAAAGAACATTGACTAGTGGTCGGAGACGTCGGGAACAGGAGGCTCATTGAGATCCGTCCATTTAGCAATGAAATCGACCAGGGCCTGAGACTTGACTGTGGTGCGGCTCTGGAATTCCAGGGAAAATGGGCATAACTCCATCGCCCATTTTAGGATTCTGCCATTGGCGTCTTTATTGCGCAGAATGTCCCCAAGAGGGAAACTGGTGGTCACCAAGACTCGATGGCCGTCGAAGTAGTGCTTCAGCTTTCTTGACGTTATTAGGATGGCGTATATGAGCTTCTGTATTTGTGGATACCTGGTCTTGGACTCGTTTAGGACTTCGCTTATGAAGGAAACGGGTCTCTGGACCTTGTAGACATGACCTGGCTCATCTCGCTCGACCACTATTGCCATGGAAACAACCCTGTCGGTTGCGGCAATGTAAAGGAGTAGGTCTTCATTGGGCTAGGGCGCTGTAAGAACAGGCGGTGAAGTGAGGAAAGTCTTAAGTTGGGTGAACGCAGCGTCGGCTTCCTCAGTCCAAGAAAATTTTTCTGACGCTTTCAAGAGTTTGAAGCAGGGGAGACCTTTTTCTCCTAGTCTTGAGATGAAGCGGCTGAGAGCGGCCATACATCCGGTGAGCTTCTGAATATCCTTGACATTTTTAGGTGGTCGCATGTCGAGTACTGCTTTTACTTTTGAAGGATTTGGCCGTATGCCGTCGCGACTGACAACGTTGCCGAGCAGTAGACCAGAAGGAACGCCGAAAATGCACTTTTTAGGGTTAAGCTTCCACTTGTACCTATTAAGCGCCTTAAAGGTTCGGTCTAAGTTGTCGATTAGGGTGCTTGCATCCCTTGTTTTGACGACGACGTCATCGACATAGGCCTCGATGAGGTCGTCGCGAATCTCGTCGTGGAGGCATTGCTGTATGGCCCGTTGATAAGTGGCTCTGGCATTTTTGAGTCCGAATGACATGGTCGTGTAGCAATATGCGCCGAAAGGAGTAATGAAAGATGTTTTTATCTGATCGTCTTCCTTTAGCGAGATCTGGTGATAACCAGAGTAGCAATCTAGAAAAGAGAGAAGTTCGCATCCGGCCGTTGAGTCGACCACCTCGTCGATGCTAGGGAGACCGAAAGGATCTTTAGGACAGTGTTTATTGAGATCAGTGTAATCAACGCACATTCTCCATTCATTATTCTTTTTGCGTACAAGAACCGGATTGGCGAGCCAATCGGGGTGATACACTTCTTTTATGAATCCGGCTGCTAGAAGCCGTGTTATTTCTGTCCTAATAGCCTCCTTTTTGTCACGAGCGAACCGTCGCAGCTTTTGGTTGATTGGTCTTGCGGTCTTCGAGACGTTTAAGGAGTGCTCGATCCGGTTTCGTGGGACGCCAGGCATGTCTGCGGGTTTCCATGCGAAAACGCTCACGTTGTCCCTTATAAACCTGACGAGCGCGTCTTCCTATTTGGGGTCCAGATTGGCCCCGATGAGGGCCGTCTACTCGGGGCTGCCGTCGACCAGTTGTACTTCTTTGTGCTCCTTGGATTTTGAGTTCTTCCTAGCTGTTTCCTGCTCGGGTAATTGGAGCTGGTCGGGAGGCAGCTGCGTGGCTTGGGTCGCTGTTTCTGCCATGCGAATTGAGAGGTCGATTGCCTCGGTGGTCTTGAAGCTTTCCTCTTCGCAAGTGTATGCGGTGTAGACATTGCCTCTGAAAGTTAGGACGCCCTTCTCTGTAGGCATTTTAAGGACCAGGTATGAGTAGTGCGGGACTGCCATGAACTTTGTCAGCGATGGTCGGCCCAGTATGGCGTGGTAGGTCCCGTCGAAGTCGGCGACCACGAAGTTGACGAACTCTGTCCGAAAGTGGTTGGGCGTGCCGAATTGGACGGGCAATGTTATCTGTCCGAGGGGCATTGTACTCTGACTTGGCAAAACTCCCCAGAATTGAGCATCGTAGTGTTTTAGTGTCGGAGATATCTTGAGAGCGGGCAGGCTGTTGCGGAAGAGGATGTCAATGGAACTTCCTCCATCCACGAGCACACGCTCGAATCTGATGTTGTTGATGCAAGGGTCCAGGATTAGAGGGAAACGACCTGGCTCTGGGATAGCGGCCCACTGATCCTTCCTGCTGAAGGAAATCTCCCTGTGCGACCACGGGGGAAATTTCGGGTCTGCGATCAGTCCGTCCGTGCTGTCTATGTTGAGGCAGGCTCTCTTTAATAGCTTTCTTTCTCGCTTAGATTCGATGGAGACCTTGCCCCCGAAGATGGAGTGGACCACGTCAGTGGGGCTGATGTATTGGTGTCGAGGGTCCCTATCTTGGTCCTCGTCTTCGTCTTCGTGGTCGTGCCCGTCTCGCTTACCATTTTTCTTGGCGGAGTCGTCTTGGGCGGCCCGCCGCGTATAGATGTTTTTGAGGATGCGGCACTCTTCCATGGTATGATTAGACTTTGGATGCAGTTGGCACGGTCCCTTCAATGTTTTGTTGTAGTCCTCTTGGTAGTCCCGCCGCCCGTTGGGACGCTTGACCGTATTTACTTCGTGGTCATGGTCGCGGGGGCGCTTTCCTCTGAAATCATCGCGATTGTCACGCCGCCGATCCCAACCTTCTCTGTGATCACGGTTGTCGGGGCGGCGGTGGCTCCTGTTGCCGAAACGACCGCGACCGTCATCTCGCCGGGGAGGCTGATCGGGACCTCTCGCATCGTCCCGGATTAGTTTCTCTGCGTCGTCGGCATCGGCGTAATTTTTAGCCGTGGCGAGGAGCTCAGCCATCGTTGTTGGCCTTTTGCGCAACAGCTTGTTCCTCAGTGCTTCATGGAAACGCAGGCCCTTGATGAAGGCAGAGATGGCTTCGTCGTGGGAAATCTTCGGGATCTTAAGGCGCATATCTGAGAATCGTCGGATGTAATCGCGCAGAGGTTCATTTTTCCTGTCCCTTATCCTTTCGAGGTCATACTTGTTTCCAGGCTGCTCGCATGTGGCGATAAAGTTGTCGATAAAAGCCTGGCGTAGCTCTTCCCAAGAGTCGAAGGAGTCCTCGGGCAAGCCAAGGAGCCACTGATGACCAGCCTGGTCGAGGACTACTGGGAAGTAGTTGGCCGTGACGTGCTCATCTCCCGCTGCTGATCGGACGGCGATTTCGTAGAGAGTGATCCAGTTCTCTGGATTTTCCTTGCTGTCGTATTTTTTAAGTTTCTCGAGCTTGAAATTGCGGGGCCACACGACCTGGCGGAGGTGTGAGGAGAACTGTCTTAGGCCCGGGGGGCCGTGCGTTGCATCGTACTCGATACGGCGTAGGTTTTCGTGGACTGCTCTCTCCGTGGCGCGCCTGTTGATGCGGTCCTGGACATCTTTGGGAGGGATGTTATATCGAAGATCCCTGTGCTGGTTTACTTCTTGACCGCGCCTGCGATTCTGCTCGCGGTGACCGTCAGCGTCCCGACCGCCATCGTCGCGCCGTGAATCTTTTCGATGGTTGTCGGGGGAACGGCTACGGTGATGCCTGCTGGGCTGCGGTGAGGTCCGGCTAGGATGAGTCTGGTTGGAGGTGGCTTCCGTATAAGAGACGGCCTGGACTTTCTTAAGAAGAGTGGCTGTCTGTCCCATCGCGGCGATCAGGTGCGCCCGGACACTAGTTCGGACCCCCTGGCACTCGGGGGTGTCAGGGAGCCGATCTAGATTAGCCATGGCGACAGCTACGTTGGCGCTTGGCGTTTTGTAGACTGGCTGGTCCCCAACCATGTCAAAAGCGTCACTGAGATTATGCGGCGGAATTTATCGTTCCTCATCTGCGCGTCGTCGGGCGCGATCGGCGTTACGCTGCTCGCGGAGCTGCCTCTGCTCATCTATTTCTCCATCAACGACCGGCTCGTCGGCGCTGACGTTGAAAACAATGTCTCCTCGCCGGGGGGGAAATACCGGGAAACGGGAGAAACCTGGAGGATGTGAAGGCAAATCCAAGTCATAGTCCTCGTCTTCGGAGTTTATGACTTCGGTGGGGACGGAACCGGTGCTTGAATTTGTGCTGGTGGTCTGGTCATCCCGTAGTTCTCGGATTGTCACCATGTTGACGTAGTGGCGAGCAGGTCGATTGTTCCTTTTTGGCAACCAACTCTCCTTGTTAAAAAGGGATTGGACGTGCCGTGAGTAGAGAGAGGCCGAGTTGTACAGGCCTCATGGATAATCTTCCTCCGGGTTAGCCTTGAGCTTGACGGATCGCCCTGAGGGAGTTGAGGTTATCGTCAGAGACGTTCCCAGCCGTTCGTGTGTAGCGACACGAGTTGGCCGATGGGATTTGAAAAAATCCGTTGGGGCGGCTTGATCGGGCTGGCGCAAGATTCCATCTACTAGTCAGGAAGCTTCAAGTAGCCTGGAATCGGCACGATCAAGTGCTTGGAGAAGGTCCGAGCAGTCGATCTTCTTTCCCTTGTAGAGCGGGAGCGAGGGTCGGGCGCTCGGTGTTGTCACCGGAGTGGTCGGAGCCGTCGCGATCCCAGATTGGATCTGAGTTTCTTCCGGAACCGTGGTCGTGAGACCACCGCCGCGCGTCGTCCATGTGATCTGACCGACGGTGAACGTGAGGCCTTTAGGCACGGCCGCACAAACTGGGATTGTGACCATCTTGTTCGCCGGAGAAGTTGCACGCACACCCCCTACCTGGCGCGCCACTGTCGACGAAAGCTAGTCGGCAGTCTACCTTGGGGTATACCCACGGTAGTAGTTTATCGGTAGACGGTGCGCAAACTACGAACTCGATGGTGACGCAAGACACGTACAAGCTTTTTATCTAGGTTCGGCCACCGAGTTGGCGTAATACCTACGTCCTGCATCTGATTGTATTGATTTGTGTTGAGAGAATCATGTGTCCTAGGGGGGTCCCTTGCCCCTCCTTATATAGTCCGGAGGGCAAGGTTACAAATCTGGAAACTAATCCTAGTCGGTTACAATTGCCATAGATAGTTCGATATCAATTCCTATTCTAACCGACTAGAATCCTGCTTGATCTCCACGTCTTGTTTCCTTGCGTGAAACTCCAAGCTATCGGATCAAGCCTTGAGCTTGTCTCGTAATGGGCCAAGCCTCCTGGCCCAAGTCTAGCCGTAAGGGCATAGGGGTTTATACCACCACATCAACACACATCCTCATTTTCCCAATCTTTTTCTTAACTAGTACAGGATTTGCTAACCAGTCGGGATGGTGAACCTCCTTGATGAATGCGGCTGTCAAAAGCATTTGGATCTCCTCACCAATGACCTTGCGCTTCTCCTCGTCGAAGCGGCGCAACCGTTGCTTCACTGGCTTGGAACCGGCTCGAATTTCCAAGGAGTGCTCGGCGACCTCCCTCGGTATGCCCGGCATGTCCGAGGGACACCATGCGGACATGTCAGCATTCGCACGGAGAAAGTCGATGAGCACAGCTTCCTATTTGGGGTCGAGGTCGGCCCTGATCGTCAGCGCCTTGCCGTCGGAGTCATTGGGGTCGAGCGGGATCTTCTTGGTTCCTTCCACCGGCTCTAAGCTGCCCGCGTGGCGCTTGGGCTCAGGAGGAGCTCAGTGGAACTCTCAACTGCTTCCCCATACTTGACGCATTTGACGTCGCACTCATATGCGTGCTCGAAGGAGGAGCTAACGGTGATGACGCCTTTGGGACCGGGCATCTTCAGCTTCAGGTAGGTGTAGTTGGGGATAGCCATGAATTTGGCGTAACCCGGGCGTCCGATGATGGCGTGGTACGTGCCCCGGAACACCACCACCTCAAAGGTGAGGGTCTCCTTTCTGAAGTTGGCCGCCATGCCAAAGCAGACCGGTAGGTCGATTCGACCCACTAGCAGCGCCTTCTTCCCTGGTACGACGCCATGGAAGCCACCGGCACTTGGTTGGAGTCGCGCCCTGTCGATGCCTAGGAGGTCGAGGGTCTCGAGGTAGATGATGCTGAGGCTGCTGCCGCCATCCATCAGCACTTTTGAGAGCCGGGTGTTGACGATGATGGGGTCGACGACGAGCGGGTAGACGCCAGGGGAAACTACCTTGTCGGGGTGGTCCTCTCGATCGAAGGTGATGGGGGTGCTCGACCAGCTGAGGTACTGGGGCACCGCCATCCTTGCCGCGAAGACCTCACGACGTTCCCTCTTGCGCTGCCTTGCGGTCAACTGCGTCGAGGGCCCACCGTAGATCATATAGCAGTCGTGGACGGCAGGGAAACCGTCGTCGTCTATGTTGTCCTCCTTATCGCCGCCCTTCTCCTTGTTTGGGTCGTCGCGCGCGTCCTTCTTGAACCCAGATCGTCGAAATGCTTTTTCAGCATACGACAGTCCTTGAGCTTGTGGTTGGCTCTTCTTCTTGTTCTTCTTGGGCCCTCGACTAGGGCCCTCGTCCTCATCGGTGGGCTGCTTGCCTTTCCTTCCTTCACAGCTGAAGAAGGCGCCGACCGCTTCTTCCCCTGCCGCGTAGTTGGCCACCACATCCATCAGCTCGTCGACGGTCTGAGGGCGATTCCGGCCTAATTCCCACACCAAGTCTCGACTGGTGGTACCAGAGACAAAGGCCAGGATGACGTCGTGGTCGGGGATGTGCGGCAGCTCGGTGCGTTGCTTTGAGAAGCGTCGGGCGTACTCTCGAAGAGTATCTCATGACTTCTGCTTGCACTTGCTGAGGTCCCACGAGTTTCCAGGCCGTATGTAGGTCCCTTTGAAGTTACTCTCGAATACTCTAACCAGATCGACCCAGTCGTGGATATGATCGGCTGGAAGCTCCTCGAGCCACCTACAGGCGGTGTCGGAGAGGAAGAGTGGCAGCTGTCTGATGATGGCTCGATCGTCTCCCCGAGCGCCTCCCAACTGACAGGCCAGCCTGAAGTCTGCCAGCCACAGCTCTAGTTTTGTTTCACCGTTGTACTTTGTGATGCTGGTCGGGGGTCGGAACGGACTGGGCAGCGGCGTGCTATGGATTGCCCTGCTGAACACCCGTGGGCCTGGTGCCTCTAGGGCCATTCGGTCCTCGTCGCTGTCGTACCTCCCGCCGCGATGGGCGCTGTAACCGCGCTCTTCCGCGTCCTCGTACCGACGTCGACGATTCTCTTCAATGTCGCGTCGTGCGTCGTGTCGACGTTGGTTGTCAGCGGGGAGGACGAGCGTGGTCTTTTTCCCTCGACGGGGTGGCTGCTGATGGACCGACACCTCTGAAAGGATCAAGATGCCCAAGAGGGGGGGGGGGTGAATTGGGCTTCTCTAAAAATTTATGCAACCTATAAGCTCCAATTCAACCCCTTGTGCCTAGTGTGACTTAGAGAGCTACCGAATAAAAAGTTTTGCAGCCTAGTTCCAATCCTATTCTGGCATGGCAATTCTAAGAAAGTAAAAACACAAAGTAAATGCTAGAAAGTAAAGGAGTAGTGGAAGAAAGTTCTCGGCGATGTTTTGCCGAGTTATCGGAGAGTCGCCACTATCCACTAGTCCTCGTTGGAGCACCCGCGCAAGGGTCTTGCTCCCCCTTGGTCCGCGCAAGGACCAAGTGCTCTCTACGGGCTGATTCTTCGACACTCCGTCGCGGTGAATCGCCCAAAACCGCTCACAAGCTTGACACGAGCCACCCACAAGAACTCCGGGTGGTCTTCGTGCCTCCAATCACCACCGAACCGTCTAGGTGATGGCGATCACCAAGAGTAACAAGCAAAGACCTCTCACTTGACCCAAACAAGGCTCTAGAGAGTGATGGATGCACACTTGACTCTTGGAACTCACTAGAGGAGGATTCTTTCACGAAATCACTCAAATCTCAATCCTCTCTAGGCTCTTGCAACTCTCTTGCTCCACAACAAGGTTCTCTGATGTTCAAATGGGCAAGAGAGCTCTCATGGATGAGATGGAGGAGTATAAATACTATCCACAAAGTCCAAAGGCCGGCCAACCGTTTTCCTGTGAAAACGGGGTCACCAGACGCACATTATGTTGCACCGGACGCACTGCACCGAGCGTCCGGTGTAACATAACAGCTAACTGTACTTCTCTCTGACAGGTCACCGGACGCTAACTCCCAGCGTCCGGTGCACCGTCCGGTGCTCGGGGAAACTTTACATGCTCCCTGCGCATGGGACCGGACGCTACCCGGTACGTCCGGTGCTAGCATCCGGTGCTCAGGGGAACTTTGCAAGCTCCCTGGGTAAGGGACCGGACGCTACCCGGTGCATCCGGTGCTAGCGTCTGGTGCCTAACCCTAAGCACCAGTCTGTTCTAACGGCCAACGACCTCACCGGACACACTCACAGAGCGTCCGGTGCAGTGTCCGGTGCCCCTTTGGGCACCCAAACTTCGTCGAAACGCGATCGCTCCAAAACGAAGTAGGTTCCTCTCGATCTAAGGACTGTCTCTGAGCTGCCTAGTGCTAGGTTCACCAAGTGTGCACCACACCTAAACCTAAAGCCTTGCCTAAGTCAAGCTACTAGATCAAAGCCCCTCTTAATAGTACGGTCAAAGGAAAACAAAGTCCTAAACTACTCTAAGTGCCCTTCTTCACCATATGGCACTTAGACCTAGTCTAGTCTCGACGATGTCCTTCCATCCTTTGAAAACCGAAACGATTTCCACTATTAAGTTGGCATGTACGTCCCTGTCCATCGCGTACCTATTTACCATGACCTTACCTATGACTTTGCCTCTGCAAAACACACGTTAGTCATAGTAATCAACAATGTCATTAATCACCGAAATCACTAAGGGCCTAGATGCTCTTTCAATCTCCCCCTTTTTGGTGATTGATGACAACCTCGAATATGAAAAGAGTTGAGGTTTTTAAAGTGACTTGGTTTCAATAAGCATATTACAATAAGAACAAAGGGATTAGTAATGCTTATATCAACCAAGTCCAATACCCTGCATCCAAATATGTGAGTGGTATACGACAGGATATAAACACTAGGCTCATAAGTACATCGGAGTAGAAACGCGGAAGCTAAGAGAATATGAGCCAAAACACATAACATTACGATATCACATTAAGCACAAATTATGTCTCACAACCATAGTATCTCACACAAGTGCAATGCATGAAAGTAAACATGATGCATGATAAAGTAGCACACATAGAAAGAATCTCAAAAGAATAAAGCCCTAAACACCCTCTCTAGCTCCCCCTAACTCCTAACTCTCTCATACTCACTCTCTCCCCCTTTGGCATCAAGCGCCAAAAACCTAAGAAGACGGTGGAGGAGGCGGAGCAGAAGAGTCCCTCGGCACGGCTGCGAAGCGAGCTGCATCATCTGAACTGTCGGCCGTCAAGGTGGAGGAGGTGGAGTGACCCTCGGAAGCTGTAGGTGCTGATGAAGCGGTCCGGGGCTGCTCTGGCGCTGTCACAGGCTGTGCTGGCTGCTCGAGTTCGGCTGACGACGCTGCCACGGACTCGGTCGCTGTAGCTGTCGTCTCTGGTACTGTGGAAGACGGTGCAAGCTGCTCGAACGACGCTACTGACGACGACAGAAGCTCTGTAGTGGTAACTGGCACCGTAAAGACTACAGGAGCCTGCAGAGGAGGAGGCGTAGGGTCACCAATCAGAGCACTGTAGGTGAAGCTGAGGTGCGGATCTGTCTGTGAGTCCCACACAAGCTGTGACACTGAAGCTGACTGAGGGGTGAATCCGGAGCGAAGAGGGGTAAACTGCGGTACCTGCTCAAAGCCTGAAGAGATAGCACCCTGAGAGACCTGGTGCTGAGGCATCGAAAACGGCTGACTCTAAGCTGGTAGCTGAAGCGGCTGCTGTGACGGGCTCTGAGTTTGGAGCGCAGGAGTAGGTGGCCTGACGGACGACATGCCTGGGAGCTGAATCTGCGGTAGCTGTATCCCGGAGGCGGCCATGAGAGCGGCCATCATCGCTGTCTGCTGGGCCTAGAAAGCAAGCTGCTGCTCCTGAAAGGTGAGAAGCTGACGCTGGAGCTCATCCTGCCTGGCCTGCATGGCTGCATTGATGGCAGCCTGATCCCTGTCGCGCCTCGCCTGCTCCTCAGCTGCACGGCGCTGGTCTGCCCTCATCCCCTCTAAGATAGCAAGCAGGGCGGGGTCTGAGGCACTCGAAGAACTGCCTGCCTCGTGATCGTGTGCTCTGGGAGGTAGGTCAGTCACTGGCGGCTGGTAGTCGTCATCTGAACTGTCTGAGGCGAAATCAAACTCGCCCTCTGCCTCTGCATCTGCTAACGCGCCAATAGCTATATCCTGCTGCTCCTCTGTCTCTGCAACTGCTGTTGTACCGCGGGTGCCCCTAGGAGAAGGTGGGGGCACCAGTCCACGTGGAGCACGAGGAGGAGGTGCACCGCGAAGGTCGTGGTGCGCTCTCAACATCTGCCGGGGGTCGTAGTGGGGGAAGACGGTGTCGGACTCTGTCAACTCCCTCTGCAAGTGAGCTGGCAGGGGTAGTGGCCTAGCACGAAGTATAAGCAGAGTGATCCAATGTGCATACGGCAACTGACGCTGTCCCCTGAAGCTCTCTGAGATGGTGTCCTCTATCTCTGAGACGATCAGATCCCACAAATCAAACTGCGTCTGGGAGATAAGGTGAGCGACGAGCCACTGCTGGATACGAGTGAAGCCGTCTCTGTAGCCTGTCCTGGGGAGAAAAGTCTTCCTCAACACAAAGTCGAGGATCCTGGCTGGGCGTGTCAAATCTCCCACTGTCCTGCGAGAGCCCTCCCCAAAAGGTGCACGGAAGCATGGAGCCACGAAGTCAACCGGTGGTATCTCACCACCGTGAGGACGACAAGGGGGATCCACGTTCCCGTAGCACAGCTGGTGAATCCTGGTGGGAGAGGCTCGTAGTCCAAGCACCTGTCTGGCCAACTGTGCTGTCACTCTGTAGTCGGTCCCTGCCAGTGCGTAGTGGATATAACTGTGATCTAGAGAAATCCACACTGACGCATAGAACTCTTTAACCCACTGCTCACAGTAAGTGCCGGGGAGTGCTAGTAACTCTGGAAGTCTGTGGAGGTAAGTGAAATACTAACGAATATCTACCCCAACCACGTTCCCGAGAATCTCTAGGTCAATCACTCTGTGTTCCCTGAACTGTGACTCAGAGCGAACCAATGCCTCGTGAATGTCCTCCTGGACGATTGTGTTGAAGCGGGCACCGGCTCTGGGATCCCTGGCAGCTGGAAACCAGGTAGGGAATGGAACAAACCGCAGCTGCTGGATCTCTCGGGCTAACACAAGAGTTAGATCCTTGTGGATCCTGACTGGTCTCTGGCGAGAAGCTGGAGTGCCTCTAGCCGAAGTGGCATGAGTTGTGGAGGTGGACTGACCCTGCGTACCAGTCCGGGGAGTGGCCTGAGTACGAGCACGAGTCGACCTCCGCAGTGGCTGCTCCTGCTCCTGTCCCTCTGCTGGACCCTCTGCCTGGGTCTCTGTCTCAGTGTCCGGAGCCTCCTGAGCCGGATCCCTAACCACGAGCCTAATCCTCTGTCCTCCAACTGTCACAGTGCCTGGAGGGGATCCATGGAATGCCTCTGCCTCAAGAACTGCACGTCGCTGACGTCGCGTAAGAACATCACCGATCCTCAGAGAACCAGAGCGACCACCTCTCTCGGCTACCTCTGCGACCTCTGCCTCTCTGTCACTTGCCTTGCGCTTCTTGGTGGCCAGCTTCTTTCCTTTGCCTTTCTCTGCCGCTGAGAAGCGACGGGGAGGATCACCTCCACCATCACCACCGAGGCACCTCCAGTGCCGGCTGTCGGACCGCTAACATTCTTGCAACGAGCCATAACAAAACAAACGTCCGACAAACAACTGACTGGTGATGGAGAACAACGCACTGCAGAGAATTGACAAGATAGGGTCTATATAAGCAATCATATCGACTAGAGATGAGATAAACCTATGGATCGCAAGAATAGATAAGATACGGGCGCGAACGGCTTACGATCCACGGACGGGACGCGTTCCGGATGAAATCTCTCGATCGGAAACTGCCAGAGAACACGCAACCTCGCCTAAAAGAGCTGCACAGGGGGAACAGAGAAGATCGTGGTCAAAAACCTTTTCGTAACCCGTTCAGCCATAATTTCAAACACCTTAAGGGCATGAACCCCGAGAACTCACCCAAGTCCTTGAAACTTCGCGAGATTAGATCCACGCGATAAGAGGAGGGTGAGGGATGGCTTTGGTGCAGATCTGACGCAGGGGAGAGGACGTGGCCGCGGAGGATCGAACGGAGGCGGCGGATCCGGCGAGCTACGGCGGCTTAGGGCACGGGGGTGAACAGCGGCGGATCAGGAAGAAGGAAAGAAACCGCCCGAGAAACACCCCCGGGCTCGGGTTATAAACGCCCGCCGCGGGGTCACCGGACGCTCTTAATGTGGCACCGGACGCGTCCGGTGACCACCGGACTCATGCGCAGAGAGGTATGCAAAAATGCATCACACCGGACGATGGGCACCGGACGCTGGCTTTAGCGTCCGGTGCTTCAGGTCACGCCAGGTGAGCACCGGACGCACCACACCGGACGCTGCAGGAACACTGTTCCTGCATCCGGTGCGTGCAATCTGGCACACTCACCGCACCGGACGCTCAGAGGCAGCGTCCGGTGCATCGTCCGGTGCTCCTCTAGGCACTTTTCCAACTAAGCACCACGTCCGACTTTGACCCAACCAAGTTCCATCTTCAAAAAACACACAAATAAACACAAAATGGAACTGGTATGAGTGACTTCTCTCAAACCCTCAAATTTTCACAAAATATTTAGCCATAGGCTTAGTAATTTTTAAGAAAATAGTTCGAGAAAGCATCAAGGAGCATCATATGGCCATAAAGCTAGGGGTTGGAATCACAATGAGCTTTGAATGCTCCCCCTATCTATGGACGAACACAGCGGATGCTCAACGAATAACCGAAAAGAAACGATCAACCATCAAGCATGCAAATGATATGAGTTGAAATGCAATAGTTGAAAGTAAACTAATGCTTGTCAAGTTTGATCCAAGGTTAAGCTTTTTCACACACACAAAAGGGGGTTATCTTAACCATGTTAGACAAGCCCTACATGCAAGTTGAATTTTAGTTTAAGTATGTATGATATGCAAAGCAAAAGTTATTTACAAGTTTTAACACACAACTTTTATCTTTTAATGAAGTTAGACATGTCAAGCACATTAAGTTCATTTCTCAACATACAAAACCTAGCTTCATCTAGGGGTTTTGTGAAGATATCCGCCAATTGATTTTCCGTTCCCACATTCTCTAGAGATATGTCACCTTTAGCAATGTGATCCCTAAGGAAGTGGTGGCGGATGTCAATATGTTTTGTGCGGGTGTGTTGAACCGGGTTGTTTGCAAGTTTTACGGCACTTTCGTTGTCACACAACAAAGGTACTTTGTTTAGTACTACTCCATAGTCTAGCAAAGTTTGTTTCATGTAGAGTATTTGTGCACAACAAGCACCGGCGGCAATGTATTCCGCCTCGGCCGTTGACAAGGCAACACTATTTTGTTTCTTTGACATCCAAGAGACAAGAGATCTACCTAGGAAGTGGCACCCTACGGATGTGCTTTTTCTATCAATCCGGCACCCGGCATAATCCGAATCGGAATAGCCTACAAGTTGGAATCTTGCACTTTGGAATGCCACAAGCCTAGGCAAGGTGTGTATTTTAGATACCTGAGAATTCTCTTGACAGCAATCAAGTGAGATTCCATAGGCATTGCTTGATATCTTGCACACATACACACACTAAACATGATATCGGGCCTAGATGCAGTGAGGTAGAGTAGACATCCTATCATGGAGCGATAGAGAGTCTTGTCAATAGGGTTACCTCTCTCATCCAAGTCGAGATGCCCATTTGATGCCATGGGAGTCTTGATTGGCTTGCAGTCCATCATTTTGAACCTCTTGAGAAGATCTTGTGTGTACTTCTCTTGAGAGATGAAGACCCCTTCCTTCATTTGCTTGACTTGAAATCCTAGGAAGAAGGATAGCTCGCCAATCATGGACATCTCAAACTCCTTGGACATCAAATCACCAAATTCCTTGCAAAAATCTTCATTAGTAGAGCCAAAAATAATATCATCAACATAAACTTGGCAAATGAAGATTTCCCCATTCATTTTCTTGGTGAAGAGTGTTGTGTCAACTTTCCCAATCTTGAAGCCCTTCTCAATGAGGAAGTCCCTAAGCCTCTCATACCAAGCTCTAGGAGCTTGCTTGAGACCATAGAGAGCCTTGGACAACCGGTAGACATGCTTGGGGTACCTAGGGTCTTCAAAACCGGGGGGTTGCTCAACATAGACAAGCTCATTAATATAACCATTTAAAAAAGCACTTTTCACATCCATTTGAAATAACTTGATATCATGACTAGATGCATATGCAAGTAGGATACGGATTGCTTCAAGTCTTGCCACCGGTGCAAAGGTTTCACCGAACTCAAGACCTTCCACTTGTGAAAAGCCTTTTGCCACAAGTCTTGCCTTGTTGCGCACCACTTTGCCTTGATCATCCTTCTTGTTCCGGAAGACCCACTTTGTTCCAATCACTCTTGCATCTTTGGGTCGCTCTTCAAGTGTCCATACTTGGTTGCGAGTGAAGTTGTTCAACTCCTCTTGCATGGCCATGATCCAATCCGCATCATGAAGAGCTTCCTCTATAGTCTTTGGTTCATCTTCAAGAGACACAAAAGCGTGATGTTCAATAAATAAAGCATGTCTAGAACGAGTAGTTACACCACGTGATGGACTCCCGATGATGAGATCTTGAGAGTGATCTTGGAGGAGATGTGATGTTCTTCTTGGTGCCACTTGAGGGGTTGGTTGGGGAGCATCAACATCTTGTGCTTGTGCCACCGCTTGCTCATGGGTGACTTTAGTGTCTTCATGAGCATCTCTCACATCCTTGTCTTCATCTTGTGGACCTTGTGAGGTGGATGGTGGCTCAATGACTTGCACATCATCATCATCTTCTTTAGGCTTGATGTCTCCCACCGGCATGTTCTTCATGGCATCCCTCAATGGTTCACCACCTACATCATCAAGATTGTCACTTGCTCCTTGGGAGCCATTAGTTTCATCAAATTCAACATCAAATGTTTCTTCAACCATGTTTGTGGCATGGTTAAAGACCCTATATGCTTTGGACTTTGATGAATAGCCAACCAAGTAGCCAATGTCATATCTTCTTTGGAACTTTCCCAAGTGTTGGCGCTTCTTGTAGATGTAGCACTTGCACCCAAACACTCTAAAGAATGAAACATCGGGCTTCTTCTCATTGAGCAACTCATATGGTGTCTTCTCTAGGAACTTGTGAGGAAAGAGTCGGTTTGAAGCATAGCATGACGTGTTGATTGCCTCGGCCCACATTTTCTCCGAAGTGTTATACTCATCTAGCATTGTTCTTGCCAAGGTGATCAATGTCCGGTTCTTTCTTTCTACAACCCCATTTTGTTGTGGTGTGTATGTTGAGGAGAACTCATCCTTGATTCCCACTTCATCACAATATTCTTCAATGTTGGTGTTATCAAACTCTTTGCCATTGTCACTTCTTATTTTCTTGATCTTCACATCAAATTGATTTTGGGCATTCTTTGCAAACTTCTTGAAAATTGATGCAACTTCAGCCTTGTCTTGCAAGAAAAATGTCCAAGTGTACTGGGAGAAATCATCAACTATGACCAAGCAATATTTGTTGCCTCCAAGACTAGCATATATGGTTGGTCCAAACAAGTCCATGTGAAGTAGCTCAAGCACTCTTGAGGTAGAGAGGTAGGCTTTGGTTGGATGAGTGTTTGCAACTTGTTTGCCCACTTGACATGCACTACAAAGCTTGTCCTTTTCAAATGTCACATCCTTCAAGCCTCTAATCAATTCTTTCTTCATCAACTTCTTGAGCGTGCCCATTCCAACATGTGCTAGCCTTCTATGCCACAACCACCCAAGTGAAGTCTTGGTGAATAAGCAAGTCTTGACATCAACTTCATCGGATGAAAAGTCAACCACATACAAGTTGTTGTGGCAGAAGCCTTTGAAAATCACTTCATTGTCATCTTCCTTTGTCACAATTACTTCCTTCTTGTTGAATAGGCATTCAAATCCAAGGTCACATAATTGTCCAACCGAGAGCAAATTGAAACTCAAAGATTGCACATAGAGCACATTGGTGATGGAGTTGTCATTTGATATAGTAACCTTTCCTAGTCCCTTGACTTTCCCTTTTGAGTTGTCACCAAATGTGATCTTCTCTTGGTTGTCAATATCTTCATCAAGAGAGGTGAACATCCGGGGGTCTCCGGTCATATGTTGAGTGCAACCACTATCAATTACCCAATGTGATCCACCGGTCTTGTAGTTCACATACACACAAGAGATCAAGCTTGAGATTTAGGGACCCACACTTGCTTAGGGCCCTTGACCTTCTCTACTAGTTGCTTTGGCACCCAAATCTTCTTTTGCCTTTGCTTGTTTGGTGGCCCCATGAAGCTAACCTTGACCTTGCCACACTTGTCTTTTCTTACTATGTAATGAGCATTGAAGGCAAATGGTCTTGCATGCTTGGGCAAGGATGGTGGTAGTGGTGCCTTGCACTCATGATCAAAATGTCCTTCTTGACCACACTCAAAGCATCTCTTTGGCTTTGGCTTGCTTGGTTGATCATGAGTGGCTAGTGACTTGATGAGCTTAGTTTGATGGGCCTTGTAGCCAATCCCACTCTTGTCCATCTTCATGACGGTGTTCATGAAAAGCTCACTTTGAAGGTCCTTCCCTTTTGTGAATTTTGCTAACCCCATGGTTAGGTGTTCCTTCTCTTTCTTGAGCTTGTTGTTCTCTTGAGTTAGCTTCTTGATGATTGGGTCATTGTTGCTAGCTAACTCATCCAAGATGAATGTCTCATCTTCTTCTTGCTTGTCATACATCAAACCAAGCTTAAGATATTGATTTTCTTCCTTGAGTAACTTGTTCTCATATGCAAGCTTCTTGTCTTGATCAAGTGACTCAATCACAATTGTCTTGTGCTTGGCTTGTTCTTGCAACTCTTTCTTGAGCATGACAATCTCATCCTTGAGCTTGATAGTGTCCTCAAAACTCTCGGCCACTACCACTTTCTTGCCCTTGCAATCAACACATTTGCTTGTGCTCTCCACAAGTAAGTCATCACAAGATGTGGCTACATCAAGCTTAGCAACATTGTTAGTAGCAACATGTGTTTCATCAATTGCAAGTTCATAAGCAATCTCAAGGTTGTCATAGTTTGCTTTTAGAGTTGTTAGCTCTTCTTTCATTGCTCTATATCTAGTGATAAGCTCATCATGAACACTCTCAAGTTTATCATGTTTTTCTTTGAGCTCTTTTAGAGAGAGTTTGAGCTCCTTGAGCTTAGTGGTCATGATTTCATTTTGATCTCTAAGCTCATCACTAGACTTAAGCTTTGCTAGAAGTGTTTCATTTTCAAGTTCAAGCTTTTCATTTTCACTTCTAGATTTTCTTATGACTTTAGTGTACTTATTTAGCAATTTTACAAGTTCATCATAAGAAGGTGATTCATATTCACTATCACTTTCACTACTTTCATCCTCACTTTGTACCTTCCGGTCACCCTTAGCCATAAGGCATAGGTGTGTAGAGGATGTAGATGGTGGTGAAGATGATGGTGATGGAGCATCGATGGCAATGGCGGCAACCTTCTCATCATCACTTTCATTGCCGGAGGAGTCACCACTTGAGCTCTCAATGTCGGTGAGCCAATCACCAACAATGTAAGCCTTGCCATTTTTCTTCTTGTAGTGCTCCTTCTTCTTGCCACCTTTCTTCTTGTATTGCTTCTTGTCATTCTTCTCATCATCACTTGAATCATCTTGCTCTTTGTTCTTCTTCTTGTACTTGTCCTTCTTGGGCTTTGGACATTGATGAGCAAGATGCCCAAGTTCACCACAATTGTAGCAATCCATCTCGGAGATGGGCTTCCTCTTGCTACTTGTGAAGAATTTCTTCTTCTTGGAGTCAAAGTTGACTCCATTCTTGTTGAGCTTCTTCAACATTTTTGTGGTTCTTCTCACCAAGAGGGCAATGGATGCATCATCATCACTTGATGTTGATGACTCAACTTCAATCTTCTTGGCTTTGCCCTTGTGAGAAGCTTTGAGAGCCAAGTCTTTCTTTTCTTTCTTGGCCGACGAGGAGCCATCTTGAGGGTTCATGTGCATGTACATCTCATGAGCATTGATCTTCCCCAATATGGTGGTTGGTTTAGCGGTGGAAAGATCGCCTTGATGAAGCACGGTTACTATGTGCCCATATTTCTCAATGGGAAGCACACATAGTATCTTCCTTGCTACATCCGCCGTACTCATTTGTGTAAGCCCAAGTCCATTTAGTTCCTCTACAATGACATTCAAGTGAGAATACATTTCATTAGCATTTTCTTTGGGAAGCATTTCAAAAGTGTTAAGCTTGTTCATCACTAAGTGATATCGTTCCTCGCGTTCACTCTTTGATCCCTCATGGAGCGCACAAAGTTCCTTCCAAAGTTCATGGGCGGTTTTGTGGCTCCGAACGTGGTTAAACACCTCTTTGCAAAGACCTCTAAAGATGTGGTTTTTGGCCTTCGCATTCCACTTCTCGTTTTCTTGCTCTTGTGGAGTAAGAGCAGCGTCTTTTGCCGGAGGGGTAAACCCTTCGGTCGCGGCTTTTTGGCACTTTACGTCGCATGCCTCAAGGTATGACTCCATCCGTATTTTCCAATACGGGAAGTCATCCCCATCGAACATGGGTGGCGGTCCATCCCCGTTAGACATCTTTCTCTAGGCGGTGAAGCCTAAATAGTGAGCACTAGGCTCCGATACCAATTGAAAGGATCAAGATGCCCAAGAGGGGGGGGTGAATTGGGCTTCTCTAAAAATTTATGCAACCTATAAGCTCCAATTCAACCCCTTGTGCCTAGTGTGACTTAGAGAGCTACCGGATAAAAAGTTTTGCAGCCTAGTTCCAATCCTATTCTGGCATGGCAATTCTAAGAAAGTAAAAACACAAAGTAAATGCTAGAAAGTAAAGGAGTAGTGGAAGAAAGTTCTCGGCGATGTTTTGCCGAGGTATCGGAGAGTCGCCACTATCCACTAGTCCTCGTTGGAGCACCCGCGCAAGGGTCTTGCTCCCCCTTGGTCCGCGCAAGGACCAAGTGCTCTCTACGGGCTGATTCTTCGACACTCTGTCGCGGTGAATCGCCCAAAACCGCTCACAAGCTTGACACGAGCCACCCACAAGAACTCCGGGTGGTCTTCGTGCCTCCAATCACTACCGAACCGTCTAGGTGATGGCGATCACCAAGAGTAACAAGCAAAGAACTCTCACTTGACCCAAACAAGGCTCTAGAGAGTGATGGATGCACACTTGACTCTTGGAACTCACTAGAGGAGGATTCTTTCACGAAATCACTCAAATCTCAATCCTCTCTAGGCTCTTGCAACTCTCTTGCTCCACAACAAGGTTCTCTGATGTTCAAATGGGCAAGAGAGCTCTCATGGACGAGATGGAGGAGTATAAATACTATCCACAAAGTCCAAAGGCCGGCCAACCGTTTTCCACTGAAAACGGGGTCACCGGACGCACATTATGTTGCACCGGACGCACTGCTCCGAGCGTCCGGTGTAACATAACGGCTAACTGTACTTCTCTCTGACAGGTCACCGGACGCTAACTCCCAGCGTCCGGTGCACCGTCCGGTGCTCGGAGAAACTTTACATGCTCCCTGCGCATGGGACCGGACGCTACCCGATGCGTCCGGTGCTAGCGTCCGGTGCTCAGGGGAACTTTGCAAGCTCCCTGGGTAAGGGACCGGACGCTACCCGGTGCATCCGGTGCCAGCGTCCAGTGCCTAACCCTAAGCCCCAGCCTGTTCTAATGGCTAAGGACCTCACCGGACGCACTCACAGAGCGTCCGGTGCAGCGTCCGGTGCCCCTTTGGGCACCCAAACTTCGTCGAAACGCGATCGCTCCAAAACGAAGTAGGTTCCTCTCGATCTAAGGACTGTCTCTGAGCTGCCTAGTGCTAGGTTCACCAAGTGTGCACCACACCTAAACCTAAAGCCTTGCCTAAGTCAAGCTACTAGATCAAAGCCCCTCTTAATAGTACGGTCAAAGGAAAACAAAGTCCTAAACTACTCTAAGTGCCCTTCTTCACCATATGGCACTTAGACCTAGTCTAGTCTCGACGATGTCCTTCCATCCTTTGAAAACTGAAACGATTTCCACTGTTAAGTTGGCATGTACGTCCCTGTCCATCGAGTACCTATTTACCATGACCTTACCTATGACTTTGCCTCTGCAAAACACACGTTAGTCATAGTAATGAACAATGTCATTAATCACCGAAATCACTAAGGGCCTAGATGCTCTTTCAACCTCCTTTTCGTTTTGGGCTGGCTCATCGCGCTTTTCGGTGGCCGCTCCTCGACGTCGAGAAGCCGAGCTTTCGGCCTGCTGAACTGCCGCCACCTGGAGCAGAGTCTGCACCTCGTCTCGGAAGCGTCGTGCTTGGCAGTTCAACGGCTCTGGCATGTTTCGCAGCAGCATTGTTGCTGCCACAACGTTCTGGCCTGCTCGAGGGAAACGGTTGACGGGCTGTTCGGGCTCTGCGTCTCCGACGATCTGTCGATGTACCTCTCGAGCTCGTCTGTGGACACTTCCGCCGGGCGGGTAAGGCAGGTCCTGCTCGAGGATCTGCTCAAGCAGAACAAGTCTCTCACGATCCTCGTCAAGCTTTGTCTTGAGCTCTCGTAGCTGTGCAAGTTGCACGGCTCTGTCCTCCTGAGGAGGGGGGTCGCCCTGACCGTCGTTCCCAGGCGTCCTGGGGTCTTCCCTTGCTACAGGGGCTCGACCGCCAGCAGCAGCGTCTTGTGTTTTGTCGGTAGTTTCTACTGCCCTGTCGATGTGATAGCATTCCCTAGTAGGGTCGTAGCTGTCGGATTCCGAGCCGGAGTCCGGCTCGGTGGTGTAGAAGCATCCACGTCCTTCCTCCAGTAGCCGCTGCCTGAGGGAGGTAATCGTGTACCGTCTAGGGCCCAGGCGGCGGAGGCCTCGTACCTGCGAGAAGTCTGGTAACTCGGACGTCTGTCGCTGTGCTTCAGGGGCGCGTGGGAGGACCATTGGTCTCTCTACGTACGTCTGGGCGTTTGGACATATTGTCCTAGCGAGCGACGCCGCGGCATTGTCCAAGCCGAACGGCAATGCTCTTCTTGGGGTGAACTGCCCGTGTGGAAGTTGCCTGGCGGCGGGGGAGAGCACGCGGGGCGCGTCACCTCCTGTCGTCGCGTGATCCTCGTGGTGCTGAGCCGTCAGGCCCATGGTTCCGGCGTGTGGGGTTGTCGACTCCTGCGTCACCTCCTGTCTGGCACGAACGGCTAGTCGTGACGAGGCAGAAAGGCGACGTTGGTGGTGTCCACGCCTCTTCTTGGGCGGGGAGGCATGGTGGCGAGGGCGTCTCGGGGCCCTTGACCATGCTGGCGCAACGCGGGCTCCTCCCGATCCTTTGATCGAGAGCAAGATCATATCATAGCCGGAGCCGGTAGACATGAACTCGAGACTCCCAAACCAAATCACCGTGGAGCATGGAATCGGCGAAGCGAGAGTAGCCATCTGGAAAGGAGTGGGTAATCGGTGAAAAACATGCAGGACCCCTACCTGGCACGCCAACTGTCAGTGTTTTCCCCCCGGGGGGTCACACCGACGAGTAAATTTGTATGCGTGCTCCCTTTTCCAGATGGTGATGCAAACAGATACAAGGATTTATCCTGGTTCGGGCAAGAGAAGGCCCTATGTCCAGCGGGGGAGGAGAGTTTGTATTATTTTGCACCTAAGTGCTTGTACAGGGGTGAATACAAGCGCGGTATGGAATGAGATGGAGTATGGAAGTTCTGCTACGTATGAGTGTTGTCTTGTGTGATGCCTAATGGTGTGTTCGCTCCCGGTCCTCCCCTTTTATAGTTCCAAGGAGTAGCCTAGGGTAAAAGTATAGGTGTCAGAGTAGGGGTCGATAGAGGTATGGCGCGCAGACCTACTCGAGGCCTCCGTACCGGCGTGGTCTCGAGCCGTCCCGTCCTGATAGCTTGATGATGATTACGCGTGCCCTGGTATCCTACTCTGTGCGCCGTCTTGGACTGGTTCATCGGTGGCACGCCTGTACGATATAGCGGCGGATCCGTTGGAGTGGTTGCTGTGTTGCCATTCGACGCCCAACCCTTCCCCTAGAAGGAAACGGGTCTGGTCGAGGGTTGGCCGCCGTGTAGCGCCTCGCTATCCAGAGCGTTGACCTTAGATGTCTCGAGGGGGTCTCGATTAGACGTTCCATCCCTGTTTCCCGCGTCCTGACATGCTCTGGGTTGTTTGGTGGGGAACGCTGCAAAAAGAATGACGGGATGGGTGCCTGTTCCCTATCACGCTTCCCGTGATTGGCGTGTTAGGTGGGAACGCGACAGGCGCATTAAATGCCCTGGCTCCTGTGCGCACGTCAGGCGGCGGGTGGCGTCCTTGCGCTCGACGCCTCCTGATTCACTCGAGCCTGTTTCCGTATTCGACACTAGTTGGCGCTCGAGCCCTGATCGATTCGCTCGACACTCTTTCCGTCTTCGAGGCTGTGTCCGTTGATGACCGTACGCTTGAATGGGGTAGTACATCGAATAGGGGGCCTCGACTTGCGTACGGGTGATCTCATTATGCGCATCAGTTAGGATACCCCTTACTGATATCCTCGACAACTTGGGATCATCCTTGTTACCTATTCATTCATAAATACACATATATATCATATGCATGCTTTCACCTTGTCGACCTTAGCAAAATCATAGATGATTGTTACCTGGATTCCTTGCTACCTACTTGATATGCATTTTGTGTAGATGTGCTAGTGCTTGATACAATCTATGATCTTGTAAGTTGATTAATAGCTATGCAATGAACGTTAAAAGATGACAAATAACTATATGAGATCTTGTCTGTAAGTGATCACCGAGACAACAGTGCAGCCATGAGGGCTATAATGGCTCTGGCTTTAGCTCAGTAAGAAGACCTTTTCTAGCTTGTTAGAGGTTACCCAAAAGGGCAGAAGGGCTAAACCGTTTTGGGCATAGTGCGAGCCCCTATCCTTATGTGTATAGGCTGCACGTCATTGTGCCATTTGCAGGGGGGGTTATCTATATCTGCGCGCAAAGGAAACCTTGCGGCCCTAACATGTTAGACGAACTTTTGAAAGGCTTCATAGTGATCCCTGCCAACCTCCCTAGGAAGGGGGTTAAGAGACTAGCTACCTCGGGCGAAAGGATAAATCATGACTCATGGGTAAAGATGTACAACCTCTGCAGAGTGTTAAAAACTGGTATACTAGCCGTGCTCACGGTTAAGAGCGGCCTTGGGGGTTCTTGCGTCGACGGCGATGAGCTTGTTAAGTTGTTATGTTCATTTGATTATCGTTTATGCTATGAATTAATTATGCTTACACTTGATCATGTGATTAATGGATTATTCATGCTACCTTGACATTTTTTATATAATTATGAACATGCTATCCAATATTAAAAGCTAATTGCAGTCAAACCAGTGTCAGCTATTTGAGCCGCATGAACCCCTGGTTATACTTGTTGAGTGTGATATGTGCTCACTCTTACAATTTCCCAACACCCCAGGTTATGCTAATGATGATGATTGGAATGAGGACTACCGCTATGAGTGTTAGGTTTGAAGTCAACCAGTCAACAGTGTCCCTGTGTGGTGCTTCTGTCGAGAGCGTTGTTTAATCTTATTATCATTATTGTATGAGACTATGTGATTTATTATGTTCCACTATGTAATAAACACTACAATGGTACATTTGAGATTTGTCTACTTATGTGTGCGACCGTTTCTGGGGCACATATGAGTCTTTTATGCATCATATTTTGTTCTTAAAAATATGGGTGTGACAATATTACTCTCTATTTTTTTAATATTTTCATTTTATAGAGCAGAAAAAATATTTATTTTATTTTTATGCCACCACAGTGAATGTACTTATGGGTTTTGTGCCATTTGTATACTCACATGGGGCTTACTGGTTTTAACATTTTTATTTTCTTTTTAGGATAGTATGAACATGATTGACTAAGCAAATTATTTGAAATAATTGGAAGGAAAAGGATAACTACCAAGTTTACCTCTTGGCAAGGCGTTCAACGTTTTTAAGTCCTCTGAACAGGACTCTCCGTTTTCTCAGTCGTCCTGGGATTCATTAGATGGCGTAGTCGGTGCTTCCGGCGGCGCCTCCTCTTCGTGTATATCTATCTTCTCTCTCCACACCTGACTTGGTGCTACGGTCTCCTCATGATAGTTCTATTTAAGATGTATGTCTTCAGACCTTACCACTTCTCCTTCATAGTCTGCCCATCCGTCCTTAATGATTTGCCTCCTCTGGTTACGATTGCGTCGTCTTCTTCTTGTCCTGACCTGGTTAGAGTCTTGAACTATATAATTAGGGTCAGTAAAATAGCGGCGTACCTTCTCTGGGGGAAGTGCATGTGGACTTCTCTAGTTCCAATGTAGATGATTGCTTTAACGGTACTGAGGAACGGTCTCCCAAGGATGATGGGTGGATCGTATTCATCTTCTCCCATGTCAATAACCTGAAAGTCTGTATGGACAAAATGATCGTCTATTTTGACAGGGACATCAATTACTATACCTTCAACCTTTCGAAATGTCTGATCTGCCATCTGGAGCTGATCGTATGTCGGTTTTAGGGGCATTGTTCCGAACAAGAGCCGATAGGTGACTACGGCCATTATGTTGACGCCCGATCCGGTGTTGCAAAGTGTCTTGTAGAAGTTGTACCCATTGATGGAGCAATATATGCTTGGCATACCTGGGTCAACTTTCTTGGTCAGAAACGGTGACTTGAGTCGACGATCTTGACCTCCTTGAACTGCAGTGACCATCTTAACTGACTCGGTCCACACTTGCTTGTTCCTGTTCCTCCTGTTGGTCCTCTTCCTTGGTTCATGTCAGGATTGCTCTGGGATTTGTGTAGTCTTGTTCTTGAAGGAGAACGTCTCCTTCCTCCCTTTGATGTAGAAACTGATCTTGGTAGCACTAGCGTAGATGACAGCTCCCAAGGTGTTTAGGAATGGCCTCCCTAAGATGACGGCTGCCCTCTCATCATTACCAGTCTCTATCACCATGAAGTCTACTGGGGCGTACAAGGTACCAACTTGGACGCAGAGGTTCTTCAATATTCCCTTTAGGAAACTTAACGCCTGATGTGCAAACTGCAAACACATGGTTGTTTCTATTAAAGGGTATGTAAAGAATTTTTCATAGAGTACCTTGGGCATAATGTTGACGCTAGAGCCAAAGTCGCAGAGTGCTTCTAGGAAGTCCACCATGCCGATGGAGATCGGGATGATGGGGTGTCCTGGATCGCCTCTCTTGACCAGCAGAAGGTCAGTAGTTACTTCCACAACGGGGTTACTCCAGTAGTTACCTGTATCAAACATGTCTACAAGATTTGCAGATTATAATCCTTCTGGTTGTGATTGTATACCAGGGTTAGTAGCAGGAACAGCAGCAGCTATTTGATTTAACTAAGATTCAATTATTTTATTAAAGCTAATTTGATTCTTGATGGCATTAGAGAAATTATCCATTCTATTATTTATATTTTCTAACATTTTATCATTAGATGCCATTTTCTTAGATAGGTTATCCATTAGCATTCCTTGATTAGACACTAACTCTCTCAAAGGTGGAAAATTATTATTATTGTAGGAATTGTTACCTTGATAGTTACCTGAGTAGTTAGGCCTCTGTTGATTCCAACCTTGATTTTGTTGAGGACGGTTGTAGTAGTTGTTGTTGTTATTGTTGATGTAGTTCACGTCCTCAAGCATCTCAGGGCAGTGATTGCCTGAGTGTCCAGTCTCTCCACACTCCTCACAACTCATGTGAGAGTCGTAGATTTGCATAACTTCTTTCTTATCACCAGCTCTATCATCGAGCTTCTTCATGAGTAGGTCTAGCTTGGCAGATAGCATATCTACTTCCTTGAGTTGGTGCATACCTCCACCTCTCTTGCGTGTCTGGGTCCTTTCTACATTCCAGCCTTGGTTGGACGCCATCTTCTCCACAAGAGCTGTGGCTTTTGGTATGGTGAGTGATAGGAATGCTCCTCCAGCTGCAGCATCTATGGTTTCTTGAGCACTATTGCCGAGCCCATGATAAAACGTCTGCATCAATAGCCAGCTCTCCATTCCATGATGGGGACAATCTAGGATGTATTCTTGGAAGTGCTCCCATGCTTCTGGAACAGATTCATCATGTTGTTGCTGAAAACTTGTAATTTTCTCACGGAGAGCATTGGTCTTGCCCATGGGAAAGAACTTAGCTAGAAAGTTCGTGGAGCATAGTGCCCACGTTGTATTATTCTCCTTTGTAGCGTAGAACCACTGCTTCACTCTCCCCAATAGTGAGAATGGGAAGAGGCGAAGTAGTATAGCATCTCTGGGGACTCCTGATATGGTGAATGTGCTGCAAATCTCCAGGAAGTGTTGGAGATGAGCACTAACATCTTCGTGTGCCTTCCCACAGAACTGGTTGGATTGCACCATGTTGATAAGTCCAGGCTTGAGCTCAAAGTTGCCATCGATCTCTACAGCAGGTCCAGTGCAGATGTTGTCCATAGTAGGAGCTGAGAACTCGTGTATCGATTTGTTTGCCATGGCTTCGAATTCTGAAGACAAGTTCCGGGTGAAACTTCGGTGATCTTCTTGATTGGATGAAGCTTCGTGCTGAAGTGTTGATAATCTCTTTTTGAGCTTGGCTCTTGTTTTTCTGAATAATGCTTCAGGGTTGTCAACAAAATTTCCTAGAAGATGTCTTCTATTCACACATTACCCTGCATAAAATAAAATAGTAAAATAACAGGGTAAAACTGTATGGGAGAATTGATAATCTCAATCATATTAGTGATGCGAATGATGACTCCAAATTCCATATTCATTCCTAATTAGTAATCAATCTTCCCCGTCAACAGCGCCAAAAATGCTTGTTGGGCATTCTTAACGTCACTACCAAAAGTAGACTTAGTTTTCTAATTCTAATAACGGCGCCAAAAATGCCAAACCTATCCCTCATGCCACTTAAGCCAAGTTGTCATGCCCAGCATGACATAAGAGACACGGTATTGAAATATGCAATTGCTCTTCTGAATAAATAATAAATGAGATCTGCAAGCGCACAGATTAATACAGATGTAGCATTTTAACCGGGAAGTATTCCAGGTATCGTTATTTATATTTTTACCACTGGGAAGGGATTGCTAAACATCAATGTTGATTATGGAATGGAATATAAGTTTGAGTATCTATCATTGCATTTATAATTGAGAGCATTTATCTATCTCTTTCATACAGGGATAAATATCACATAAGATATAGTTAAAGTATGAATGGTGATAAAGATAATTAATCTGCTCAGCATAACTTAGCCACATATAATAATGATAAGCACCTCAATAGATATTCTAGCAAGTCATTAGCATGGAATTAGGACGAACTACAAGAATATTTCGTGTTGGGTATTCTGAACATCACTACCAAAAGTAGACAATTTCTAATTCTGATAACGGTGCCAAAAATGCCAAACCTATCTCTCATACAACTTAAGCCAAGTTGTCATCCCCAGCATGACATGAGAGACGCGGTATAGAAATATGCAATTACTCATCTAAATAAATAATAAATGGGATCTCCAAACGCACAGATTAATACCGATGTAGCATTTTAACCGAGAAGTATTTCGTTATTTATATTTTTACCACTGGGAAGGGATTAGTAACCATCAATATTGATTATAGAATGGAATATAAAATTGAGTATATATCATTGCATATATAATTGAGAACATTTATCTAACTCTTTCATATATGGATAAGTGTCACATAAAAGATATGTAAAGTAATGAATAGTAACAAAGATAATTAATCTGATCACATAATTTAGCCACATAATAAATATGATAAGCACCTCAATTAGATATTCTAGCAAGTCATTAGCATGGTATTAGAACGAACTACAAGAATATTTCCTAAGTTATTCTCAACTATACAGTCTAGCATATCATAGTTAGTGCAATTATACTTAGCAATCATTGCGAGACAAGACTACGCCCATGCATAGTGATATTAGCAAGGAAAATGAGAAACATCGTAATCACTCCCCTGTAATAATGTCGCTCTTCTAGTTCTAATCCTATGTAGCTATCCGGAAACCAATCAAAGATTGACTCCTTCTAGTTCTAATCCTATGTAGCTATGCTAATCTAGATGCCTAATTGATGTGGTTATTGGGTATTTTAAACGCAAATAGAAAAATCCGCAAGCGCACGGATACCGATGTAGCTTTCACCCGGGAGTATTCCAGAATATCGATTTTCCACGAGGAACGTGAGTGTACTAATTAAGATTCAAGATCGCCCAAGGATAACTATATAATTATTTTTGGTGGGAAGAGAGGAAGTTTCCTGAGAGTTCTCTGGGTGATCAAAGAATCAAGAATTACTTCAAGATTATCTATATCGGGACATCAGAGCACTAACCACAGAATGAGATGAGAAGGGGGCTAGGAAGGTCTGACTACGGTCCTACAAACACCAATCTGAACGAGGTGGAATAGGTCGACCATTAGGGCTGTCACTACCCTAGGGCTACCACAACAATCCGCAGGATTGGGTGCAATTCTAGGTAATTGCAAGACTAAACACCACGTCAAATCTATTAATTACTACTCTAATGTTTCAAAGGTTAGAGCACTTGATACAAGCATGAATCCAATAAATAACTTGAATGTAAATAAAAGTAATTAAAGAACTCAGGAATTATGAATTGAAGAACCTGGAGAACGATAAAGAACGAACCAGTTGCTGCAAAAGTACAATGTTGAGGAAGATCCGACAGATCCGGCTCCTCCTCCGCTCTCCTCTTCTCTTTCCCTATTTTCTAGATTACAACTAGAACTAACTAGAACTAGAACTAGAGGAACTAGAACTAGATGAACTAGAACTAGAATTAGATGAACTAGAGGAACAACGAGAAGGCCTAGAGGGATCCTCTCTACTTGGATGAAGAATTGAAACCCTAGCTTTGATTCTATAGAAGAGGTAAGATCTCCAGGGGCCAGGGGGCCTTGCTTATATAGTCTTTTCAAATGAATCTGGGCCATTGGATCAAACCGACATTGATTGAATGGTTATCCTTGATCCTTTAGGTCGGTGGAGCAATATCCCGAAAGAGAGTCCTGATTGGACTCTATGTGAGGGCGGGCGCCCAGGAGAGTAGGGCGGGCGCCCTGTCCCTGAGCCCTCTCGGCTTCCCGTTCGTTCCCGTGGCTTCTGGAGTCTTCTAGATGATAGAAAATTACGCAGCAGGTTAATATCTCTATGTAAACCCGACGTGTGGGCCTTTCTTCCGTATTTCCTAATAACCCCCTACAGAAATAGACAAACACCAAAACTCATGGAATTTTGTTAGATAAAACCCTAAGTCTAGGTGTTGGTTGCATTTGGATCCTTTTCTATGATTAATTGATGGTTAAATGTGAGCATTAAGGACCGTCAACAAGCTCCCCTAAGCTTAACCTTTGCTCGTCCCTGAGCAAAGATGGACTCAAGAGTTTCTGCACTTGTTTCATGCCTTAAAGGTACATATGTGTTTAAACAAGATCTCATCTCTGGATTAGGGTAAACTTTTAAGATTTAAACTTACTCATTTTACCTTCCACGATGGGGCTTGCAACTGTCACCTGTGTCTTGAGCAGTTAAAAGATAGAACGGTCTAGTCAAGCGCCATGTCTCTTGTTCTTTGATTAACTATAGCTCTGGAGTTTTTGCAGATTTTCAAATAAAACTCAGAGATTCCTTGTATGACTCTCTTTAGTCTCTCTTTTGTGGTATTTCTAGATCCTTACCAAGGCAATAAAGGTGTATGCCTTCTCTCAAAGTATGTGGTATTTTTGGTATGAGGCATAGTGACATTGCCTTCTCTCTCACCCTACTCTAATAAGGCTTTTGATATCTAGAGCTCATAGGTGGGAGACAGGTAATACATACTTACAAGACATTTATTGCATAGTCAAACCATGGATCCAGAAGAACAAGTCAATAAGTCAAATCAAGATGTGCATGTGTGGCGAATGAATGGTGTATGGTGATGATGGTGATAACAATGGTGGAAGTCTAATTCTACTTGTGCTCTTTTGGGGGATACATACCTTTCTTGCTCTTTGAAACTTTTTGAGGAGAATGAGATGCTCTACCATTTCTTTTTCTTTCCTCTCAGGTGGGTATCTTGTACCCCTAATTCTACTGTCGGACACTTGTCCATTTTTTACCTCTTGTCTCACTTTTTCTTTTCTTTTGAGGTTCCGGGCACTTGCCCCTTTTTATTTCCTCGTATATATATTTTTTAGTGCACTCATCTCTTGAGATAATATAGCAAGTGGTAGTAACAAGATAACTTGAGCATTTATTTTACAGGGGAAAAATAGAAATATTTTTGGCTATTCTCTCCCGGATTAGGAATAGAATATTTTTGAGTGGTTCTGGAGATGGAAATGGGTGAATATATGTGGATGCGTACTTCCGGAGTAGAAGCAGCATATGTGAGCGAACGTGCAAGTGAATCTTGATTTAACCACATGACAAGTTCCTAAGGGTCTACACAGCTTGACCACACTCAATGCACATAAGCAGTAAAGTAAATGTGTGGCTCAAAAATCTAGCAAGCATGTATATATGGCTGTGGTAGGAATTTAAACTCTCATCATACAGAAACTCATCATGCAATATTTTAAAGATTTTTCAAAGATAAAATTCTCCAGAATTCTAGCATCCCTAGGAACAGATAAACAGCAGCTCAACCTTCCCATATCATATCCATTAACAACTTATACTTCAGATCAAGTTTTCTTGCCACAAGTTCAGGTTTAGAGCAAGCTTTAAATTATAACAGTTATGTCTAAACTTGAGAGAGAACTTCAAATTTGAAAATTAGGCAAAGCAACTATTCATCATATCCATGCTAGAGTTTTATTATTAAGATTCAGATTAGCATAGCCACTTTATTTACTTATTAAACACACTAAGCAAAAGATATATATATATATAAGCATAAAATCTTTATTTGGTTTTTCATAGTAATGTATATTTATATTTTAATATAGTATAAGTATATAGATAGATAGATAGAAATACTTATCGGGATAAATGGCTCTCCCCCAAGCTGAATTTTGACGTAATTTCTTCTAATGTAGCTAGCAGGTGGCAGAGGTGTATTTGAAAGTCAGCAGTATCCTGACATCGATTAGAATGTCCTCTGTCTCCTAGTCTGCTTGATTCTTAGATTCTGTGGAGCTTAAGTAGACAATAAAGCTTTGTGGAACTGATTAGGTGTTAGCATAAATATCTAGCCTTTATCATGTTGAGCCTCCTTAATAAATGTTACTCTCTATTTTTATATTTTCATTTTATAAAGCAGAAAAAATATTCATTTTATTTTTATGCCACCACAGTGAATGTACTTATGGGTTTCATGCCACTCGTATATGTTGACACTTGCTAACACCACTTGAATACTAGGTTGTCATCCCCAGCATGGCACTAGATTGTACTATGGTATTTATACGCACACAGATAATCTGCAAGCGCACGGATACCGTTATAGCTTTTACCCGGTTAAAGGTTTTATCGTATCCATAGGGAAACGGGAGAACTGATCTATGCTCTAACTTAACCAAGATAAGTAAATAGGTTTAAATAGGAAAGATGGTAGAATCGAATAAGAACAATATTAAAGGTAAGATAACAGTGAGTGATAATATGGGAATAGAGAATAGAGCAATTCTAGTATATGGGCGATGGTAGCAGAATAGAGAGGATAACTATGGTTTCTCTACTTCAAAGGGTATGTCTATGTCTGGGACGAACCACGTGATAAGAGTACACCACAAAGGATGCTTATCCTTAGGCCGATAAACCCTACCCGTCCTGCTAACGAGAGGTGGACTACAGTGGACCAACGTAATTGTCACCTACGCGGCCTACCACACGATCTAGCTAGAAGGGCATATCCACAAGTAATCTAGATCTAAGCACCTTACTTACACCTATACTACAACTCTCACCAATAGCGTCCTATAGATTAAAGTACTCAAAAGAGTTGTGAACCAGAACATACATAATTAGTAATTGCATAATGAATTAGAAGTAGATTACCAGAGACATCCCATGAGCAAGCTTGATTAGAGCTTGATCATGACGAAGTACAACCGGAGGAAGAACCGACAGGCCGGCCTCTCCTCTAATCCTCCTTCGCTCTCCATCTTGCTACTATCTAGATCTACTCTAGTTTAGATAAGAGAGGAGAGCTCTCATCTCTAAACCCTAGCTTTTGCTCTGTCTATGAATAATGAATAATGATCAAGGGGTGCCTCCTCCAGGGGCCGCGGGGTCTGGTTATATAGTCCCCTCAAGTGAACCTGTGCCGTCGGATCAAACTGACATTGATTGAACGGTTATTCTTGATCCTTTAGGTCGGTGGAGATCTCCCAAGAGAAAGAGTCCTGATTGGGCTCCAAGTCAGGGCGGGCGCCCAGGGCAGGAGGGCGGGCGCCCTGCCTCTGGCCCTGTTCGGCCTCCGCTTCCTTCCCGTGGCTTCTAGAGTCTTCTAGATGTAAGATAATTGCGCAGCACGTTAATATCTCTATGTAATCCCGACGTGTGGGCCTTTCTTCCGTATTTCCTGATAACCCCCTGCAGAAATAGACAAACACCAAAACTCGTGGAATTCTGTCAGAGAAAACCCTAAGTCTAGATGTTGATTTCATTTAGATCCTTATCTTTGTTTATTTGATAATTAAATTTAATACTTAAGGACCGTCAACAAACTCCCCCAAGCTTACCTCTTGCTCGTCCCTGAGCAAGGATAGACTCAGCAATGGATCAGAAGTTGTTGCAATATCTTAAAAATTTGACGGTACACATGCTTTTAAATAAGATCTCATCTCTGAGTTAGACTAAACTGTCAAGAACTAAAACTTACTTACTTTACCTTTCACCATGGGACTTGTAACCATCACTTCTGTCTTGAGTAGTTAAAAGATAGAACAGTCTAGCCAAGTGCCATGTCTCTTATTCTTGAACAGCTATAGCTCTGGAGTTTTTGCAGATTTTCAAATAAAACTCAGAGATTCCTTGTATGACTCTCTAAATCTCTCTTTTGTGGTAATTATGGATCCTTACCAAGGCAGTGATGGTATATGCCTTCTCTCAAGATATGTGGTATTTGTAGTATAAGGCATAGTGACATTGCCTTCTCTCTTACCCTACTCTAATAAGGCTTTAATATCTGGACCTCATAGGTGGGAGACAGCTAATACATACTTACAAGACATTTATTGCATAGTCAAACCATGGATCCAGAGAAACAAGTCAATAAGTCAAATCAAGATGTGCATGTGTGGCGAATGAATGGTGTGTGGTGATGATAGTGATAACAATGGTGGAAGTCTAATTCTACTTTTGCTCTTTTGAGGGGATACATACCTTCCTTGCTTTTTGAAACTTTATGAGGAGAATGAGATGCTCTATCTTTCATTTTTTTCTTTCCTCTCAGGTGGGTATCCTGTACCCCTAATTCTACTGTCGGACACTTGTCTATTTTTACCTCTCGTCTCACTCTTTTTCTTTTCTTTCGAGGTTCCGGGCACTTGCCCCTTTTTATTTCCTCGTATATTTTTTCACTCCTTTTTTTAGAGCACTCATCTCATGAGATAATATAGCAAGTGGTAGTAACAAGATAACTTGAGCATTTATTTCACAAGGAAAAACAGAAATATTTTTTGTTATTCTCTCCCGGATTAGGAGTAGAATATTTTTGGGTGGTTCTAGAGATGGAAATGAGTGGATATATGTGGATGGTACTTCCGGAGTAGAAGTAGCATATATGAGTGAATGTGCAAGTGAAATCTTGATTTAACCACATGACAAGATCCTAAGGGTCTACACAGCTTGACCACACTCAATGTTCATAAGCAGTAAATAGTAAATGTGTGGCTCAAAGTCTAGCAAGCATGTATATATGGTTGTGGTAGGAATTTAAACTTTCATCATACAGGAACTCATCATGCAATATTTTAAAGATTTTTCAAAGATAAAATTCTCCAGAATTCTAGCATCTCTAGGAACAGATAAACAACAGCTCAACCTTCCCATATCATATCCGTTAACAACTTCGATTTCAGATCAAGTTTTTATCCCACAAATTTAGATCTAGAGCAAGCTTTAAATTATAACAGTTATCTCTAAACTTGAGAGAGAACTTCAAATTTGCAAATTAGGCAGAGCAACTATTCATCGTATCCAGGCTAGAGTTTTATTATTAAGATTCAGATTAGCATAGCCACTTTATTTATTTATTAAACACACTAAGCAAAAGACATATATAAGCACAAAATCTTTATTTGGTTTTTCATAGTTTATGTATTTTAATATTCTAATATAATATAAGTATAAAGATAGGTAGAAATACTTAGCGAGATAAATGGGGGTGCTCTCCCCCAAGCTGAATTTTGACGTAATTTCTCTTGATGTAGCTAGCAGGTGGCAGAGGTGTATTTGAATGTCAGCAGCATTCTGACAGCGATTAGAATGTCCTCCGTCTGCTAGTCTTCTTGATTCTTAAATTCTGTGGAGCTCAAATAGACAACAAAGCTTGTGGAACTAATTAAGTGTTAGCATAAATATCTAGCCTTCATCATGTTGAGCTTCCTCAATAAATATTACTCCCTGTTTTTATATTTTTATTTTATAAAGCAGAAAAGAAATATTTATTTTATTTTTATGCCACCACAGTGAAGGTACTTATGGGTTTTATGCCACTCGTATACTCACAAGGGGTTTAGTATTTTTTAACATTTTTATTTTCTTTTCAAGATAGCATGATTAACTAATAATCTATTTAAGGAAAGTAAATAATTAAAGGGAAAAGGGAATGCAGAAAGGATAAATATGGATAACTACCGACCTTACCTTTCGGCGATGGTTCAATGTTTTAAGTCTTCTTAACAAGACTTCTCACCGTGTTCATTCTTCAGGTGCGTCATTTGATTCAGGTGCTTTACTTGGTAGAGTCTGAGAGTTATAAAACTCCTCCGTGTTTTGCTCGAAGTGTACCTGCTCATAGAGACAAGGCAGAGATCAAGTGCATGGGTCCTGTTGGTGGAAAACACCAACAGAACCTAAAGTGTATTTGTTCTTCTCCAACCCTAAGCATAGTGAGCAAGACAAAGTTGATGGATGAAAAGTTCATGAGTGTACCACTTATAACATTTGTCAGATCAGATCGCTCAACCTTATGGAAAGATAATCTATCTATGTATATGTCTTTTTCTTTATATCTCTCAATGATTGAATGTGTAACATTTTAGCTCATATGATTAGGAGTGTGGGATCATGGAGGTAGTACTAAGAACAAGGGTTAAAGGACTAAACATGTTGAATCAGTTGGGTTGGTTAATCTAGAGTTGTAAATCATACATGTTTGTCTCTTTTATTTATATGGACGCCAGAACCAAGGAGAAGCTTATAAAAGTGATAGTCAAGTACCTTGAGATTTTACCTTGCTTGAAGAGTGATGGTACAGTATCACCTTGTGGAAGCTTTCCTTTCTTAGCGGTTGTGCATCGTGTTTGTGGCACCCTCCATGGATCATCTCTCTATGATGAATGAGCTATGTCCTTCGTGTGCAAATTGTTAAACTTCATGTGTCACTCTCTTCGTCTTTGATGTGAGTTTATCTCAGGACTTCCCAAATCGATATTGAAAGTTTTTTTTCTGCAGGGTTTAGTCCGACAAAAATATACCAATGTCTACACAAGCAGTTTTTAGTTCAATAACCGAACTAGACTCCATGTCTAATCAGATTAAGGAAGGCTGTTTAACCTAAGCACCATGCTTAATTTAAAAGCCAATAGAAGTATGTGCAGTACTTCCAAACTAACACTTACTAGTAAATAGACAAAGGTAGCATGACAGCATTTATAGAGATCTACTCAAGTGGAGATGAAGTAGTGTGATTAGTATTTAACAAATTGAGCATGTCTTAAAGGTAGGGACAACCAACATAGCAACATGGCAAAGGATGTTTTTATGTAAAGTACTTCCCTAAGCTTGAATTTTGCAGAATTCAACTTTGGATGAATTTAATTAAGTGTTGCATGATGATTGGTTGGACATACCTTGTACTTGCTTGTCATTCATCTGATCTTCTTGTTCCAATCCTGGAAAGGTTAGTGACAAGAATACCCGAAGGAATATTTTTACAATTATCCTTATATGCTCTATAGACATATGCATCGACAACCGCCCTTTTAAAGTTTTTATAAATAGAAAGGAAGAGGGGGTTGGAGATCTCAAATGTGGTGATGTTGGAGAGACCAATAGATTGGGAAGATGTTGCATATCAGCATGGAGTAAACAAAGTGGCTATGAAATAAATTCCATGCTCATTAATGTTAACTTCGTCTCTAATCTGAATGTTCAGAGTTCCTCTTGGATTGGTCTCACTTATGTCCTCTTCTATAGTTGGATGAATCCTATCTTCAAAGGGAGTCAAGAACTCACCATTTGAAATTGAACCAAAGCCAGAATTCATTAAGGCTTCTTCCTTATCCATCCATTCTACACATTCTAGCCATTTAGAACTTGTGATCAGGAAAGGGGAGGTGTTAGAATTTTCAATATGGCTTAGCTCTCCTTTACTTGATGTGTCATCCTCGACTTCTTCATAACAGGAACCAGGACATTCTCTAAGAGAACCATTATTGCGAGGATTTGAATTATCCCTGCTTGAAGGTCTCTTATGGAACCAGAAGTCTAAATCATCAGCATCTGAAAGATTTAAGGTCAGAATTCCTTCCTCCCTTGGAGAATTTTGGGGTATTGATGGTTTAGGATCGATAGCTAAAGTTTGGAATTGAAGTGGTTGTGATCTGGCTATCGAAACTTCTTCTTCTTGTCTAGGAACTGGTTCTATCTCTTTCTCAGGGATATAAAAGCTAGGAGACTTTCCACTTAATAAATCAATCAAATTCCAAGCTTCACTAGCAGGTAGGTGATAGAAGGATCCTCTAGAGGCTGTATTCAAGGTTTGCTTATTTTCCCCACTAAGGCCCTCAAAAAAGTGGATTAGAAGAACTTCTTCTAGAATAGAAAGCTTTGGGCCAGTGAGAGTAAGGTTAATAAAGCGGTCCCATGATTTCCTAAGAGATTCTTCTTCCAGTTGTCTAAAAGAAATAATCTCACGCCGAAGTTCCGCCACTTTAGAGATTGGAAAATATTTTAAAAGAAAACTATTATGTAACTCCTTCCAATCTCCATGAACACTCCCTACTTTGAGTTTGTACCAATGTCTAGCTTTTCCCGTTAAAGAGAATGGAAAGAGCTTCCATTTAAGGGTCTCATCGGACATTCCTTCTATGCGAAGGAGGTCACAGACTCGACAAAACTCTCTTAGGTGGGTGTATGGGTTTTCCTCACTTTCTCCTGAGAAAGGTTGTTTTTGAACAAATTCTATGTATTCGGGGTCTATCTCAAAACTAGATGCTATGATAGGCTTTGAAGATTTTGGTGGTTCGAGATGTGTGCCCGTAGGTCTATGGAATTCATAGATAGACATGTTTGAATGATAGACCAGAGATCAAGGATTAGATAAGAAGAAAGATTAGCAGAGATGAGGCAAAGGAAAAAAGGAAAATATATATTTTATTATTATTATTATTTTTAGAAAATGATTAAGCTAGTTCGTAGTCAACTCAGCAACCGTTTCCCCGGTAACGGCGCCAAAAATGCTTGTTGACACTTGCTAACACCACTTGAATACTAGGTTGTCATCCCCAGCATGGCACTAGAGTGTACTATGGTATTTATACGCACACAGATAATCCGCAAGTGCATGGATACCGTTATAGCTTTTACCCGGTTAAAGGTTTTATCGTATCCATAGGGAAACGGGAGAACTAATCTACGCTCTAACTTAACCAAGATAAGTAAATAGGTGTAAATAGGAAAGATGGTAGAATCGAATAAGAACAATATTAAAGCTAAGATAACAGTGAGTGATAATATGGGAATAGAGAATAGAGCAATTCTAGTATATGGGCGATGGTAGCAGAATAGAGAGGATAACTATGGTTTCTCTACTTCAAAGGGGTATGTCTATGTCTGGGACGAACCACGTGATAAGAGTACACCACAAAGGATGCTTATCCTTAGGCCGATAAACCCTACAGTGGACCAACGTAATTATCACCTACGCGGCCTACCACACGATCCAGCTAGACAGGGGATATCCACAAGTAAACTAGATCTAAGCACCTTGCTTACACCTATACTACAACTCTCACCAATGGCGTCCTATAGATTAAAGTACTCAAAAGAGTTGTGAACCAGAACATACCTAATTAGTAATTGCATAATGAATTAGAAGTAGATTACCAGAGTCATCCCATGAGCAAGCTTGATTAGAGCTTGATCATGACGATGTACAACCGGAGGAAGAACCGACAGGCCGTCCTCTCCTCTAATCCTCCTTCGCTCTCCATCTTGCTACTATCTAGGTCTACTCTAGTTTAGAGAAGAGAGGAGAGCTCTCATCTCTAAACCCTAGCTTTTGCTCTGTCTATGAATAATGAATAATGATCCAGGGGCCAGGGGGTCTGGTTATATAGTCCCCTGAAGTGAACCTGGGCCGTCGGATCAAACCGACATTGATTGAACGGTTATTCTTGATCCTTTAGGTCGGTGGAGATCTCCCAAGAGAAAGAGTCCTGATTGGGCTCCAAGTCAGGGCGGGCGCCCAGGGCAGGAGGGCGGGCGCCCTGCCTCTGGCCCCGTTCGGCCTCCGCTTCCTTCCCGTGGCTTCTGGAGTCTTCTAGATGTAAGATAATTGCGTGGCACGTTAATATCTCTATGTAATCCCGATGTGTGGGCCTTTCTTCCGTATTTCCTGATAACCCCCTGCAGAAATAGACAAACACCAAAACTCGTGGAATTCTGTTAGATAAAACCCTAAGTCTAGATGTTGATTTCATTTAGATCCTTTTCTTTGTTTATTTGATAATTAAATTTGATACTTAAGGACCGTCAACAGTATACTCACATGGGGCTTACTGTTTTTTCACATTTTTATTTTCTTTTTAGGATAGTATAAACCTGATTAACTAAGCAAACTATTTGAAATAATTGAAAGGGAAAGGATAACTACCAAGTTTACCTCTTGGCAAGGCGTTCGGTGTTTTTATGTACTCCGAATGGGACTCTCTGTTTTCTCATTCGTCGTGGAACTCGTTGGATGGCAGAGTCGGTACTTCCGACAGCGCCTCCTCTTCATGTATAGTTATCTTCTCTTTCCATATCTGACTCGGTGCTACAGTATCCTCTGGATAATTCTATTTAAACCGTATGTCTTCTGACCTTACCACTTCTCCTTCATAGTCTGCCCATCCGTCCTTGATGATTTGCCTCCTTTGGTTGCGGTTGCATCTTTTTCTGACCTGCTTAGAGTCTTCAACGATATAGTTAGGGTGAGTAAAATAGCGGCGTACCTTCTCTGAGGGGAACTGCATATGGACTTCTCCAGTTCCAATGTAGATGATTGCCTTAACGATGCTGAGGAACGATCTTCCGAGGATGATGGGTGGATCGTACTCGTCCTCTCCCATGTCAATAACCTAAAAGTCTGTGTAGACAAAATGATCGTCTATTTTGACAGGGACATCAGTTACTATTCCTTTAACCTCTCGAAATCTCTGATCTACCATCTAGAGCTGAATGTATGTGGGTTTTAGGGGCATGGTTCCGAACAAGAGCCGATAAGTGACTGCGGCCATTATGTTGACGCCTGATCCGGTGTCGCAAAACGTCTTGTAGAAGTTGTATCCATTTATAGAGCAATAGATGCTTGGCATTCCTGGGTCATTCTTCTTGGTCAAAAATGGTGACTTAAGTCGATGATCTCGACCTCCTTGAACTGCAGTGACCATCTTAGCTGACTTGGTCCATAATTTCTTGTTCCTGTTCCTCCTGTTGGTCCTCTTCCTTGATTCCTGTCGAGATTGATCTGGGATTTGTGTAGTCTTGTTCTTGAAGGAAAATGTCTCCTTCCTCCCTTTAATGTAGAAACTGATCTTGGTAGCACTAGCGTAGATGACAGCTCCCGAGGTGTTTAAGAATGGCCTCCCTAAGATGATGGGTGCCCTCTCATCATTACCGATCTCTATCACCACGAAGTCTGCTGGGGCGTATAAGGTACCAACTCGGACACAAAGGTTCTTCAATATTCCCTTTGGAAAACTTATTGTCTGATCTGCAAACTGCAAACACATGGTTGTTTCGAATAAAGGATATGTAAAGAATTTTTCATAGAGTACCCTGGGCATAATGTTGACACTAGAGCCAAAGTCGCAGAGTGCTTCTGGGAAGTCCACCATACCGATGGAGATCGGGATGACGGGGCGTCCTGGATCGCCTCTCTTGACCGGCAGAAGGTCAGTAGTTACTTCAGTGACGGGGTTACTCCAGTAATTACCTGCATCAAACATGTCTACAAGATTTACAGATTCTAATCCTTCCGGTTGTGATGGTATACCGGGGTTAGTAGTAGGAACAACAGCAGCTATTTGATTTAACTGAATTCAATCATTTTATTAAAGCTAATTTGATTCTTGATGGCAGTAGAGAAATTATCCATTATATTATTTATATTTTCTGGCATTTTATCCTTAGATGCTAATTTCTTAGATAGGTTATCCATTAGCTTTCCTTGATTAGACACTAACTCTCTTCAAGTTGGAAAATTATTATTATTATTGTAAGAATTATTACCTTGATAATTACCTGAGTAGTTAGGCCTCTGTTGGTTCCAACCTTGATTTTGTTGAGGATGGTTGTAGTAGTAGTTGTTGTTATTGTTGATGTAGTTCACAACCTCAAGCATCTCAGGGCAGTGATTGCCTGAGTGACCAGTATCTCCACACTCCTCACAAGTCATGTGAGAGTCGTAGATGTGCATAACTTCTTTCTTATCTCCAGCTTTATCATCGAGCTTCTTCATGAGCAGGTCTAGCTTTGCAGACAGCATGTCTACCTCCTTGAGCTGATGCATACCTCCACCTTTCTTGCGTGTTTGGGTCCTATCTTCATTCCAGCTTTGGTTAGACGCCATCTTTTCCACAAGACCTGTGGCTTGTGATATGGTAAGTGATAGGAATGCTCCTCTAGCTGTAGCTTCCATGGTTTCTCGGGCACTGTTGCCGAGCCCATGATAAAATGTCTGCATCAGTAGCCAACTCTCCATTCCATGACAGGGACATTCTAGGATGCAGTCTTGGAAGCGCTCCCATGCTTCTGGAACGGATTCATCATGTTGTTGCTGAAAACTTGTAATTTTCTCACAGAGAGCATTGGTCTTGCCCATGGGAAAGAACTTAGCCAGAAAGTTTGTGGAGCAGAGTGCCCATGTAGTATTCTTTTCCTTTGTAGCATAGAACCACTGCTTCGCTCTTCCTAACAGTGAGAATGGAAAGAGGCGAAGTAGTATAGCATCTCTGGGGACTCCTGATATGGTGAATGTGATGCAAATCTCCAGGAAGTATTGGAGATGAGCACTAGCATCTTCGTGTGCCTTTCCACAGAACTGGTTGGATTGCACCATGTTGATAAGTCCAGGCTTGAGCTCAAAGTTTCCATCGATCTCTGCAGCAGGTCCAGTGCGGATGTTATCCATAGTGGGAGCTGAGAACTCACGGATCGATTTGTTCGCCATGGCTTCGAACTCTGAAGACAAGTTCCGGTGATCTTCTTGATTGGATGAAGCTTCTTGCTGAAGTGTTGATGATCTCTTCTTGAGCTTGGCTCTTGTTTTTCTGAATAATGCTTCGGGATTGTCAATAAAATTTCATGGAAGATGTCTTCTATTCATACATTACCCTGCATAAGATCAAATAGAAAAATATTGGGGTAAAACTGTACGAGAGAATTGATAAGTTCAATCATTTTAGTGATGCGAATGATAACTCAAAATCCTATATTCATTCCTGATTAGTAATCAACCTTCCCCGGCAACGGCGCCAAAAATGCTTGTTGGGTATTCTTAACATCACTACCAAAAGTAGACAGTTTCTAATTCTGGTAATGGTGCCAAAAATTCAAAACCTATCTTTCATACCACTTAAGCCATGTTGTCATCCCCAGCATGACATGAGAGACGCGGTATTGAAATATGCAATTGCTCATCTAAATAAATAATAAATGGGATCTGCAAGCGCACAGATTAATACCGATATAGCATTTTAACCGGGAAGTATTCCAGGTATCGTTATTTATATTTTTACCACTGGGAAGGGATTAGTAACCATCAATGTTGATTATAGAATGGAATATAAAATTGAGTATCTATCATTGCATATATAGTTGAGAACATTTATCTAACTCTTTCATACATGGATAAGTGTCACATAAAAGATATATGAAGTAATGAATAGTGACAAAGATAATTAATCTGATCAGCATAACTTAGCCACATAATAAATATGATAAGCACCTCAATTAGATATTCTAGCAAGTCATTAGCATGGTATTAGAACGAACTACAAAAATATTTCCTAAGTTATTCTCAACTATACAGTCTAGCGTATCATAGTTAGTGCAATTATACTTAGCAATCATTGCGAGACAAGACTACGCCCATGTATAGTGATATTAGCAAGAAAAATGAGAAACATCGTAATCACTCTCCTGTAATAATGTTGCTCTGCTAGCCCAATAAACGAGAGGGGGACTATATAAGAATCAGTGAAGCTGTCACTATCACGAACTACCCCGCGATCTGGCATATTGGGTACAATCGCAGATAAATACGGTATAAGCACCACGCCTACACAATATCTATCATTTACCCATGGATCCGATGGATAAACGCTATACGATCCTAAACATGTATATAGATCCAATCTAACTAAGCCAAGTATATAACTATGATAAACTAAAAATAATATAATCTTGAATATAAACAAGTAGAGCAAAGTCATAAGCAATATATTGAAGTATAACAAAGTCATATTCATAATATTGAAGAACAAAGATGAACAATTGAAGAACAATACAGAATTACCAAGAATCCTCTTGACCGATCCGGAAACCAATCAAAGATTGACTCCTTATAGTTCTAATCCTATGTAGCTATGCTAATCTAGATGTCTAATTGATGTGGTGGCTCTAGGCATGATCAGAGGCTTCTTCTCCCTTGATGAATAATGAATTAGGGTTGAGAGGCTCTCTCCTCTAGGGGCCAGGGGGTCTGGTTTTATAGTCCCTCCAAGTGAATATGGGCCGTCAGATCAAACCGACATTGATTGAACGGTTATCCTTGATCCTTTAGGTCGGTGGAGCTTAATCCCGAAAGAGTGTCCTGATTGGACTCCAACAGGGGGCGGGCGCCCTGGTCCTCATGGCGGGCGCCCTGGGCCAGGCTCCATTTTGCCTCCGCTTCGTTCTCGTGGCTTCTGGAGTCTTCTAGATGTAAGATAATTGTGCGGTACGTTAATATCTCTATGTAATCTCGACGTATGGTCCTTTCTTCCGTATTTCCTGATAACCCCCTTGCAGAAATAGACAAACACCAAAACTCATGAATTCTGTCAGATAAAACCCTAAGTCTAGATGTTGATTTTATTTGGATCTTTTTCTTTGTTTATTTGATAATTAAATTTGATACTTAAGGACCGTCAACATTTCCTAAGTTATTCTTAACTATAAAGTCTAGTATATCATAGTTAGTGCAATTATACTTGGCAATTATTGCGAGACAGGACTACACCCATGCATAGTGATATTATCAAGGAATATGAGAAACATAGCAATCACTCCTCTGTAATAATGTTGCTCTGCCAGCCCTATACACGAGAGGGGGACTATATAAGAATCAATAGAGCTGTCACTACCACGAACTACCCCTCGGTCTAGCATATAGGGTACAATTGCAGATAAATACGGTATAGGCACCACGCCTACACAATACTTATCATTTACCCACTGTACACATGGATAAACGCTATGTAACACCCTAGTGTTATGGTTGCATTAATCATGTGCATATCATGAGCATCATCATCTACTCAAAGCATATCATGATCATCATCTATCTTGAGCCATGTCATTCCATGCAAATATGTGATTTAAATTGTTTAAGTAGTCTTCCTTTGCCTATGCTTGAGTGAACCATGCTTGTGTTTGTGCTCTATGCCTTGGTAATTAGTTTATCTATGCTTAACTTAACCTTGGGAACAATGTTCATGTTGATCACTTCTCCAAAATAATCATTTAAGTCATACTTATACAAATAGGCCCTAGAAACCTCTTTTGCTTAGGCTTTTAAAAAGTGTTTCATACAATGTTTGCATGTCAAAACTTTCTACAGCAAAGTTGTAGCAAATTTTATAAGGAACAAAAGTTGTTTTATGGCCATCTCATGAAAATGATCACATCTAGCTCAAATTTGACCCACAAGGCAAATTTGGGGCTGTTTCCAACACTTAGGAAATTTTCTAAGTCCTCGAACGAAAACAGTTTGCTTGATCAGTTTTGAAAACTCCACATCTCTCAATCCAAGCCAATCTGGGTCTTGCTCTAGTTGACATTGTTGTAGAACTCAGTTGGTACTCCAACTTTGTCAACTACACCATCTCCTAACTCGCTCTGGTTTCGAAGTTATTCTTCAACGAAGTCGCTCTATCAGTCGTTGATCGCGTCACCTGATTCAGAGCAGAGCTCGCCGTCGTGGACGTCCAGGGCGACACCTGTCCGCCAGATGGCGCCCGTACGCCGGCGTTGGCCCCGCTCGTCAGCTCCCAACGCACGCATGACCTCCACGGCGACGCCCTGGATGCAGTGGACGCATCCACTCTCTCCTTCCACTCACTCCCTCGCCAGAAGCGCGCCCGCAGCGAGCTCACCGTCGCGAGCTCACTATGGCGAGCTCGTGTGCACTCCACACTGCATCGCAGTCCACCAAACTGCACCCATAGCTCCGCCGTGAGCCGCTCTCCAATCTCCACCCTCTAGCTCGCCGCGAAACCCACCGGTGAGCCGCCATTTCCATCTTTTCCGTGACCATCTTTTCCGGCGAGCTCAATGCTGAGCTCCTCGGAGCCTCCCATCTCCTTTGGTTAGGTTCTAGAGATAGCTTAGGTTCTTAGCTAGCGGTTGCACCTCTTGGTGGACGCTCTACCGAACCCACCATCGCCGGACACGATGCGCAGCGCCGCCGTGTTTCCGCTAGAGATTGGGTCTCTCGTGGCCAGCGCATTCCACGATGTTTCAAGCCGAGCCGCGTACCTAGGAAGCTTCGCCGTAGTCCACTGGTGCTATAGGAAACCCTAGGTCACGCTCTACCGGCTTGAGGGCTCCAGCGTAACGCCGAGCACCTCCGCCGAGCCGCCATGATCGACGGCGAGCCATTTCCGGTGGCTCCGCCGTGGGGAAAAGGGGGTCAATCGAGTCGCTAGGATCCGAAGATCACAATGGTGCCCTTGGTTTGGCCAGAGACCTCGCCGTCGTGGAGAAATCGCCGGCGAGAGTTGCCTCGGTGGTGAGGAAGATGACCCTGACATGCGGGGTCCACTGTCAGTGTCACCTCACTTCCCTCCTTTTCTTTTATTCAAATCCTAATTTTTGGCTGTCTTACAAAAATCATATCTCCTGTTTCTGAGATCCAAAAATTGTGAAACCAATTTTGTGGTATTCCTTGAGATGGCTAGTTTTTAATAAAAATATAAAATGAACCATGTTTTCTAGGAAAAATATTTATTAGGATTTAATCTTGTTATTCATGGATAAATTCATATCTCTTGTTATACTGCTTATCTTGCTATGAAATTTTTGAGGTAGTCTCTGTCTGGTGTTAGAAGGCTATGATAAATATTTCATGATTTTTGGAGTAATGCAGCTTTGATATATAATTTATGTTTGAAATTTGGCTTGTTTCCTTAATTAAATCATATAAAATAATTGGTGCTTATGCTGGTGCTCTACTTTGGTAGTAAACTTGTTTATGGTATTCTTAATGTGTAAATAATCTGAAATCTGTTGTTTGGCACAATATAAGTCATGTTTCTCAATTTATGAAATAAAAACCTTGTCACATATTAAATGTATATCTTTAATTTGGTATGTACTTTTGCTCTGAAAATTTTATGGTGATGCTTTGGTGCTATACTTGTACTGCTGTAATTTTTGTAGATTTTTCTGAGCACTTTTACCAGTATCTTGTAATTATGCTCTTTTCTAGAATTAAATTAATAAATGCCTTGTTAATAAATATTTGGAGGTCATCATATGATGTTCTGGTTATCTTGTGGTGTGCTTGTGCTCATAAGCCATGTGGTTGGCATTGTTTATGATTTAGTTATGTCATTAAATAATTAATTGGTGGGCTAAAAGCTGTTCTGGACAGCAAGGAAGTAATTTACCTTTTGCTTAATGATAACTGAGTTTTCTGGGAAACTTGTATAAATCAAAGCTGTTGTAACCTTTATGAACTAGCTGTGGTTTAAATTTGGAATCAATTGGCCTAGCAGTTTAAAAGTTATGGCTGTTCCAAGTTGGGTTCCAGAAATAGGTGCTCTCTGTTTTCTGGGACAGAACCTGGAACTTTGTTTTTAAGGCTGGTTTAACTTATGAATCTTACTGTGAAGTTTAAAGATGAATTGTAGGCAATTTTATAAGCTTTCCAGAATGTCCTCACTCATGTTTGTTGGATCTGTCTAGTACTAGTTATGGTCTGATTACTGAGCTGTCCTGTTTTGGGTGCTTGCTGTTTATAAGTTGACTGGTCCAGTTTGATCAATTCATGTGGTTTTCTTGTAAGTTCACTTAGAAGTTACTCCGTAACTGAGTGTCTAGTGAGTTTAGTTATGTATCAAGCATTCTCTTTTATGCACGTCTTCTTATTAGTTGAGCATGCAATAGGTGCATCGGACGTGACCGCTTCCTTCGAGCTCCCAGCGAACCCCGAAGGCCAGGAGGGCAGCCAGGAGGTGGAGGTCCAGCAAGTCGGACTCGAGGAGCCCGAAGAAGAAGCTGAGTGCCCGAACCACGTGCCAGCCTCGTTCGTGAAAGGCAAGCCCCGGAGCATTCTAAGCCTCCCTTTACTTTCAAAAGTTTATTTAATATGTTATATCTACTAGTTGAATGCTCGTGCGTTGCTACGGTATATTTAGAATTCTATAACATACAACTACACAAATAATTATAGCATATGTAAAATCTCATGACATCACAAATGATTAACAGAAACACATAATTCAAATTGATATCTTTGATATTAAACAAAGCAATTACAAAAAAACAATATTACCCTGATTAAGTTTAAACATATGTTGTACCATTACCAAAAACATTTTGTTTGTATACACAAACATTTATGATTGCTCATGTTGTTACAACGAGATGCCGAAACATTTCGTGCGATTTGTCGAGGGTGTCAGTAAGGGGTACCCTCACTGACGCGCCTAACAAGATTATCCGTACGTCGAAGCCCTCAACTCGACGCCCTGGCCGCGCGTATGCGCAGCGACCGACGGCTTTGGCCTCGAAGACGGAAATAGCGTCGAGCGAATCGATCGGGGGTCGAGCGCCAACTACCGTCGAATACGGAAGCGGGCTCGAGCGAATCGGGCGGCGCCGAGCGCAAAGACACTGTCCGCCGCCTGATGCGCGCACGCGAGCCGGGGCATTAAATGCGGCTGAGGCTTCCCCACCTAACACGCAGGTCACGGGGGGCGTGATAGGGAACATGCATCCGTCCCATCGATCTTTTTGCAGCCTTCCCGCCGAACGACCTAGGGCCTGACAGGGCGCGGGAAACGAGGATGGGACGTCTAATCGGGACCCCCTCGAGACATACAAGGTCAGCGCTCCGGATATCGTTACGATACATGGCGTCCGACCCTCGACCGAACAAGGTTCCCTCCTAGGACGTAGGGGGCGTCGACCGATAACGCCATAACCGCCCCGCCGGGTCTGCCGCCATACCGTACGAGCGTGCCACCATTGAATCAACACAATACGGCGCGCAGAGGAGGATGCAGGGGCACGCGTAATCATCACCGGGCTATCACGACGGGACGGCTCGAGGCCATGCCAGGTACGGAAGCCTCGAGTAGGTCAGCGCTCCATGCTGCTATCGGCTCCTATTCTGACACCTATACATGTACCCTGGGTCTCTCCTTGGAACTATAAAAGGAGGGACTCAGAAATAGAACGGACGGGACACAAGACCACGCTCATATGTAGCAGAGCTCCACACTTCATACCATGCTTGTATACACCCCTGTACAAGCACTTAGGTGCAAGATAATACAAACTCTCTCTCCCCAGCTGGACGTAGGGCTTTCTCTTGCCCGAACCAGGATAAATCTCTGTGTCTTCTTGCATCACCATCTGGGAAAGGGAGCACGCATACAAATTTACTCGTTGGTGTGACCCCCGGTGGGGAAAACACCGACAGTTGGCGCGCTAGGTAGGGGTCCTGCGTGTTTTTTCATCGGTTTCCCACTCCTTTCCAGATGGCAGCTATTGCCTCGCCGATCCCACGCTCCACGGTGATTTGGTTTGGGAGTCTCGAGTTCATGTCCACGGGCTCCGGCTACGACATGATCTTGCTTTCAGTCAAGGGACCGGGAGGAGCCCGCGTTGCACCAGCTCGGTCGGGGGCCCCAAGACGCCCTCGTCACCACGCCTCCCCGCCCAAGAAGAGGCGCGGACAGCACCGCCGCCGCCCCTCTACCTCATCACGACCGGCAACTCGTGCGAGGCAGGAGGCGGATCACGAGCCGGCAACACCATGTGCCGGAACCACGGACACGACGACTCCGCACCGCGCAACGACGGGAGGGAACGCGTCTCGCGCGCTCCCCCCCACCGCTGCTAGGCTACTTCCACATGGGTTGTTCACTCCAAGAAGGGCACCGCCAATCGGACTGGACAACGCCGCGGCATCGCTCGCTAGGGCAATATGCCCAAACGCCCAGACATACGTGGAAAGACCAATGGCCCTCCCACGTGGCTCTGAAGCGCAGCGGCCGACGTCCGAGCTACCGGATCTTTCCCGGGTACGAGGCCTCCGTCGTCTAGGCCCTGGACGATACACGATCACTTCCCTCCGGCAGCGATTGCTGGAGGGAGGACGTGGACGTTTCTACGCCACCGAACCAGACTCCGACTCCGAGACTGATAGCTACGATCCTACAAGGGAATGCTATCACATCGACGGGGCGGTAGAAACTACCGACGAGACACGGGATGCTGCTGCGGGCGGTCGAGCCCCCGCGGCACGAGAGGACCCCAGGACGCCTGGGAATGACGGACAGGTCGATCCCCCTCCACAGGAAGACAGAACTGCGCAGCTTGCGCAACTGCGGGAGCTCAAGATGAAGCTCGACGAAGACCGCGAGCGCTTCGTCCTGCTCGAGCAAATCCTTGAGCAAGACCTGCCCTACCCGCCAGGCAGAAGCGTTCACAGACGCGCTCGAGAGGTGCATCGACAAATCGTCGGAGACGCAGAGCCAGAGTAGCCCGTCGGTCGCTTCCCTCGAGCAAGCCAAAACGTAGTGGCAGCAACGATGTTGCTGCGCAACATGCCAGAGCCATCGAACTCCCAAGCTCGACGCATTCGAAACGAGGTACAGACCCTGCTCCAAGTGGCGGCAGTTCAACAAGCCGAAAGCTCAGCTTCTCGACGTCGAGGAGCCGCCACCGAAAAGCGAGACGAACTGCCTCAGAATGAAAAGGAGGTGTCGGTCCACCAACAGCCGCCCCCTCGAGGCAGAAAGACTGCTCTCATTCTCCTCGTCGACAATCAGCGTCGACAACGACGCGCGGCACGACATCGAAGAAAATCGACGCCGCCGGCACGGAGACGCGGAAGAGCGCGGTTACAGCGCGCATCGCGGCGGGAGGTACGATAGCGATGAGGACCGGGTGGCCCCTGAGCCACCGGGCCCACGGGTGTTCAGCAGGGCGATCCGCAGCACGCCCCTGCCCAATCCATTCCGACCCCCGACCAGCATCGCGAAGTACAATGGAGAGACCAAACCAGAGTTATGGCTGGCCGATTTTAGGCTGGCCTGTCAGCTAGGTGGCGCTCGAGGTGATGATCGAGCCATCATCAGACAGCTACCCCTCTTCCTCTCCGACACCGCCCATCGATGGCTCAAAGAACTTCCAACAAATCAGATTCACGACTGGGTTGACTTGGTAAAGGTTTTCGAGGGTAATTTCAAAGGAACCTACATACGGCCCGGGAACTCGTGGGACCTCAGCGAATGCAAGCAGAAGTCAGGAGAAACTCTTCGAGAGTATGCTCGACGCTTCTCGAAGCAGCGCACCGAGCTGCCACACAACCCTGACCATGATGTCATCCTGGCCTTTGTCTCTAGTACCACCACTCGAGACTTGGTGCGGGAATTAGGCCGCAATCGACCCCAGACCGTCGACGAACTGATGGATGTAGTAGCCAACTACGCGGCAGGGGAGGAGGCAGTCGGCGCTTTCTTCAGCTCTGAAGGAAGAAAAGGCAAGCAGCCCATCGATGAAGATGGGACCCCCAGTCGAGGCCTCAAGAAGAATAAAAAGAAGCAGAAGGCACGGCAGTTCCACTGGGAGGATTCCGACGACAATCTCGTCGCCGCCATGGATCGAAAGAAACCTCGAGGTCCTCCGGACGGAGGCATCTTCGATAAGATGCTGGAGGAACCGTGCCCTTACCACAAGGGAGGCGCCAACCACAAGCTCAAGGACTGTCGTATGCTGAAAAAGCATTTCGACGGTCTAGGGTTCAAGAAAGATGCGCGTGACGACTCCAAGAAAGAGAAGGATGGCAGCAAGGAGGACAACAAAGATGACGACGGCTTCCCCGCCGTCCACGACTGCTACATGATCTATGGTGGGCCCTCGACTCAGTTAACCACGAGGCAGCGCAAAAGGGAGCGTCGTGAGGTCTTCGCGGCAAGAATGGCGGTGCCCCAGTACCTTAGCTGGTCAAGCACCGCCATTACCTTCGATCGAGACCGCTCGTCGTCGACCCAATCATCATCAACACCCGGCTCTCCAAGGTGCTAATGGACGGAGGCTGCAGCCTCAACATCATTTATCTCGAGACCCTCGACCTCCTCGGCATCGATAGAGGACGCCTCCAGCCAAGCGCCGACGGTTTCCATGGCGTCGTGCCAGGTAAAAAGGCGCTGCCAGTAGGTCGAATTGACCTACCGATCTGCTTTGGCACGGCAGCCAACTTTAGGAAGGAGACCCTCACTTTTGAGGTAGTCGGGTTCCGGGGCACATACCACGCCATCATTGGGCGCCCAGGCTACGCCAAGTTCATGGCTATACCCAACTACACCTACTTGAAGCTGAAGATGCCCGGCCCCAAAGGCGTCATCACCGTCAGCTCCTCCTTCGAGCACACGTACGAATGCGACGTCGAGTGCGTCGAGTATGGGGAGGCGGTCGAAAACTCCACCGAGCTCGTCGCGAAGCTCGAAGCCCTGGCTGCTGAGGCTCCAGAGCCCAAGCGCCACGCGGGCAGCTTCGAGGCGGCAGAAGGGACCAAGAAGATCCCGCTCGACCCCAACAACTCCGACGGAAAGGTGCTGACGATCAGCGCTGACCTCGACCCCAGATAGGAAGCTGTGCTCGTCGACTTTCTCCGTGCAAATGCCGACATGTTTGCATGGAGTCCCTCGGACATGCCGGGCATACCGAGGGAAGTCGCCGAGCACTCCTTGGAGATTTGAGCCGGTTCCAAACCAGTGAAACAACGGTTGCGCCGATTTGACGAGGAGAAGCGCAAGATCATTGGCGAGGAGATCCACAAGCTTTTGACGGCCGGATTCATCAAGGAGGTTCATCATCCCGACTGGTTAGCAAACCCTGTATTAGTTAAGAAAAAGAATGGAAAAATGAGGATGTGTGTCGATTATACTAGTCTAAATAAAGCATGTCCGAAAGTTCCTTTTCCTTTGCCACGTATTGATCAGATTGTCGATTCTACCGCGGGATGTGAAACCCTTTCTTTCCTTGATGCATATTCTGGCTATCATCAAATAAAAATGAAAGAGTCCGACCAGCTCGCGACCTCTTTCATCACACCTTTTGGGATGTATTGCTACGTGACCATGCCATTTGGGCTTTGAAACGCGGGAGCCACGTACCAACGTTGCATGCTCCACGTATTTGGCGAACACATAGGGTCAACGGTCGAGGCCTACATCGACGATATTGTCGTCAAGTCAAAGCGACGAGGGGACCTGATCCAGGACCTCGAGATCGCTTTTAGCTGCTTACGCACCAACCAGATCAAGCTCAATCCCGAGAAATGCGTTTTTGGCGTGCCTCGAGGCATGCTCCTAGGCTACATCGTTTTGTAGCGCGGCATCGAGGCCAACCCCAAGAAAGTCTCAGCCATCACGAGAATGGGGCCGATCCGAGACATCAAGGGTGTGCAGAGAGTCACGGGATGCCTGGCGGCCCTGAGCCGTTTCATCTCGAGACTAGGAGAAAAGGCGTTACCGCTATACCGACTCCTGAAGAAGGTCGAGCGCTTTTCTTGGACCCCCGAGGCTGAGGAAGCACTCGAAAGACTGAAGAAAACACTGACCTCGGCGCCAGTCCTGGTCCCACCTCGACCTGCAGAGCCGCTACTCCTCTACGTCGCATCAACGACCCAGGTCGTCAGTGCGGCAGTGGTGGTTGAAAGACAGGAGGAGGGTCATGCGCTGCCGGTCCAAAGGCCAGTCTATTTCGTTAGCGAGGTGCTTTCGGAGACCAAGGCGCGTTACCCCCAAATCCAGAAGCTGATCTATGTCGTAATCCTTGCCCACCGCAAGCTGCATCATTACTTTCTCGGCCACCCCATCACGGTGGTCTCGTCTTTCCCTTTGGGCGAGATAATCCGGAGCAAGGAGGCCACGGGAAGAATAGCTAAGTGGTCGGTCGAACTCATGAGTGTGACTCTCACTTACGCGCCTCGCAAGGCCATCAAATCGCAAGCCCTGGTGGACTTCATCGCGGAATGGACAGACTCCCAGCTCCCCCCGACCCAGGTCCAGGCGGAACTATGGACAATGTATTTCGACGGGTCACTCATGAAAACGGGGGCCGGGGCTGGTCTGTTGTTCATCTCACCCTTGGGCGTCCATATGAGGTATGTCATCAGGATTCACTTTGCCGCATCCAACAACGTCGCGGAATACGAGGCCCTCATCAACGGTCTCAATATTGCCATCGAGCTAGGAGTCCGACGCCTCGACGTCCGAGGTGACTCCCAACTCGTCATCGACCAAGTAATGAAAACCTCGAGCTGCCACGACACAAAAATGGAGGCGTACTGCAAAGAAGTCCGCCGACTCGAGGACAAGTTCCGTGGTCTCGAGCTTGTCCATGTTGCCCGACGCTACAATGAGGCAGCCGACGGACTCGCCAAGATCGCATCAACTCGAGGCACGGTGCCACCTGACGCGTTCTCAAGAGACCTCCACCAACCATCCGTCGACTTAGGCTCGGGGCCTGGCATCGACGCTGCTCCTGCCCAATCAAGCCCTCACACCATCAACATACTCTTGATGGCGGCTGAAGTGATGGAGGTAGAACGGCAGCATGGTCGACCATTCGACTGGCGCACACCGTACCTCGACTGCTTAATCCGCATCGAGCTGCCAGAAGATCGGTCAGAGGCCCGTCGTATCGCTCGACGGGCCAAGTCATATGTGATCTATGGCGAAGACAATGAGCTATATCGACGGAGCCCGACGGGGGTCTTACAGCGTTGCATCACCGTGGAAGAAGGCCGAAAACTCCTCGAGGACCTGCACTCGGGGGCTTGCGGCCACCACGCCGCTCCGCGGACCCTTGTAGGAAACGCTTTTCGACAAGGCTTCTACTGGCCAACGGCCGTGGCGGACGCCATCGAGCTCGTACGCTCGTGTCATGGGTGCCAGTTCTACGCCAAGCAGACGCATCTGCCCGCCCACACTCTTCAGATGATCCCCATCACCTGGCCGTTTGCGGTGTGGGGGCTCGATTTAGTAGGACCTCTACAAAAGGCGAAAGGAGGATACACCCATTTGCTGGTGGCCATTGACAAGTTCTCCAAATGGATCGAGGCTCGACCCATCACCAAAATCCGCTCCGAGCAGGCCGTCCTTTTCTTCACCGACATCATCCATCGGTTTGGGATCCCCAACATCATCATCACCGACAACGGCACCCAGTTCACCGGCAAAAAGTTCTTGGACTTCTGCGATCAGCATCACATCCGTGTGAACTGGTCTGCAGTAGCCCACCCTCGAACTAACGGCCAGGTCGAGCGTGCCAACGGCATGATTTTGCAAGGACTCAAACCAAGGATCTACAATCGATTGAAGAAATTCGGCAAGAAATGGGTCGAGGAGCTTTCCTCAGTCCTATGGAGCCTTAGGACAACACCAAGCAGGGCCACAAAATACGCCCCGTTCTTCATGGTCTACGGCTCTGAGGCTATCCTCCCCACAGACCTCGAGTATGGGTCACCTCGACTCAAGGCTTACAACGAGCAATCAAACAAAGAGACTCAAGAAAACGCGGTCGACCAACTCGAGGAGGCTCGAGACATGGCCCTCCTCAACTCTGCCAGATATCAGCAGAAACTTCGACGCTACCACGACAAGCACGTGCGCAAGAGGGACCTCAACGTAGGCGACCTTGTCCTACGACGCCGGCAAAGCAATCAAGGACGCCACAAGCTGACTCCACCTTGGGAAGGCCCGTATGTGGTGGCCGAGGTCCTTAAGCCAGGAACGTACAAGTTGGCGGACGAGAAGGGGGCGGTCTTCACCAACGCATGGAACATCGAACAGCTACGTCGATTCTACCCCTAGAAGTTCCAAACTTACGTTCCTATGTACATTTTGTACCAAGACTTTATAAACGAATGCATGAATAAATAAAGTCTTTCCCTCGAGCAACTTCTTTTTGCACCAAAAGAGTTACAAGTCATGATCTCGACGTTAGAAGGGGGCGCCGACTATGACCCATCATAGTCGACACCCCCTCGGGGGCTACCAGGGGGACGACCCCCCCCCCTCAACCCGAAAGCGTGTCGAAAAAGCCAAGAAGTTTTCTTTTCTTACTTAGTAATCCTTGCACGGTTCGAGTAGCTAAGGCACCTCGAGCCCCTCAAAGGCCGAGGGGCAATGAGGTGGAGAACTCCTAAGCCCCCGGGCTACGGAAACTCCACTCACTTCCCCACCATTGAGGTAATCGAGGTGGGTTTTCACGAAAGATCGAGCAAGGGATACAAACGTAGGAACAAAGGGAAATAAAAGAACCTCGAGCGGAAAGACAAATAAGCATTTAACAATCACAAAAAGATACTGTATCGCTTAGCAATAGAATTAACAAAGTATCATACAAGGGGCCCCAGGCGCCCTGAGCAGGCTCACAGGCCTCAGTCCGCGGCACGATCCTCACCGACCTCGCCTCCGCCGGAGCTAGCCTCAGGAGGGAGCACCTCAGGCTCAAAAAGCTTAGCCAACCTTTCCCCAGGAGCCTCCGCGTCGTCGATCAAGGCATGGAGCCTCTCCTCGTTCTCCGCGTCGGTCTTGGAGATGTCGGTGACGAAGCCGTGAGACACCACCTCCATGTCGTAGGAGAAGCCCAAGCAGACAACCGCCATCGCCCGCTTCACCCCGATGTGGAGGGCATCGCGCACCCGATCTCGCAGTGTCGTGCCTATGTAGCACAGCTGGTCGACCAGGGCGTCGCCTCGAGCACCCTCCCTCGACTCATCTATGGGCTCGACCTCCCAAGAGGTCGAGAGATCACTTATCACCGTCCGAACTCGACGGTTCAAAGCAACCTCCGCCTCGAGCTGAGCCTTGGCGTTCCGAGCCTCGGCTTGGGCGGCCAGGAGTTCGTCCTTGAGCCCTGCAAAGGCCAATACAAGAGACCTTAGGAAAAACCAAGCACACCCCGAAAAAACAAATCTGATAGAGGAAACGTACCGCGTACGGTCTCCTCTAGGGCCGTGTTCTCGCCGACCAGCCTGGTGTTGGCCCTCTCGATCTCTTTGTTGGAGCGTGCCAGCTCGGTGTTGGCAACGCGGAGATCCTTGATCGCCTTGCCAGCCTGAACAATGGCCCCACTCTTCTCCAGCAGCTCTCCCTTCAGACGTTCAACGTCGTCAGAGAGCCTGCAGGATTGAGCCCGCTCCGCCTCGAGATCTTTGAGGGCCTTCTTCTTGGTTTCCTCCGCGGCGCTCCTGGCGATCTCGCCGTTCACGTGCTCCACCTTCATCCTTTGGAAGGACTCTCGAAGGGAGTCCAGTTCGGTTTTAAGAAGGCCCTTCTCCTTGTCCAGGTCTGCGATAACGCTCTTGTAGGATAGGGCCTCCTCCCGGGCTTTGGACGCGGCCTCCTCGACCGTAAGAGCCCGCTCCCGTAGCAGCATCGTCTCCTCCTCCGCCTTCTTTGAGGCCTCTCGGGCCTCGGCCAAGGCAGCCTCCCTCGCCTTCTTCTCCTCCTCGAGTGCTATGAGATCATTATAAGCTTTAAGGAGCTTTTCCTGCGACTCGAGGAGTTGATCCTTGAGGAGGGGAAGCTGCTCCCAGCCGCCTCTCGTGGCGTGTATGAAACTAGACATGATGCGGGAGGTCTCTTTCATATCCTACGAACCAAGGATCGAACGGTTAGAGCGCAAAACCAAAAGGCTCCACGAGGGTTGAAGATTGAAAAGCACTTACGAAATAAGCCGGGCCGAGCCCGTTGTTGATAATGCCTGAGAGGAGCCCCACCACATGCTTCATCCAAAGGCGGAGCTCCTCGACGTGCTCCCACATCTCTGCCTCCTTCCGATCGTCCAGAAATATGTTAGGCTCGGACGGGTCGTGGGAGGCCCGGATGCGGATCCGATCGGGGCACCAGTGCTCCATCTCCCGGTCGGCCCGCGCCTTTACGCCACGGATGAGGTCCTCGACGGTCTCGAGAGAACCCCCATGGCGCAAGAACAGGTCGACGAGGCATGGGAACCGCCCGTCGTCATCCACCGTCTTCCAGGTCCCGTCTTTGGTCCCTGACGTCCCAATCTCATCCTCCTCGGAGGGAAAGCGGTCCTCCCATGCCCGACGCTCCTGGAGGAACCCTGGGGCGATCCCGTCCATGCTGTAGATCGTCCTCTTGATCTCGGACTCGGGGTCGGTGGGGGTGCGCATCATGCAGGCGAGCGCCACCACTCCGTCCGCTCGCCCCGGCTCTGCTCGGATCGCGGCAGGTGCCCCCGGGAGGAGCCACGCTGGGGTCGGAGGGCCATACACCGACAGATCCTCTTCCTGCTCACCGGGCCCTTGCAGTTCCGGCAGGACTGGCTGGGCCGGACCTTGGGGTGGGGGCTCGAGCAGCCCCTCCTCTTGACCCCCCTGCTGCTGTTGTGGCTGCTCCTGCTGCCGTAACTGCTGCTGCTGCTGCTGTTGCTGCTCCCCCGGCTGGGGTTGCTGTTGTTGTTGCTGCTGCTCCAATGACGGCCGCGTCGCCTCGCGCTCCCGCCTTTCCTCCTCCTCCTCCTTCTTCTTTTGCTCCTCGAGGGTGCGGAGGTCGGCGGGCCAGGGAGTCCGTCCCACGGCGTGGGAGGTCGACGTTTCCTCCTCCATAGGGCGGGCACCCCCAGACGCTTCGTTACCATCAGATGTGTCGCTAATGGTGTTGGGTTCCCCCTCGACCCCCAATCGAGGGGGCTCGGGGGCTCCCTCTGACGCTTGCGTCTGGGGCGCCTCACCACGAGTAGGCACGGGACGAGCCGAAGCCCTCTCGACGCCGGCTGGAGGTTGGGAGTCGGAGGAGCCTACAAAGCAAAACGTAAGGGTCAGACTTTATAGTAACCGACACAAGAACATCACAAGGCCCAGAAATAAACTACGAACCTGGTTCCTTGCAGGCGGCTCCCACTTTGAGCCTCTTCGCCATAGACGGCTGGGCCTGCTCGAGGGTCCGCTTTAACCTAAGAAAAGATCGGCATGTGAGGAAAGGCAGACGAGCAGGAAGACAAAAACCGCAACACCAAAAAGGCTCACCCCACAGGAAGAACAGCTCGCCTCCCGCCACCTCGATCGGTGGGCCTCGAGCTACACCGTGTTAGAGCTCCAGGCCTCTCGAGGGCAGGCGCTGGGCTAGGCGCGTCAGTCCCCGCCCGGCGGGCGTTGGGACTGGCACTCCTGCGGCCGGTCCCTCCTTTCTCGGAGGCCGCGGCGCGGCCACGGGTAAGCGACCCTGTCGCCTGGGCCCTAGCATGGCCGCTCTCCCTGGGCGCCGGGGGAGGGCACGGAGCGACTTGACCAGCCACGGGCGCAGGAGGGGTGTCGGCGCGAGGGCGGTGAGATCCGCTCGGACCCTCCTTTGGAGCCTCCACCCGGGGGCGTCGACATCGCCTCGAGGTGGACCCTCGAGGATTCGGTCCAGACGCGACGCCATCCCCTCGGAATCGTCGCTGTCGTCGCCGTCGTCATCATCATCATCGGGGGATTCTTCTTTAGGCTCCCCCCTCTGCCTGGATTTGGCTCGACGCACGTCTAACGCTTGACGGTCGAGGTTCTTCTTCTTCTCCCCCTTCTTGGCAGAATCCTTGGCGGACTTTAACTTTTCGGCGGATTGGCGCCGTCTGTCGCGATCGACCTCGTCCTCCTTTACCGGAGGCCTCGAGGATCGGACGTCAATCCGTCCCTGTCGAAATAAAAGCAGTTTTAGAAAAGAAAAAGAAAGGGGAAGAAAATAAACCCAGAACCGAGGCTGCGCGCATGGAGAAAACATACCAGATCGATCGAGCCAGCATCTGGCCTCAGGGGGAAGCCGTTGACATGCTCTGGCTGAAAATCACCGGCAATTGCAGCCCTGACTCGGGCTGCGACTTCGTCATCCGCCGGAGCCTCGTTAGACATCCGGCACGCCTCAAGGTCCCGAGATGAGACGCCAGGGCCCATCTCATCCATCCTCAACGGCCGAGACATCAAAGGGAGAACTCTCCGGTGATGGACGGCCGAGAGGACGAGGGTGGCAGTCAAGCCCTCCGAACGCAGTTTCTTCATGGCGTCGAGGAGGGGGTCGAGCCGGGATTGATGAACTTGAACGATGCCATATGACCAGTCCGCTGGACGTTCCATGATCAGGCGGCCCGAGTAGGAAGGCAGGAGGTTGTCGTCGTTCCGCAGATAAAACCACTGGGAGTCCCAGCCGGCGTGGTTGGTCGATAACCCCACCGGGATGTACTCCCGCGGCCTGTCCGTCTTCCCCGTCTTCTGCACAAGGTTGAGGCATCCCGCCCGCACGGGCTTCCTTATGCCCGTGGTCCCGGTGGGGGCATGGAAAAGCTCGCCCCTGTAGAGATGGAGCCACAGCTCCCAGTGTGGCATCATCCCCAAGTAGCCCTCGCACACGGCGGCGAAGACCGCCGCGACGGTGATGGCTTTCGGGGAGAAGTGCTGGAGCTCCACCCCGTAGTGGAAGCAGAGGGCCCGCATGAAGCCACTAGGGGGCGCGCCCAGGCCGTGGCGGTGGAACTTGGCGAACGATACCACATAGCCCTCTGGTGGCTGGGGCTCCCTGTGGCTCGCCGGCGGCGCGATCCACTCTGGCGATGATAACGAGGTACGGCGACGCAGCAGTCCCTCTTTCTCGAGCTCTAACAACCGGCGCTCCATCATCAACGACGGGCGCTAGTCGTCGGCGGCGACGAGTCTTACAGGCATCACGACCGGAGGGATGGCGAACCCGCTGCTGCTCGAGGTATCGTGTGCGCGTGAGACGGCGAGAAAGCTAGGGCGGCAAGAAGGCTAAGACGAGAAAGAAGATGGGAAGCGGAGGAAAGAACGGCGGCGGTGCCGTGGCGTATTTATAAGCCGAGATTCGCCAACGGACAGATCCGAGAAATGAGGTAACGTCCCCCCATAAATGCGCTACCTAACAGTCTCTCCCCCTTCACAGGCCTGGCGCTCCGAGTTCCGCGCCGATACGGTGTCGAAACGTCACCCGCCTAAAAAGGCGCGCCCAACGGGCAGAAAGGCGAACCGTCACGGCCACTCCCTTCCGTCGTAAGCCAAGGGGCGTACCCGCAAGAGTCTCGAGAGGTCGATGGCTGGCCCGCCGAAAGGGTTCGACAGCTGATCTCGAGCACCAGAGTCAGGGATCTCCAGCGAGCGATCGAAGATCGAGGCCTGCCTCGAAAGCTCGCTGGCGATGTCCAAGGTAGGGTCGAAATAGTCGAGAGGAATCCCCCCGGCGGGAGGCATCGAGCCGCTGGACTCTATCGAATGAGACCGGTATCCCCGACCACGTCAACCCAGCTTTATGAGAACGCCTCCGGGCTACAGCTGACCCCCTCGAAAGGGGCACAGGTTCTCACTTGGACTACCCGCTAAGAACTCAACCTGGGGTAGAAGACGCTCGCTCTATCGAGAGTACGTCGAAAGCTCCACGCAAAACGAGCCGATCAGAACCTACCACCACAGGTGTCGATAGCGTTTCTGCAAGCTAGGCAATATAACCCTCGAAGGAGTCAAAAACTCCTTCAAGGGCTCGGGGGCTACCCCCGCGGGGTCGCTCGCGCGCCCCCACGGAAGCTCGATCACAGAAACAAAGCCTCCACTCGAGCGCCAGCGCTCGAATGGAGACTCGGGGGCTACAGTTGAGGGTGTTAGTAAGGGGTACCCTCACTGACGCGCCTAACAAGATTATCCGTACGTCGAAGCCCTCAACTCGACGCCCTGGCCGCGCGTATGCGTAGCGATCGACGGCTTTGGCCTCGAAGACGGAAATAGCGTCGAGCGAATCGATCGGGGGTCGAGCGCCAACTACCGTTGAATACGGAAGTGGGCTCGAGCGAATCGGGCGGCGCCGAGCGCAAAGACACTGTCCGCCGCCTGATGCGCGCACGTGAGCCGAGGCATTAAATGCGGCTGAGGCTTCCCCACCTAACACGCAGGTCACGGGGGGCGTGATAGGGAACATGCATCCGTCCCATTGATCTTTTTGCAGCCTTCCCGCCGAACGACCCAGGGCCTGACAGGGCGCGGGAAACGAGGATGGGACGTCTAATCGGGACCCCCTCGAGACATACAAGGTCAGCGCTCCGGATATCGTTAGGATACATGGCGTCCGACCCTCGACCGAACAAGGTTCCCTCCTAGGACTTAGGGGGCGTCGACCGATAACGCCATAACCGCCCCACCGGGTCTGCCGCCATACCGTACGAGCGTGCCACCATTGAATCAACACAATACGGCGCGCAGAGCAGGATGCAGGGGCACGCGTAATCATCACCGGGCTATCACGACAGGACGGCTCGAGGCCATGCCAGGTACGGAAGCCTCGAGTAGGTCAGCGCTCCATGCTGCTATCGGCTCCTATTCTGACACCTATACATGTACCCTGGGTCTCTCCTTGGAACTATAAAAGGAGGGACTCAGAAATAGACCGAACGGGACACAAGACCACGCTCATACGTAGCAGAGCTCCACACTTCATACCACGCTTGTATACACCCCTGTACAAGCACTTAGGTGCAAGATAATACAAACTCTCTCTCCCCCGCTGGACGTAGGGCTTTCTCTTGCCCGAACCAGGATAAATCTCTGTGTCTTCTTGCATCACTATCTGGGAAAGGGAGCACGCATACAAATTTACTCGTTGGTGTGACCCCCGGTGGGGAAAACACCGACACGATTAATCTTCTAAATCAACATCAAATTAGATTTAATCAGAGCCAAGGGGCTAGTCGTTCTATACTCGTGCGCTGCCATGGCGGCAAAAAATTTCCAAGCAAATTAGATAAGCATGAAAAAAAATTCAGAACCATTCGGCACTACAATCTATCTAATCCTAAGATTTTTTGAGCCAAAAAAAAAAATGCAGAACCTATCTGGTTGCGACTTTGCTAGTTTGAAATTCATCGATCCCATCACCTTCTCCTCCTGCTGCCATTCCTCTTTGTGCAATTACTTCTGGGTGGAAGCTGCAGCACCAAATACCTCATAGCACAGTTACTTTTGGCTGCATTGGTTATACTAAATTAGAAATACCTGAAACTTGAAAAGAGGCTTGCGTTCAGTTTTTCAAAAATTGGTAGCACTTGATCCATTGAACGAGCTATCCGATCTAAATCAAGCTATCCGATCTAAAAAGAGCTGTAAACAAGCTATCTGATCTAAAAAGAGCCGTCAACAAGCTATCTGATCTGAAACTACAAAATCAACCATAAGCAACTTAGCTACAATAATCTGAACCTGGATAGAGAAATTACGGGGAGGAGTTGGAACCCAAATATGACAACATTTTATGGATCAGGAAATGAACCAACAATGTCAACTCAGGATAGTAGTGTCATTCTCCTTAAGCAGCAATATCGTCGAAGCAATAGTACCCAACCACTGGATGATAACAGAATTAGGTACCCATGGTTCTTAACATAGTTATGGCTCAAGCAGGTTAGTTCTATATTTTAATCATTTGTTGTAAAATTAGACATAAATAATCCCTAGCTATCACCAAATAGCTAAAGATTCACAATTAGGAATTTAGATCGATGTTCAACATACTTGAACTGCAAGCGACCAAAGAAAGCATGGGTTATCAAAGAGATGAGCTGGTGTCAAATGCTTTAAATCTTTCTAGACAATTAAGAGAAAGGAAACATGTTAGCTAGACATTACTGTAATCTATTCATTCAATTAGTGAAACAAAGTGTGTGCATATACAGAAGTAACTAAATCCACATATACATCTTTGTTTCATACAGAATTCATTCAATTTCTTGAAGGATTGTTGCCTGACTGACATGGAACGAATATTTGATACAACCACGACATGATATATGTGTTTTCAAAAAGACAATTTCCCCTTTGTCTATAAACAAAACAATGGAGTCGAGATACAGAAGAAGGGAATCCAAAAAAAAATCTGGCCAAAGTATGCCCAAAATCTGCAGTGTAATGATGACCTCCTACAAAAATCGAATGAATTAACTAATTACTTGCAAGGTTCACCTACCTTCAGACAATGGTCAATCAACCAACAGACAATAGGAGCAGAAATCAATTAACTAATTACTTGAAAAATTAAAAAATAGAAGCCATAATAGGAAAAATTAAAATTATAATTCAACTAATCACCATGGCCAAGGGGTTGCAACATTTTTTTTGGTCAAGTACTAAGAATTGCCATTGTTGCTGATCTGAATGTTAATTTAGTTTAGGCAATGACTTCAGTATGCTGATCTGAATATATGCACACACTTCTGTATGAATAAAGACCAAATTCACAGGTTTCCTTGCCACTATATATAGCAGCACAATGCATGACACAGATGAGCTTTACTCGAGCTAGCTGTTGGCTTACCACAGGTTATTAGTGTTGTCAGTAGCATTTGCTGTTCGATAGCTCTAAGTCCAGGTTCAGCACTTTCTCTGCCTCGTCCCACATGCATTTTTTTCTGAATGGTATTGAGTGAATACCAAACTGGAACCTAGTATATTCATCCAAAAACGACTAAGCATAAACATGGACAAACGCAGTTGGAGGATTCCATGACTAACTAAGGAACGATTTAGTGGAAACTGAATGAATGGTTAAGTTGAAACTTACATACAACAATGGGTCAGGCATTCTAACGAGCCTGTGGTGGACGGCTGAAGCACCCATGCCTACCAAAATAACACGAGGAAAGCCTGCTTGCACATGGAGCTTCACCTGGCGTTCTCTTTGGCCGATGGACGAACCAAGGTGAATGGCATCGCAATTTCCCATCCTCCAAAAGTCTGAGCCAACCGACGAATCTGCCTAAATAGCGAGCATCGAGTCTGCGCCCTTCTGCCTCCCGTGTGTCGGGCTGACCATCGAATCCCAATTCCCAAGGGCCTAGGTTGGTTGCCGTCACGACTGGCACCGAAAACTGAGGCCAAAGCAGCGGTGGGTACCAAGGGTAAACTTTCCACCGAGATCGACGGGCGAGGGCGATGTAAAGTCCACCGCTCTGGCTGGCTCGGTCGCTGGGGCTTGGTGAGGGCGGCCGCTGCGTGCGACGGCGAGGGCGACGGCGCGCAGCGAGGCCAGCGGGCGAGGGCGACTGCATACGAAGGAGAAGCGATGGATTTGGCCTGGCCTCTCCTGATGGTACGGTGGCACGACCTCTAGCGACCGAACACAAGATGGAGGATCGTGAGCAGAGTTGGTCGCTATAGCATGAGCACACGAGGATCGTGGATGGTGCGAGGTCATCAGTTATGCACTTCTAACGGGGGTTGCAGTGAAGGAAGAGCGCGGTAGGGTTTTTTTTTGACGAGGGGGTGGCTGTAACATCCCTGATGTTACGGTTACTAAAATTCGGATCATGGCATCATCAGCATTGCACAGCATAGTTGTTAAGCACACCTTGATGCATCAACTTAGAATGAGTTTAATTTGATTGAATGTGCTTAGGGAATTAAAGTGTGTTTATTTTGTATATTGATGCTTGAGTTGGTTGCTAAAACCCTAGGGTAAAGGTTTTCCGAAGGCTTAGGGGGGAACCCCGATTTTTGAACCCTAGATTTGCCCCCTTTTGCACAATTTAAAAACTAAGCAAAATTTGAAGTTGAGTTCAAAAGCAAAGTTGTAGATCTTGTCAATATGTACAACTTTGGTGTTTTGAGTTTTTGAAGTTTCAATACAAAATTCAAAGTAATTTTCAAAATACAGGTTTCTAGAAAGTGTCCCCTTTTCCATTTTGAAACTCCAATTCAAAATCTACTTGGAATTTTGAAAAGTGACCAACATGAAAGTTGTAGAGCTAAAAAATTTGAACAACTTTCATTTTGGTAGTTTTTCAAGTTGTTTGGGAAAATCAAAAGTAATTTTGGAAACCCTGATCTGCCCCGATTTAAAATTTTGAATTCCTCCAAATTGGAGTTTGAACTTCAAACTGTTTGGTCAAATTCACCATGTTCCACTCAAAATTAGCTCTGGTCACCAAAATATGATTTGTAGCTTATAAAATTTTACACAACTTTTGTTATGGTGGAATTTTGACTGTAGTTCAAATTTTGGCCGAATTTCACAAAATTCAGAAAAGGGGGGATAAGGGTCAGCTACAGTGATCCGATATGGATCACGGCGCCCCTGTCCAGCGCGGCCACCGCGCGCGCAGCGCCGCGTGCGCGCGTGCAAGCACGCAGCCTGCCTGCCTGCTAGCGTCGCCAGGCGACGTGGACGCCCCAGGCTCGCTCCCTTCTCCCCTTTGAGCACCAGAGTGGGCGACGCCGCGCGTTTCCTCCGTCCTGAGCCAAAGAACCCCGACGAGCTTCTCTCTCCAATTCACCGCAACCAATCCTTCCCGAGCCATATCGAGCAACCCAGAGCATTCGCCACCTCCTTGCGGACCCAGTGCACCCCCTAGCTCATCTTCTAACTCACTCAATTGCCAGAACCTCTCTGTTCTTCTCCAACTCCGGTCGAGACCGCCGCCGTGAACTCCCTCCGTGGCCACGTAGTTCTAGTAAGTGGCACGCCTTACTCGTGGTTGTTTCCGGTCCCTCTTCAGCTCCTACAGCTCATGCGCTCACTCTTTCTTCTTGGACGCGAGCAGGATCGCCGGAACGACGCCGTTGAGCTCAGAGCGTCCGCCCGACGACACCGCCTCCATCGCCAGCGACCTTGGCTACTTCCCCGAGCCTTGCAGCGTGAGCACCACCCTCCCCAACCTCCGTGAAAGCTTTCTAGCCCGTCCGTTGGCACTCTACTGGGCCCTAGTGGCCAGCCGATGGTCGGCCATGGCGGTCGCCCGCCTTTCTCGTGGCCGAGGTGGAAGGGATATGGTAGAGCGTGAATGGAAGGTGTCAAAGGGGTCGCGAAGTCGAGGCGGAGCTGATGCGCACGCGCGCGGGGGCCGAGGACCTTGCTAACGGCCGCCGGAGCTGCGGCAGTGCCGTCGCGCGTGAAGGACACGGAGCTGACAAGTGGGGTCTTCCTGTCAGCGTCACGCAGAGAGGAGAGGAGGGGGAGCCTGACGAGCGGGACCCGCCCGTCAGTGTCCGCATGAAGGGGGCGCAGCGCGCGCAGCGTCCGCGTGGGCCGAGCGGGAGTGGGTCGGCCTGCGGGCCGATTTCCGGCCTATTGCTGCAGTGTTTTTCTTTTTCTTTTTAAGCAGTTTTTGATTTATATTTGAATTTGTGTAATAAATCTTGTGCACTGATCCAAAAATCATGGAAATTTTTGTGTGGATTCCCGGAAACAAGTAGAACACAGGAAAAATATTAGCTTTTATTTTCTGATAGTTTTCATATATTTAAGAATGGTCTCTTTTAATTAATGAATAAAACTTCCAAGAATTTTCATAATTTCTGAGTATGTCAAAAAATCACCAAAAATTTGGATAATGTTTGATTAAAATATTATTAAACCCTTATTTAGTAATTAAATAATAATTCTAAGATAATTAGATAATGATTAGTTAAATTCTCAAAATTAGGGTTTGGGTGATTTTGGGATTATGTGATGACCTGAGGTCATTGACCTTAATGACCTTTGGCATTTAATTATTGTTTGGCATTGATGCTTAATTGTTGTCATTAATATTTAATTAAAAATTAATTAAGATAAAAGGATTAATAATTAGTTAATTTAGGATAATTATGAATTAAGAGAAGTCCTAATTTACAGATGCAACCACTTGGGTAAAGACTCTAAGGTGGTAAACAACTTTAATTTTTATTCTGTGTTGCACCGAGAAGGCAAGTTGTACTCGACTTGATCCTTCTGGCATAATTGTCATACACATGTCATGAGCATTCATCATTTTACGTGTAGTGCACGTGACCGAAGGAGCGACCGTTGAACCGAACCCCGAGGTCGGTGCTCCGTTCGAGGAAGTCGGACCCGAGACTTGGGAAGTCTCCGAGGGACCCTCTCTGCCCTGCAACCAAGGCAAGCCCCGGATGCATTAACCCCTCCTTGAATGTTTTGAACCTTTTATCACTTATGAATTGAAGATGCTGCATTAGGTAGTCGAGAATTGGGTTAACCTACTTGCTGCATTTACTACCTTGATATTTGTTATCTTGTCCTTGGCACCTATTTTGTTTTAAAACTGCGTAGTGATGCTTAGCCCTGCTACTAGATAGGTTTTCAAATAAGAAAGTTTGAAGGGTTGTTGTGGAATACAGTTATGGTCAATGATGTTTCAACTTGAGACCGGTCGGTGGACTTGCTTTAAGAATGGAGTCTTAAAGTGGTGTCTCCAACTGTGTCAGTTAAGGACCGGTCCGTTGATGGCCCGCTGGGTTGAGAATTTATAGTACTAGCCACTTGCCCTCGGTAAGCCCGGTCTTGTGATCCCTCGACGCGAACAGCTACTCGCGCACTGGGCGTGGAGCGATGGCGAGAGTAGTGTGTACCCACCTTACAGATCTAAGATGATCGGGAAACAGCTAGATCGGCTGTAGGATGGTGGAGTACTGTGCTCTCGGGTGCCGTGAACCTGGTCAAATTTGGGGAGAGCTTGATTTGGGTTGATATATGCAGGATTCGGTTCTACATATATCGTGTGGTTAGGAACTCCAGCTGGATTGCTAAGCGGTTCGAATCGTCGTTGCTCCCCGATTGGGAGACTCAATCCACTGACCCTCATCGTAGTTAAATATGCAACTAAGTGATAAAATGAAAAAGGGGGAAATGTCTCATGAGGTTCGGATCCCAATTCCCGGACTCAGAGTGACATGAAGCTATGGCCGTTGGATAGATAATACTTTGATTAAGGACTAGGAATTACAGACTTGTCTGTAAGAAGCAACTAGATAGACTGTCCTCGAACTCCTCGGCCTCTTCGGGAGAGGAATTCGCAGGTAAAACTTGAAAGTAAGGATGCAATATTAGTAAGCTTTTCCGCAAAACACTTTGGCTCCTTGCTCAACCACTCCTTGTCTACCCTAAGCGTGCATTCCTACTTTCTCCTCTTTTTCCACTGGGTAAGTCTTGTTGAGTACTCCCGTACTCAGGGTTTCATAACCCCTGTTGTAGGTGAAGCTCGGGAGCCGACTTGTTTCGGACCCTGTTGTGTGACCGTCGTCGAGGTTGACGATGAAGAAGAGTGAGTGTGACCCATGGGCAGGGTCTGTAAATTTGTAATCGGTATACTAAAGTTTAAGTTGCTCCGCTGGACCTGGTTTGTAATAACCCTCTGCTATTTGGAAGAATTCCTTTTGTAAACTAAGTTATGTAATACTTCCACTGTTTTACTCTGAAATATTATTTTGGTCGTATGTCGTTGGTGATACTGCAATGTCTTCGCAACGAATGATCCTAGTGTTAAGGTGGCCACTTGCTATCCTGTAAGGGCGAGAAGAAGAAGTTCTCGTTAATTGACCATCACCAGTGGTCAGGACGAGCCTGCTTAGTACGCCACAGGTAGCAGTGGAATGAGCGTCCAGCGATGCTCATCGGACTTCCAAAGTGGGAGGATCCCCGGCATCACTGTCAGAGGTCCTTAGGACAATGACAGGTGTCGGTGGGCCCAAACACTTAGGGGGTTCTGCCACAGCTGGTATCGGAGCGTTCGTTGCTAGGTCGACTGCGGTATCTCTTGAAAAACTTCAAAACTCATTTGGATCCAATACTATAAACTTGCCTACTTTGAGTCCAAATGCTGCAGTCCTATCTTACCCTGTCCGTAGGCCTTCTTAGCATTTTTGAAGTGGTTTGGAGGAGCAACAGAAAATATTGCCCTATGTTGTGAAAAATTTGAAGTAATGCTGTTATGATTCGTTGATAGGAATCGTAAGTACGTGCATGCATCATGATATATCAACTTGGTTAAAATTCCTTCCTCCTTGTTTTGGTTGGGTTGTATAGAACCAATCCCATTCTTGCTAACCCATAAGGTCTCTCTTACTAATCCAAACTTACCCTCTACAGGATGGCCCGTTGGAAACAGACCCCGCGCAAGAGGACAGGTCCAAAAGGGGTCCCCAAACACCAATTGGCCCCGTGCAGCGATCAAGCAAGCAGTAGCCGTTCACCGCCCCAGCAGGAGGTGGACAGGTTGTCCACCGAGCTGACCGAAGTGATGAGAGAAAGGATGTACAACGTCATGGAGATCGGCGAACTTAAAGTTCAACTAGCCAAAGAAAAACAAGCCACAGAGAACTGTGAGGCCATGCTGTCCCGTATGGTGGAGGAGAGGAATGCCGCTATTTCCAGAGAAGAGGAGGCCAGGAGCGCACACAGGCACGAGCTGACTAGGATGAATGCGAAGCTAGGCAAGGCCAGGTACCTTAAAGATCTATACGTGAAGATGGTGGCCACGGTCACTGCGTAGCGGGATGTCGCGTGGCAGCGGGAGGACCAGCTCCAGTTGGAGAAGCTGGAGCTGGCACATCATTTAGATACCGTCAATGACTTGGCAATGCAATATCGTGATATTGCATTTGACCTGTATCACCAGCTCCATCCAGCTCCAGGCGAAGGAGAGATGGACACGGATGGGGAGTTGGCGGACGATGGGGAACCCGATCAAGACCTCAGTGGTGAGGAGGAGTCCGACCCCGATGACAACAACCCGGGGGGTAATCAGGATGATGGCAATGACGACCCGGGCTACAGCTCTGGCCACACCGACTAGTTCGGTGAAGCCGCGGGCAACGTCATTGTAGGATTCCTAGTTTACCGTAGTGGGGTCGGGTTTGTAATATAAAGTTTTCTTTCAGTTTAAGAAGTTGTACTCGTTTGTTCCTGGTGTGTTGGACTAATGTTTGATAAATAAATGGAAGTGTGTAAGATATGTTCTAAGTTATGAATTTCATGTGGTAACAAGTACCTGTGACTCTTGTAGCAGATGCCGATGCGTACACGAGGATCTGATGGAGCTGGGATATCTCAGGGAGGGGATGATATCCCCAACCCTCCACCTGCTCCACCTTCTTTGGCTGATGCCATTGCTGTTCTCTTGAGTGCCACTACCGATAACGCTCGCTTGCTGCGCGAGTTAGCACAACGTCAACCACACCCTGCCCCAAACTTCAGAGCACCGCACAATGGGGACGGAGAAGCTCGGTACGTGGACTTTACCGAGACAAGGCCCCCGGTATTCACTAAGGCTGATGAGCCTTTAGAAGCGGACGACTGGCTCCGGAGCATGGAGCACAAGTTCAGTTTGATTCAGTGTTCAGAAACTCAGAAGCCCATGTTCGCAGCTCAACAGCTTCGGGGAGCTGCAGGTGCCTGGTGGGAGAACTTCCTAGCTATCCAAGCTCCGGGACACCAGGTCACCTGGACCGAGTTTAAGGACGCGTTCCGCACCCATTACATCCCTGAAGGGCTCATGGCCATGAAGGCCGAAGAATTTCTCGCCTTGCAGCAAGGCGATAAAAGTGTCATGGAGTACGTGGCAAAGTTTAACCATCTCTCTCAATATGCCACAGACCATGTGAACACGGACAGAAAGAAGAAAGCCTGCTTCATGCATGGTCTAAATACTAAACTTCAGACCATGATGACCACCTGCCAAAATGCTACCTTCTACGAGGCGGTAAATATTGCCATCGCCTCAGAAGAAAAGAATAGAAAGCACAAAGAAGCCAAGAAAAAGGCTGCTTCTTCCTCCATCTCTGGTCGCGGTCAAAAGCGCCAGAGAATCAGTTATCATCTGCAGGGCCACAGACGCTCTCAAGCGCCGTCCCCTTATCGTGGTCCCTTTTCCCCACCACAATATAGACCAGGGCAGCAGGTATATCCTCGACCTACTGCCATCGCTATTGCACCACGCCAGCCAAACGCCCTAGGTGTTCGCCCCACTGCTCCGCCCAATCACCATTATCCATGTTTTAATTGTGGTAAGCCTAGGCATTTTTCCAAGGAGTGCCCCTACCCCCGCCAAACCAACCCCACCTTCCAAAGGCCACCTATGGGCCAACCAAAGCCGAGCCAATTCAGGACTGGGGTTCAAAAAGGACAAAATGTGCAAAGGGGAAAACCAGCGAAGAAAGTGGGACAAGTCTTCCATACAGAAGTGGAGACGATTCCGGAGGGTGAACCAGTAATGATGGGTACGTTTCCTGTCGCGAAACATCCTGCCTTAATGCTTTTCGATTCTGGTGCATCTCATACATTCATCAATCGCACCTTTGTGTTAAAGCATGGCATACCCATTGGGGAAACACAAGATCATTTTTATATACAATCGCCAGGAGGACGGCTGAGTTCTAAAGAGATGGTTCACCAGATACCCATCGAATTTGGTGGGTATAATTTTCCCACTAGCATGATTGTCCTTAAAGATCAGGAAATTGATGTCATACTAGGCATGAACTGGATGGCACAACGAGGGGTTGTGCTAGATACTTTGCATCGAACCATTAAAATCCCATTGCCCAATGAGAATTCCTATCTGCTAATCCAATTAGTTACTCCCAAGCGGGCAATTGGGCAAGTTCATGCCACTAATGTGTCTGCAGTCAAAGATATCCCGGTAGTTCGAGATTTTCTGGATGTATTTCCTGAAGACCTACCAGGTCTGCCTCCGGACCGGGATGTCCAGTTCAGTATAGAATTGAAACCGGGGACAACCCTAATATCTCGGAGGGCCTACAGAATGGCACCGAAAGAACTGGCCGAACTAAAAACCCAACTACAAGAACTATTGCAGAAAGGTTTCATTCAGCCCAGTTCCACACCATGGGTTGCCCAGCCTTGTTTGTGAAAAAGAAAGATCAGACATTAAGGCTGTGTGTCGATTATCGTCCCCTGAATGAGGTGACGATTAAGAATAAGTACCCACTGCCCCGTATTGACTTACTATTTGACCAGTTGGCCGGGGCCAAAGTATTCTCAAAAATTGATTTGAGATCAGGGTACCACCAAATTAAAATTAGGCCGGAAGATGTGCCCAAGACAGCTTTTACAACCCGTTACGGGCTGTATGAATACTTGGTAATGTCTTTTGGGTTGACCAATGCACCGGCCCATTTCATGTACCTGATGAACTCTGTCTTCATGCCCGAACTAGACAAATTTGTAGTCGTCTTTATTGATGACATCTTAATCTACTCCAAGACTAAGAAAGAACATGCTGAACATTTGAGAATCGTGCTGACCCGTCTCAGGAAGCATCAACTATATGCCAAGTTCAGCAAATGTGAGTTCTGGCTGGACAAAGTCCATTTCCTGGGTCATGTATTATCAGCGGAGGGAGTCGCTGTAGACCCAGGCAAGGTAGAAGATGTGTTGAATTGGAAACCCCCGACTACGGTACATGTGGTCAATAGTTTTCTGGGTATGGCGGGATATTACCGTCGTTTTATCCCGGACTTTTCAAGAGTCGCCAAACCAATCACGACCTTGCTCAAGAATCAAACGAAATTTGTTTGGTCACCTCAATGTGAGCAAGCCTTTCAGACTCTAAAAAGATTATTGACAACTGCACCTGTCTTAGCCCAACCAGATATTGAAAAACCCTTTGATGTATATTGTGACGCATCAGGGATAGGGATAGGTTGTGTGCCAATGCAGGAGGGTCGCATAATTGCTTATGCTTCCAGGCAGCTTAAACCACATGAAGAGAATTACCCGACCCATGATCTTGAACTAGCCGCCGTAGTACATGCCTTCAAGATCTGGCACCATTATCTGTTGGGGAACACATGCCATCTATACACAGATCACAAAAGCTTGAAGTACATCTTTACTCAAGCTGAGCTTAATATGCGCCAACGAAGGTGGCTAGAACTAATCAAAGATTACGACCTTGAGGTGCATTATCACCCTGGCAAGGCGAATGTAGTAGCTGATGCCCTCAGTCGTAAGGCTCACTGCAATTGCTTAACAGTGACGCCTAGAGATATAACCTTGTGCCAAGAGCTAGAGAACTTGGGGATAGAAATGATTTCCCAAGGAAGCCTTGCCAATCTAAAGATTGATTTCAATCTCGAAGCTCAAATCATAGAGGCACAAAAGGAAGACAAAGGCGTGAAATATCTTAAAGAGAAAATTTCTAATAGAGCACCCACAGACTTTAAGGTGGATGATGCAGGAGTAATCTGGTTCAAGAACCGGTTAGTGGTTCCAAAGGTACCTGAGCTACGTCAACAAATCCTAGATGAAGCTCATACCACGAGGTATTCTATTCATCCGGGAAGCAATAAGATGTATCAGGACTTAAAGCAAAGGTTTTGGTGGACAAAAATGAAGATAGAAATAGCTCGCTATGTGGCCCAATGTGACACCTGCCGAAAGGTAAAAGCTATTCATCTCAGATCCGCTGGAGAGTTACAACCTTTGCCTATTCCAGCATGGAAGTGGGATGATATTAGTATGGATTTCATAGTAGGGTTGCCCAAGACGGCCAAAGGCTTTGATTCAATTTGGGTCATTGTGGACCGTCTCACCAAAATAGCACACTTCTTACCTGTAAAGACATCGTATCATACTTCCACCTATGCTCAGATCTATTTTGATCGTATACTAAGTCTGCATGGGGTGCCAAAGACAATAGTGTCGGATAGAGGCACACAATTTGTCTCCCATTTCTGGAAATGCTTACATGAATCTTTGGGCACCAAGCTTTTATACAGTACAGCCTACCACCCCCAAACAGGTGGGCAAACAGAGAGGGTGAATCAGATCCTAGAAGATCTATTAAGATCTTGTGCCCTGAATTTTCCAGATAAGTGGGATGACTGCTTGCCTCTAGCAGAGTTTTCTTACAACAATAGTTACCAAGAGAGTATCAAGATGGCTCCTTTTGAGGCACTATATGGCCGTCGATGTCGAACTCCGTTACACTGGTCGGAACCCGAAGAAAGATGGTTCTTCGGGGTTGACTTAGTGAAAGAGACTGAGAACAAAGTTAGACAAATCCAAAATAACTTGAAAGTTGCTCAGTCCCGACAGAAAAGTTATGCCGATAAAAGACGTCGACCATTAAGATTCGCCATAGGTGATCATGTGTATTTGAAGGTATCCTCAATGAAAGGAGTAAATCATTTTGGTGTTAAAGGTAAGTTAGCGCCCCGTTACATTGGTCCATTTCCAATCATTGGCCGATGTGGACAGGTAGCTTACCGCCTTAGACTGCCCAAACGATTATCCGGGATACACAATGTGTTCCATGTGTCTCAACTGAAAAAGTGTCTTCGAGTACCAGACCAAGTTCAAGATATTGAAGATGTGGAACTTGAACCAGATCTAACTTATTCGGAGTATCCTATCCGAGTACTGGACCAAAGAAATAGAGTTACTCGAAGAACAACTACCAAGTGGTACAAGGTACAGTGGAGCCAGCACTCTGAAGAGGAAGCCACATGGGAATCTAAGGATTATCTGCTGGAGAATTTTCCTGAGTTCCACGCTTCTCTTCAAGACAACCTCTGATAAATAGGGAGTGCACTCTAATGAAGGAAAAGAGTAGCCAAAGCCATGTACTTAGTGTACACATGTGTTTATAATTAAGTAATCTTTCCCCAGCATCTTGTTTTGTGTGAAAGTTGATAATGAAAGGGTTTGACAAATTTCCTTTTCCATTACTTACCCTAAGGCTTTAAATCTCGGGGACGAGATTTCTTTAAGGGGGAAGTGTCGGTGTTTTCCCCAAGGGGGGTCACACCAACGAGTGAATTTGTATGCATGATCCCTTTCCCAGATGGTGATGCAAGAAGACACAGAGATTTATCCTAGTTCGGGCAAGCGAAGGCCCTACGTCCAGCAGGGGGAGAGAGTTTGTATTATCTTGCACCTAAGTGCTTGTACATGGGTGAATGCAAGCGTGGTATGAAGTGTGGAGCTCTACTGCGTATGAGTGTGGTGTTGTGTCGTGATGTCCCGTTCTATTCCTGAGTCCCTCCTTTTATAGTTCCAAGGAGAGACCCAAGGTACATGTATAGGCGTCAGAATAGGAGTCGATAGCAGTATGGAGCGCTGACCTACTCGAGGCTTCCTTTCCGGCATGGCCTCGAGCCGTCCTGTCTTAATAGCCTGGTGATGATTACGCGTGCCCCTGCATTCCGCTCTGCGCGCCGTCTTGGATTGGTTCGACGGATGCACGGTTGTACGATCCGGCGGCAAATCCGGCGGAGTGGTTGGGATGTAGTCAGTCGACGTCCAAACCGTCCCCTGGATGGATCCCTGTCTGGTCGAGGGTCGGATGCCGTACATTATGCTGATATCCGTAGCGCTAACTTTAGACGTCTCGAGGGGGTCCCGATTAGACGTCCCAACCTTGTTTCCCGCGCCCTGTCATGCCCTGGGTCGTTCGGCGGGAAGGCTGCAAAAAGATCGATGGGACGGAAGCCTGTTCCCTATCACGCCTCCCGTGACCTGTGTGTTAGGTGGGGAAGCATCAGACGCATTTAATGCCCCGGCCCGCGTGCGCGCGTCAGGCGGCGGGCGGCGTCCTTGCGCTCGACGCCCCCCGGTTCGCGTGAGCCTGTTCCGTATTCGATGGTAACCGGCGCTCGACGCCTGTTCGATTCGCTCGACGCTATTTCCGTCTTCGAGGTTGCGGTCGTCGATGGCAGCACATACGTAAGATTAGAGCGTCGAATTGAAGGCCTTGACCTGCGTACGGGCAATCTCGTAATGCACATCGGTGAGGGTACCACTTACTGACACCCTCGACAGTAGCCCCCGAGCCTCCATTTGAGAGCTAGCGCTCGAGTGGAGGCTTTGTTTTGCGGTCGAATTTCCGTGGGGGCGCGCGAGCGACCCCGCGGGGGTAGCCCCCGAGCCCTCGGAGGAGTTTTTGACTCCTTCGAGGGTTATGTTGTCCAATTTGCAGAAGCGCTTTCGACACCAGTGGTGGAAGGTTCTGACTGGCTTGTTTTGCCCGGGGGTTTCGACGTACTCTCGATATAGCGAGCGTCTTCCACCGCAGATTGAGTTCCTAGCGGGTAGTCCAAGTGAGAACCTGTGCCCCTTTCGAGGGGGTCAGCTGTAGCCCGGAGGCGTTCTCATAAAGCTCGGTTGACGTGGTCGGGGATGCCGGTCTCATTCGATAGAGACCAGCAGCTCGATGCCTCCGGTCTGGGGGGTTCCTCTCGACTGTCTTGACCCTACCTTGGACATCGCCAGCGAGTCTTCGAGGCGGGCCTCGATCTTCGACCGCTCGCTGGAGATCCCTGACTCTGGTGCTCGAGATCGGCTGTCGAACCCTTTCGGTGGGCCAGCCATCGACCTCTCGAGACTCTCGCGGGTACACCCCTTGGCTTACAAGGGAAGGAAGTGGCCGTGGCGGTTCGCCTTTCTGCCCGTTGGGCGCGCCTTTTTAAGCGGGTGACGTTACGACACTGCGTCGGCGTGGAATTCGGAGCGCCACGCCTGCGTGGGGAAAGAGACGGTTAGGTGGCGCATTTAAGGGAGGGAGTTACCTTATTTCTCGGATCTGTCCGTTGGTGGACTGCTGCCTATAAATACGTCGTGGCGTCGCCGCCGTTCCTCTCCCTTCCGCCTTCTCGCTTTCATTCCCTCGTTGCCTTTGCTTTCTTGCTGCCTTAGCTCTCGCCGTCTCACGCGCACACGCCTCCTCGAGCTGCAGCGAATCCACCGTCCCTCCAGCCGAGATGCCTGTAAGACTCATTGCCGCCGACGACTGGCGCCCGTCGTCGATGACGGAGCGCCGGTTGTTAGAGCTTGAGAAAGAGGGACTGCTGCGCCGCCGTACCTCGCTATCGTCGCCAGAGTCTATCGCGCCGCCGGCGAGTCACAGGGGGCCTCATCCGCCCGAGGGCTACGTGGTGTCGTTCGCCAAGTCCCAGTGCCACAGCCTGGGCGCGCCCCAAAGCCGCTTCATGCGGGCCCTCTGCTTCCACTATGGGGTGGAGCTCCAGCACTTCTCTCCGAACGCCATCACTATGGCGGCGGTCTTCACCGCCGTGTGTGAGGGCTACTTGGGGATGATGCCGCACTGGGAGCTGTGGCTCCACCTCTACAGGGGTGAGCTTTTCCACGCCCCCACCGGAACCACGGGCGTAAGGAAGCCCGTGCGGGCGGGATGCCTCCATCTGGTGCAGAAGACGGGGAAGACGGACAGGCCGCGGGAGTACATCGCGAAGCTCGAGACTGTCTCGGATCAGCCCCATTCTTGTGATGGCCGAGACTTTCTCGGGGTTGGCCTCGATGCCGCGCTGCGAAACGATGTAGCCTAGGAGCATGCCTCGAGGCACGCCGAAAACGCATTTCTCTGGATTGAGCTTGATCTGGTTGGTGCGTAAGCAGCTAAAAGCAATCTCGAGGTCCTGGATTAGGTCCCCTTGCCGCCTTGACTTGACGACGATGTCGTCGACATAGGCCTCGACTGTCGACCCTATGTGTTTACCAAAAACGTGGAGCATGCAACGTTGGTATGTAGCTCCCGCGTTTCGAAGCCCAAACGGCATGGTCACATAACAATGCATCCCAAAAGGCGTGATGAAAGAGGTCGCGAGCTGGTCGGACTCTTTCATTTTTATTTGATGATAACCAGAATATGCATCAAGGAAAGAAAGGGTTTCACATCCCGCGGTAGAATCGACAATCTGATCAATACGTGGCAAAGGGAAAGGAACTTTCGGACATGCTTTATTTAGACTAGTATAATCGACACACATCCTCATTTTCCCATTATTTTTCTTAACTAATACAGGGTTTGCTAACCAGTCGGGATGATGAACCTCCTTGATGAATCCAGCCGTCAAAAGCTTGTGGACTTCCTTGCCAATGATTTTGCGCTTCTCCTCGTCGAATCGGCGCAACCGCTGCTTCACTGGCTTGGAACCGGCTCGAATCTCCAAGGAGTGCTCGACGACTTCCCTCGGTATGCCTGGCATGTCCGAGGGACTCCATGCAAACATGTTGGTGTTTGCACGGAGAAAGTTGACGAGCACAGCTTCCTATTTGGGGTCAAGATCGGTGCTGATCGTCAGCACCTTGCCGTCGGAGTTGTTGGGGTCGAGTGGGATCTTCTTGGTTCCTTCTGCCGCCTCGAAGCTGCCCGCGTGGCGCTTGGGCTCTGGAGCCTCAGCGGCCAGGGCCTCGAGCTTCGCGACGAGCTCGGTGGAGTTTTCAACCGCCTCCCCATACTCGACGCAACGTCGCACTCGTATGCATGCTCGAAGGAAGAGCTAACGGTGATGACGCCTTTGGGACCGGGCATCTTCAGCTTCAAGTAGGTGTAGTTGGGTATAGCCATGAACTTGGCGTAACCCGGGCGTCCGATGATGGCGTGGTACGTGCCTCGGAATCCAACCACTTCAAAGGTGAGGGTCTCCTTCCTAAAGTTGGCCACTGTGCCAAAGTAGACCGGCAAGTCGATTCGACCTACTGGCAGCGCCTTTTTCCCTGGCACGATGCCATGAAAACCGCCGGCGCTTGGTTGGAGCTTCCCTCTGTCTATGCCGAGGAGGTCGAGGCTCTCGAGATAGATGATGTTGAGGCTGCTGCCACCGTCCATTAGCACCTTTGAGAGCCGGGTGTTGACAATGATAGGGTCGACGACGAGCGGGTAGACGCCTGGGGCGACTACCTTGTCAGGGTGGTCCTCTCGATCGAAAGTGATGGGAGTGCTCAACCAGCTAAGGTACTGGGGCACCGCCATTCTTGCCACGAAGACCTCACGACGCTCCCTTTTGCGCTGCCTCGTGGTTAACTGAGTCGAGGGCCCGCCATAGATCATGTAGCAGTCGTGAACGGCGGGGAAACCGTCGTCGTCCTTGCTGCCCTCTTTGTCGCCACCTTTCTCCTTCTTCGAGTCATCACGCTCATCCCTTTTGAACCCCAGACCGTCGAAATGCCTTTTCAGCATTCGACAATCCTTGAGCTTGTGGTTGGCGCCTCCCTTATGGTAAGGGCACAGCTCTTCGAGCATCTTGTCGAAAATGCCTCCGTCTGGGGGGCCTCTAGGCTTCTTCCGGTCCACGGCAGCGACGAGATCGTCGTCGAAGTTCTCCTGCTTGTGCTGCCGCACTTTCTGCTTCTTCTTGTTCTTCTTGAGCCCTCGACTGGGGGTTCCATCTTCATCGGCAGGCCGCTTGCCCTTCCCTCCCTCACAGTTGAAGAAGGCGCCGACTGCCTCCTCCCCTGCCGCGTAGTTTGCCACTACGTCCATCAGCTCATCGACGGTCTGAGGGCGATTTCGGCCCAGTTCCCACACTGAGTCTCGACTGGTGGTACCAGAGACGAAAGCCAAGATGACGTCATGGTCGGGGATGTGCGGCAGCTCGGTGCGCTGCTTCGAGAAGCGTCGAGCATACTCTCGAAGAGTTTCTCCTGACTTCTGTTTGCACTTGCTGAGGTCCCACGAATTTCCGGGCCGTATGTAGGTCCCTTTGAAATTTCCCTCGAAGACTTTAACCAAATCGACCCAGTCGTGGATTTGATTTGCTGGGAGTTCCTCGAGCCATCAACGGGCAGTGTCGGAGAGGAAGAGCGGTAGTTGTCTGATGATGGCCCGATCATCCCCTCGAGCGCCACCTAGCTGGCAGGCCAACCTAAAATCGGCCAGCCATAATTCTTGTTTGGTCTCACCATTGTACTTCGCGATGCTGGTCGGGGGTCGGAACGGACTGGGCAGGGGCGTGCTGCGGATCGCCCTGCTGAACACTCGTGGGCCCGGTGGCTCGGGGGCCACCCGATCTTCGTCGCTGTCGTGCCTCCCACCGCGATGTGCGCTGTAACCGCGCTCTTCTACGTCTCCGTGCCGGCGGCGTCGATTCTCCTCGATGTCATGCCGCGCGTCGTGTCGACGCTGATTGTCAACGGGGAGAACGAGAGCGGTCTTTCTGCCTTGAGGAGGAGGCTGTTGATGGACTGACACCTCCTTTTCATTTTGAGGCTGCTCGTCACGCTTTTCAGTGGCAGCTTCTCGTCGTCGAGAAGCTGAGCTTTCGGCTTGTTGAACTGCCGCCACCTGGAGCAGGGTCTGTACCTCGTCTCGAATGCGTCGAGCCTGGGAGTTCGACGGCTCTGGCATGTTGCGCAGCAGCATTGTCGCTGCCACTACGTTTTAGCCTGCTCGAGGGAAGCGTCTGACTGGCTGCTCTGGCTCTGTGTCTCCGACGATTTGCCGATGCACCTCTCGAGCACGCCTGCGAACACTTCCGCCCGGCGGATATGGCAAGTCTTGCTCAAGGATTTGCTCAAGCAGGACGAGGCGCTCTCGGTCTTTGTCGAGCTTCATCTTGAGCTCTCGCAGCTGCGATAGCTGTGCAGCCTTGTCTTCTTGTGGAGGGGGGTCGACCTGTCCGTCGTTCCCAGGCGTCCTGGGGTCTTCTCGTGCCGCGGGGGCTCGACCGCCCGCAGCAGCGTCTCGCGTCTCGTCGGTAGTTTCTACCGCCCCGTCGATGTGATAGCATTCCCTTGTAGGGTCGTAGCTATCCGTCTCGGAGTCAGAGTCCGGTTCAGCGGCGTAGAAACATCCACGTCCCTCCTCCAGCAGCCGCTGCCTGAGTGAGGTTATCGTGTATCGCCTGGGGCCTAGGCGGCGGAGGCGTCGCACCTGGGAGAGATCCGGCAGTTCGGACGTCGGCCGCAGTATCTCAGATTCTCGTGGGAGGACCATTGGTCTCTCTACGTACGTCTGAGCATTTGGGCATATTGTTCTGGCGAGCGACGCCGCGGCATTGTCCAGTCCGAATGGCAGTGCCCTTCTTGGAGTGAACAACACGTGTGGAAGTAGCTTAGTAGCGGGGGGGGGAGGGCGCAGGAGACGCGTCCCCTCCCGTCGTCGCGCGATGTTGAGCCGTCGTGCCCGCGGTTCTGGCACATGGTGTTGCCAGCTCGCAGCCCACCTCCTGCCTCGCACGAGTTGCCGGTCGCGATGAGGCAGAGGGGCGGCGGTGGTGCTGTCCGCGCCTCTTCTTGGGCGGGGAGGCGTGGTGGCGAGGGCGTCTTGGGGCCCTCAACCGAGCTGGTGCAACGCGGGCTCCTCCCGGTCCTTTGACTGAGAGCAAGATCATGTCGTAGCCGGAGCCCGTAGACATGAACTCGAGACTCCCAAACCAAATCACCGTGGAGCGTGGAATCGGCGAGGCAAGAGCTGCCATCTGGAAAGGAGTGGGAAACCGATGAAAAACACGCAGGATCCCTACCTGGCGCGCCAACTGTCGGTGTTTTCCCCACGGGGGGTCACACCAACGAGTGAATTTGTATGCGTGCTCCCTTTCCCAGATGGTGATGCAAGAAGACACAGAGATTTATCCGGGTTCGGGCAAGAGAAGGCCCTACGTCCAGCAGGGGGAGAGAGTTTGTATTATCTTGCACCTAAGTGCTTGTACAGGGGTGAATACAAGCGTGGTATGAAGTGTGGAGCTCTACTGCGTATGAGTGTGGTGTTGTGTCGTGATGTCCCGTTCTATTCCTGAGTCCCTCCTTTTATAGTTCCAAGGAGAGACCCAAGGTACATGTATAGGCGTCAGAATAGGAGTCGATAGCAGTATGGAGCGCTGACCTACTCGAGGCTTCCGTACCGGCATGGCCTTGAGCCGTCCCGTCTTAATAGCCTGGTGATGATTACGCGTGCCCCTGCATTCCGCTCTATGCGCCATCTTGGATTGGTTCGACGAATGCATTCTTGTACGATCCGGCGGCAAATCCGGCGGAGTGGTTGGGATGTAGTCAGTCGACGCCCAACCCGTCCCCTAGATGGATCCCTGTCTGGTCGAGGGTCGGATGCCGTACCTGATATCCGGAGCGCTGACTTTAGACGTCTCGAGGGGTCCCGATTAGACGTCCCAACCTTGTTTCCCGCGCCCTGTCATGCCCTGGGTCGTTCGGCGGGAAGGCTACAAAAAGATCGATGGGACAGAAGCTTGTTCCCTATCACGCCTCCCGTGACCTGTGTGTTAGGTGGGGAAGCATCGGGCGCATTTAATGCCCCGGCCCGCGTGCACGCGTCAGGCAGCGGGCGGCGTCCTTGTGCTCGACGCCCCCCGGTTCGCGTGAGCCTGTTCCGTATTCGATGGTAACCGACGCTCGACGCCTGATCGATTCGCTCGACGCTATTTCCGTCTTCGAGGTTGCGGTCGTTGATGGCAGCGCATACGTAAGATTAGAGCGTCGAATTGAAGGCCTTGACCTGCGTACGGGCAATCTCGTAATGCACATCTGTGAGGGTACCCCTTACTGATACTCTTGACAGGAAGGGCTGTAACATCCCTGATGTTACGCTTACTAAAATTCGGATCATGGCATCATCAGCATTGCACAGCATAGTTGTTAAGCACACCTTGATGCATCAACTTAAAATGAGTTTAATTTGATTGAATGTGCTTAGGGAATTAAAGTGTGTTTATTTTGTATATTGATGCTTGAGTTGGTTGCTAAAACCCTAGGGTAAAGGTTTTCCGAAGGCTTAGGCGGGGAACCGTGATTTTTGAACCCTAGATTTGCCCCCTTTTGCACAATTTAAAAACTAAGCAAAATTTGAAGTTGAGTTCAAAAGAAAAGTTGTAGATCTTGTCAAGCTGTACAACTTTGGTGTTTTGAGTTTTTGAAGTTTCAATACAAAATTCAAAGTAATTTTGAAAATACAGGTTTCCACAAAGTGTCCCCTTTTCCATTTTGAAACTCCAATTCAAAATCTACTTGGAATTTTGAAAAGTGACCAACATGAAAGTTGTAGAGCTCACAAATTTGAACAACTTTCATGTTGGGAGTTTTTCAAGTTGTTTGGAAAAATCAAAAGTAATTTTGGAAACCCTGATCTGCCCCGATTTAAAATTTTGAATTTCTCCAAATTGGAGTTTGAACTTCAAACCATTTGGTCAAATTCACCATGTTCCACTCAAAATTAGCTCTGGTCACCAAAATATGATTTGTAGCTTATAAAATTTTGCACAACTTTTGTTATGGTGGAATTTTGATTGTAGTTCAAATTTTGGCCGAATTTCACAAAATTCAGAAAAGAGGGGATAAGGGTCAGCTACAGTGATACGATATGGATCACGGCGCCCCTGTCCAGCGTGGCCACCGCGCGCGCAGCGCCACGTGCGCGCGTGCAAGCACGCAGCCTACCTACCTGCTAGCGTCGCTAGGCGACGTGGACGCCACAGGCTCGCTCCCTTCTCCCCTTTGAGCACCAGCGTGGGCGACGTCGCGCGTTTCCTCCGTCCTGAGCCAAAGAACCCCGACGAGCTTCTCTCTCCAATTCACCGCAACCAATCCTTCCCGAGCCATATCGAGCAACCCAGAGCACTCGCCACCTCCTTGCGGACCCAGTGCACCACCTAGCTCATCTTCTAACTCACTCAATCGCCAGAACCTCTCTGTTCTTCTCCAACTCCGGCCGAGACCGCCGCCGTGAACTCCCTCCATGGCCACGTAGTTCCAGTAAGTGGCACGCCTTACTCGCGGTTGTTTCCGGTCCCTCTTCAGCTCCTACAGCTCATGCGCTCACTCTTCCTTCTTGGATGCGAGTAGGATCGCCGCAACGACGCCGTTGAGCTCAGAGCGTCCGCCCGACGACACCGCCTCCGTCGCCAGCGACCTTGGCTACTTCCCCGAGCCTTGCAGCGTGAGCACCACCCTCCCTAACCTCCGTGAAAGCTTTCTAGCCCGTTCGTTGGCACTCTACCGGGCCCTAGTGGCCGGCCGATGGTCGGCCATGGCGGTCGCCCGCCTTTCTCGTGGCCGAGGTGGAAGGGATAAGGTAGAGCGTGAATGGAAGGTGTCAACGGGGTCGCGAAGTCGAGACGGAGCTGATGCGCACGTGCGCGGGGGCCGAGGACCTCGCTAACGGCCGCCGGAGCTGCGGCAGTGCCGTCGCGCGTGAAGGAGACGGAGCTGACAAGTGGGGTCTTCCTGTCAGCGTCACGCAGAGAGGAGAGGAGGGGGAGCCTGACGAGCGGGACCCGCCCGTCAGTGTCCGCGTGAAGGGGTGCAGCGCGCGCAGCGTCCGCGTGGGCCGAGCGGGAGTGGGCCGGCCTGCGGGCCGATTTCCGGCCGCTCGCTACAGTGTTTATCTTTTTCTTTTTAAGCAGTTTTTGATTTATATTTGAATTTGTGTAATAAATCTTGTGCACTGATCCAAAAATCATGGAAATTTTTGTGTGGATTCCCTGAAACAAGTAGAACACAGGAAAAATATTAGCTTTTATTTTCTGATAGTTTTCATATATTTAAGAATGGTCTCTTTTAATTAATGAATAAAACTTCCATGAATTTTCATAATTTCTGAGTATGTCCAAAAATCACCAAACATTGTGAGAAGCCTCTAAATATTATTCCCTGACTTCACACAAAATTTGGTGGCATTTGGATAATGTTTGATTAAAATATTATTAAACCCTTATTTAGTAATTAAATAATAATTCTAAGATAATTAGATAATGATTAGTTAAATTCTCAAAATTAGGGTTTGGGTGATTTTGGGATTATGTGATGACCTGAGGTCATTGACCTTAATGACCTTTGGCATTTAATTATTGTTTGGCATTGATGCTTAATTGCTGTCATTAATATTTAATTGAAAATTAATTAATATAAAAGGATTAATAATTAGTTAATTTAGGATAATTATGAATTAAGAGAAGTCCTAATTTACAGATGCAACCACTTGGGTAAAGACTCTAAGGTGGTAAACAACTTTAATTTTTATTCTGTGTTGCACCGAGAAGGCAAGTTGTACTCGACTTGATCCTTGTGGCATAATTGTCATACACATGTCATGAGCATTCATCATTTTACGTGTAGTGCACGTGACCGAAGGAGCGACCGTTGAACCGAACCCCGAGGTCGGTGCTCCGTTCGAGGAAGTCGGACCCGAGACTTGGGAAGTCTCCGAGGGACCCTCTGTGCCCTACAACCAAGGCAAGCCCCAGATGCATTAAACCCCTCCTTGAATGTTTTGAACCTTTTATCACTTATGAATTGAAGATGCTGCATTAGGTAGTCGAGAATTGGGTTAACCTACTTGCTACATTTACTACCTTGATATTTGTTATCTTGTCCTTGGCACCTATTTCATTTTAAAACTGTGTAGTGATGCTTAGCCCTGCTACTAGATAGGTTTTCGAATAAGAAAGTTTGAAGGGTTATTGTGGAATACACTTATGGTCAATGATGTTTCAACTTGAGACCGGTCGGTGGACTTGCTTTAAGAATGGAGTCTTAAAGTAGTGTCTCCAACTGTGTCGGTTAAGGACCGGTCCGTTGATGGCCCGCTGGGTTGAGAATTTATAGTACTGGCCACTTGCCCTCGGTAAGCCCGATCTTGTGATCCCTCGACGCGAACAGCTACTCGCGCACTGGGCGTGGAGCGATGGCGAGAGTAGTGTGTACCCACCTTACGGATCTGAGATGACCGGGAAACATCTAGATCGGCTGTAGGATGGTGGAGTACTGTGCTCTCGGGTGCCGCGAACCTGGTCAAATTTGGGGAGAGCTTGATTTGGGTTGGTAAATGCAGGATTCGGTTCTACATATATCGGGTGGTTAGGAACTCCAGCTGGATTGCTAATCGGTTCGAATCGTCGTTGCTCCCCGATTGGGAGACTCAATCCACTGACCCTCATCGTAGTTAAATATGCAACTAAGTGATAAAATGAAAAAGGGGGAAATGTCTCATGAGGTTCGGATCCCAATTACCGGACTCAGAGTGACATGAAGCTATGGCCATTGGATAGATAATACTTTGATTAAGGACTAGGAACTTACAGACTTGTCTGTAAGAAGCAACTAGATAGACTGTCCTCGAACTCCTCGGCCTCTTCGGGAGAGGAACTCGTGGGTAAAACTTGAAAGTAAGGATGCACTATTAGTAAGCTTTTCCGCAAAACACTTTGGCTCCTTGCTCAACCACTCCTTGTCTACCCTAAGCCTGCATTCCTACCTTCTCCTCTTTTTCCACCGGGTAAGTCTTGTTGAGTACTCCCATACTCAGGGTTTCATAACCCCTGTTGCAGGTGAAGCTCAAGAGCTGACTTGTTTCAGACCCTGTTGTGTGACCGTCGTTGAGGTTGACGACGAAGAAGAGTGAGTGTGACCCATTGGCAGGGTCTGTAATTTTGTAATCGGTATACTAAAGTTTAAGTTGCTCCGCTGGACCTGGTTTGTAATAACCCTCTGCTATTTGGAAGAACTCCTTTTGTAAACTAAGTTATGTAATACTTCCGCTGTTTTACTCTGAAATATTATTCTGGTCGTATGTCGTTGGTGATACTGCAATGTCTTCGCAACGAATGATCCTGGTGTTAAGGTGGCCACTTGCTATCCTGTAAGGGCGAGAAGAAGAAGTTCTCGTTAATTGACCATCACCAGTGGTCAGGACGAGCCTGCTTAGTACGCCACAGGTAGCAGTGGAATGAGCGTCCAGCGATGCTCATCGGACTTCCAAAGTGGGAGGATCCCCGACATCACTGTCAGAGGTCCTTAGGACAATGACAGGTGTCGGTGGGCCCAAACACTTAGGGGGTTCTGCCACAGTGGCGTGGTTAGCGCGGGGTGATTACCGCGAGGGGGGCCGATCAGGGAGGGCTGACGATGACTTCCGACTCTTTTTAGTTGTAGAGATTGATGCATTAAGTATAGGAGTTGTGATGAAACCTTTGCTGCACTCTACTCCATCCTTGTCTAGATAACTTACCCTACCCTGGTTGTAGAGTTAGGATCGAGTAGCAGCTTAGCCATGCTTAATCGGTAGAAGTCGGGTGATTTCCTGTCACCTACGCGATATAGGGTTGTGTCGGATCACGATGGTCTATATGTGCTATCGTGGATGGAACCTGATTAAATTGACTTAAGTCGGGCGGAGTTTTGCAAGGTTGTAGTAACTCCGTCTGTGGCAGCTAAGGACCGACCGTTGTACGTCCTCTTGTAATGTTGAACGCATGCCTGACACTTAGTTGGCCGGATAACTCGTTCCGACCGCGAAGCCGAGTAGTATGACTCAGGCCGGAAGACCGGCAAGTATAAAGTGCGCACTACCGGAGGAAGTGCGGTGTGCGGGGGACCATTGGCGTAAGCCCAAAGGCAGGTGAGTTAAAATTCCTGACCTCCCTGGCAGAGTGGTAGCCCTGGGAGTGCGGCGCTGATCGGAGCCGCGATTCCTGAGCCGTACCAAAGGTGACCCGTTGGCTCTCCGACGGGGGATTCTTGGGTGAGTGCTAGGAATAACCCTCCAGGCTGATAGGAATTCGATTCGAATCGCCGTCTCTCCCGGTGAGTGAGAACTTGACGGAGCAGCGACAAACGTAGCATTCACTAATGAACTTGGTTCATGATAATGATGATAGCAAGGAAGAACATATGATGAACTTGATATGGTTATTATTGCTTGTAATAATAAAGTGAAGTGCTTTAGTACAGGTGCTAATCTAGTGGTAGGCTGATAATGAATAAACATGATGCTTCCACAATAAGTTAGTTTTAATGCAAGCTTTTGGCAAATGTTGAGTCAACTAGCCCTAATTGATATTGGCCTTGCATGATCCTTGGTGTCTTTTATGTTTTACTAGACGGGTAAGTCTAGCTGAGTACATTCTCGTACTCAGGGTTTATTCCCACCTATTGCAGATGACATCTTTTATGACGGCTTCTGCAAGACCTGTCTCCATCCCGCTGGGGATGAGGACTAACCGTTGGGCACGGTTCTCTAACAAACTCGTACCTGTTGCTTTTGGAAGGATGGTGTAGACTCTAGCAATAACAAGAACTTGTGAACTGAACTTTGAACAAGTGTGTGTAATTATTTTGCTTCCGCTACTTCGAACATGTGTTGTAATAACTTAATAACTCTGATGTGGTGCCGCTTCGACGGCAATGAATAGCTATGTAACATTCACTGTATTTATGTTGAACTATTACGATCTTGGTTTGTTGCGAGTTGGTTTGAAATCCTTCGTGATTTCAGTTGACTACCGGGATTATATGGGCTCAAGTTTGAAAACTTGATTGCTTGTCGATCGTTTCTACACTTGAACTCTTATAATTTGGTCGGTTCTGTGACAGCTGGCATCGGAGCAAGTTCAGCATTATAAATGCAGCGTTTGTGTATTTAAAAACGAAAGAGTTTCTAAATAAAATGGTAAATCCACACTTAAGTTATGCTAGAGGTTGAATTCTCCTTGCCCATATAAGGACTATAGGTGGCTATTTAAGTACTGACTTGGTGGGTTTTATTTATGCATCTCCGGTAGTACTCAGGTATGGATGTGTGATGACCGCACTATGCTACCCTGTGGTCTAATGGTAGAGGTAGCCTTCATATGTGAATTAGCCACATATGTCGCTAGATTTAAATTATGCAACGTCGCACCTACGCTCTGGTAAGTGTGAGCTGTGAGAGCATGATCGTCCAAACGACGGTCTAGGGAAGTGTTCGCGGTGGTTTTCTGGAGTGGTCACATGTCAAAACCATGGAACCATGAAAGAAACTTAATTGGGGAGCATTTAATTTCTCGGGTAGCTGTGGTGTCATTGTTTGTGCATGTTGGGCATGTCCAAGCAATGTGCACTTAGTGTACTGCTTTCTTGAGTGATTTTGGGAACTGTTGGGCTGAAATGAAGTTTTCTGCAGGTACTCTAACAGCGCATGTGTAAATCGTTAGTTATCGTATCGAGAGACGAATGTATGCCACCGTATATCCATTGGAATATTAATTTTCTAAGTTTGTGAGGACGTACGGTTCGTGCATGCATCATGTCGCATTCATACATACATTCTGTCTACTCCTTCTCTTACAATGTCGTCCCTTTTAATTAAATAAATGTTGCTTAAACTAATCCTCTTTTACCCATGGTATTCCTATTCCTTTCCACAGATGGACGTGCCCGCTTCACCTCGTCCCAGTGACATTTTCTTGAGCGAGTTTGGCACTCCTACCTTGCTTTGGAGAGTGTTACAGTCTGTGGGGTATACTGAGCCACCTCAGTATTCTTGGTGGGATGTGGATATATTAGGAGAGTTGCAGTGGTTTGCTGTGCAGGGAGTTGTCCCTCCACATGGGGACAGGCCTACATGGACAGGGTGGACCTGTAACTCAGATGGGCAGACTCCTTGGGAGGCAGCTCATGTTGCAGCCCAGGCTATGCTGCTCAATATTTGTCAGAGGTTTGGTGATGAGCTGACAGGAGGACCAGCGGCCTCCATTCCCCGTGCTGACCCAGCAGCAGCAGAATGAAAACAGGCTAATGGTTGTGCTTTGGTTCGAGGCAGGGGAGAGAGAGCTGAGAGTTCTAGTCCTGCTATGAGTGCTATGATGGCTATGCTCAAGCTAATCAGTCAGCGAGAGGGCACCTATGCACAGGTGATGGTGGCTGTTCGCCAGGCTCAGGAGATGCAACGGAAGGCTAAAAAGTGTGCTCGCAAGTTTCGCAAGCAAGCTAGGCTTCTGGAGCAAGCTCAGAAGGACTGGAATGACTGGGAAGGCATTGTGGAGTACCGTAGGCAGCAGTGGGTGAAGGCCATTAGAGAGAGAGATCATAAGCAGGATCAGATGAGCCAGTTGTCTCGAGAGGGGGAGACAATACAGGAGCGCTTGGTGCAGGTTACTCGTGAGAAGGACACTGCACTCCTTGTGTCGGAGAACAGGCGCCAGGCTTGGGAGATGCACCAGATTCAGTCGCTTGAGCGGTAGAACTATCTACAGGATCAGATTGAGGCTGGTCTTGTGGAGATTCACCGTCTCAACAACTTGCTACACCCTATTCCACGCCATGTACCCGTGTATCCAGAGGTGGGACCTCAGGTGATTGTGGCCGATGATGATGGTATGGAGGTCGATGGACCAGCAGCGGCTGCACCACCCTTACACGAGGACGTGGAGGACGAGGAGCTTGAGCCAGTTAGCGATGAGGATGGAGAGGCGATCTTCGACGCTGACTCGGACGACGAGCCTGGAGTGTAGGGAGTAGTGGGTAGTGTCATGTGAGGATCTTTTGTAGTCTGGCAGCTAGCGGTGATGCTTTTGTACCCATGTTGTAATCCGAAACTTTGACCTTTACTCATGGCATGTACTGGGATGGTGTAATAACTTTGTGGACCCAATGTGCAATCTTAACATGTTCGTTATGTTATGACGATGTTTTCCGTTGTGGTGCATATTGCGGATATCTCTGTCATGTGTTGGATTGGTGATGTTGTCTTGTGGAATTGAATTATTGTGCCTTTCTGTAAAGCTATTCTCTCGAATACTTTCAGGCATAAATATAAGTTCTTCTGCGGCAAATCTTGTCATCATCAATGCTCACTGACTGTGTCTTTACAGATGTCTCGTGGCACCCGAGGTGCGGAACAGCGTGCAAACATGAATCCACCCCCTCCTCCTCCACCACCAAATCCAGCTGAGCTGATGCAAATGATGGTGGAAAATCAGAGGATGCTCACTGAGACCATCAATCGGATGGCCAATCAGGGTGGTCGTAATGCACATGAAGGGCCAGCTCCTAACCAGTACAGTAGCTTCAAGGACTTCATGGATACGAAGCCCCCACCTTTCAGAGAAGCTGAAGAACCCCTTCAAGCTGAAGAATGGCTGAACACGGTGGAACAAAAGTTCCGCTTACTTCGGCTGACCGAGGGTTTGAAGGCGGAGTATGCAGCTCATCAACTGCAAGGTCCAGCAGGCATCTGGTGGAATCCGTACCGGGAAGCTCTTCTGGCCAACACGGTGCTTGACTGGAATCTTTTCCGTGAAGCTTTTAAGGGGCATTTCATTCCTCCTGGTGTCATGGAGATGAAGCATACTGAGTTCATGCAGTTAACTCAGGGCAACAAAACTATGAAGGAGTATTTGCATGCTTTCAATCATTTGTCTAGGTATGCTCCAGAGTTTGTGAACACTGAGGCGTAAAAGATTGCTAGCTTCAAGCGGGGTCTTGGCCCCAAGTTGCTGAAGACTATGGGCCGCAGTAAGTGTGCAACTTTCAATGAGTTTGTCAGTGATGCTCTCACTCAAGAGAACTATAACACTGTGTACACTGCGACCAAGACTCGCAAGAGGGCTTTTGAAGCTGGGGCAGGGGCATCTCAGTCCAAGGCTCCAGTGGCAGCTAGACCACCGATCCGTGCTCCAACCCCTAACCAGCGGTATCGCCCGCCTATGAAGAAGAATCAGGTGAAGACGGGTTTCCGCAAGGGGTACTCTTTTGCTCTTCCTAGGGGCAACACGGGTCCCAACTATGCCAAGACTCCACTTGCCAACCGTCCATGCTGGAACTGCAATCAGACTGGGCATTGGCAGAGCAACTGTCCTTACCCACCAAAGAAGGTCAACCAGGGGAACGTCCGCCAGGGGCGTGTTCACTACACCACTGTGGAAGCAATCCCTGCTAGTGAGGTAGTTACAGCTGGTAAGTTTCTGGTTAACCAATGTGACGCACTTCTGCTTTTTGATTCAGGAGCATCGCATTCTTTTGTGAGTTCCGAATTTGTGTCTAAGCATAATCTCAAGGCATTTACACTTGATAAGGGCAATTATTGTATTAGTGCTGCTGGAAATGATATTTCCACCAACCAAGTGGTTTTGGAGGCAATTCTGGAAATAGGAGGCCGTCAGTTTCTTGCTGATTTGGTTGTTCTACCCGATGTGGGCATAGATGTAATTCTGGGGATGAAGTGGATGAGTGGCAATGGAGTTCTTATCGATACCACCACTCGTGTAGTGATGTTGAAAGACCCGAATACCAAGGAGGCATTTCTAGTGCAACTCCCTCGTGATATTCAAATCTGTAGCACTGTGAATGCAGTTACATTTAAGGCTATTCATGACATTCCGGTGGTGTGTGAGTTCCCGGATGTATTTCCTGATGATTTACCCGGGCTTCCTCTAGATCGGGATGTGGAGTTCAAAATTGAATTGATTCCCGGTACCGCTCCTATCTCTAGAAGACCATATAGAATGTCACCCAATGAGCTAGCTGAGCTTAAGACCCAGTTGAATGAGTTGTTGAAGAAGGGACTTATCCGTCCTAGTTCTTCTCCATGGGGTTGTCCGGCCATCTTTGTGAAGAAGAAGGATCAATCTTTGCGCATGTGTGTGGACTATCGTCCCCTAAATGCGGTGACCATCAAGAATAAATACCCTCTTCCTCGCATTGATATTTTATTTGATCAGTTGTCTAAAGCCAGGGTATTCTCCAAGATTGATTTGCGATCTGGGTACCATCAGATCGAGATCCGTCCTGAAGATGTACCTAAGACAGCTTTCTCGACGAGGTATGGGTTGTATGAGTATCTCGTCATGTCCTTCGGTCTTACAAATGCACCTGCTCACTTCTTGTACCTCATGAACTCAGTGTTCATGCCTGAATTGGACAAGTTTGTGGTGGTCTTCGTTTACGATATCCTAGTATATTCTTGCAATGAAGAGGAGCATGCAGAGCATCTGCGTGTGGTGTTGTCCCGTCTGCGTGAGCATCAGCTTTATGCGAAATTCAGCAAATGCGAGTTTTGGCTAAAGAAAGTACGTTTCTTGGGCCATGTCTTATCTCAAGAAGGCATATCGGTGGATCCGGCTAAGGTGCAAGAAGTGCTGGATTGGAAAGTTCCAACTTCGGTGCACGAGGTTCGGAGTTTTCTCGGTTTGGCTGGGTATTACCATCGATTCATTCCAGAATTTTCAAAAATATCCAAGCCTATGACTCGTCCACTTCAGAAAGATGAGAAGTTTGTGTGGACGCCTGAGTGTGAAGAGGCATTCCACAAGTTGAGGACATTGCTGACGTCAGCTCCTGTTCTAGCTCAGCCTGATATCGAGAAACCCTTCGATGTCTTCTACGACGCGTCGGGTATTGGTTTAGGCTGTGTGTTAATGTAGGAAGGTCGCGTTATCGCGTATGCCTCGTGCCAACTCCGAAAGCATGAGGTCAATTACCCTACTCATGACTTAGAATTGGCAGCAGTTGTTCATGCTTTGAAAATCTGGAGGCATTATTTGCTGGGTAATCTGTGTAATATCTACACCGATCATAAGAGCCTCAAGTGTATCTGCACTCAACCTGAACTGAACATGCGGCAGCGAAGGTGGCTTGAGTTGATTAAAGATTATAATCTACAAGTGCACTATCATCCGGGCAAGGCAAACGTGGTTGCGGATGCTTTGAGTCGGAAAGCGCACTACCACTCTATCCAAGTGGAAGATCCGTTGTTGTCACATCTTATGCATCCACTTGTGCTCAATCAGATTTCTCTGGAGAGTACTCTTCGCAATCGAGTCATCGAATTGCAGCAAACAGATGTAGGCATCCACCATATAAAGAGAAAAATGAAGGAAGAAGAAACCAAGCATTTCAGGGTCGATGAGAACGGAATTCTTTGGTTCAAGGATCGACTAGTGGTCCCAAAAGTCCGTGAGCTACGAAATCAGATCTTATCTAAAGCTCATTCATCCAAATTGTCTATCCATCTAGGTAGTAGCAAGATGTATCAGGATCCGAAACCTTTGTTTTGGTGGACAAAGATGAAAAAGGAGATCGCTACTTTTGTCGCTTGTTGTGACAATTTTTGTCGTGTGAAGGCTGTTCACATGAAAGCTGGTTTGCTTCAACCATTGTCAATTCCTGGTTGGAAATGGGAAGAAGTCAGCATGGATTGCATCGTTGGACTCCCAACTTCTGTTAAGGGTTACGATTCTATTTGGGTGATTGTAGATCGTTTGGCCAAGGTTGCTCGATTTATTCCAGTTCGAACTGACTATCGTCCACATCAATATGCGGAGTTGTATTTCGAGCACATTGTTCGTCAGTATGGGGTGCCTCGAACTATCATATCAGATCGTGGACCACAGTTCACTGCTCATTTTTGGAAATGTCTGCATGAGCAGATTGGTACTCATTTAGTCCGTAGCTCTGCTTATCATCCCCAAACAGCAGGTCAAACTGAACGGGTTAACCAAATCCTAGAAGATAATTTAAGGGCATGTGCTCTTTCTTCAAAAGGCTCTTGGGTTAAGTGGTTGCCATTAGCTGAGTTCTCCTACAACAATAGTTATCAGGAGAGTATCAAGATGGCTCCATTTGAAGCCCTGTATGGTCGAAAGTGTCGAACCCCGTTGAATTGGATAGAAGCCAGAGAGCGAAGGTTTTATGGCATCAATTTCGTGAACGAAGCGAAGCAGCAAGTTCGTACCATCCAGCAACACCTGGAAGCTGCTCAAGCTCGTCAGAAGAGTTATGCCGACAAAAGAAGGAAGCCGATTGAGTTTTCAGTTGGGTGACCATGTGTATATCAAGGTGTCTCCGATGAAGGGTGTACAAAGTTTCGGAGTCAAGCGAAAGCTTGCACCTCGTTATGTGGGACCTTATCAGATTCTCGAAAGGAAAGGAAACGTAGCATACAAAGTTCAACTTCCAGTTGCGCTTCGAGCTATTTTCCCTGTCTTCCACGTATCACAATTAAAGAAGTGCCTTCGGGTTCCGGAGGAAAGAGTGGAAGTTCGGGATATCAAGTTGAAGTCAGACTTGGTATATGAAGAAAATCCTGTAGCGGTTCTTGACTGCAAGGAACGGGTGACTCGTAATCGTGTGGTTAAGTTCTACAAAGTGTTGTGGAGTAACCACAGGGAAGAAGATGCCACTTGGGAGACGGAGGATTATTTAAAAGAAGTTTACAAAACATTCTTCGAAAATCAGTAAGCTTTCAAATCTCGGGACGAGATTTTTGTAAGGGGGGAGGGCTGTAACACCCTTGTGTTATGGTTGCATTAATCATATGCATAGCATGAGCATCATCATCTACTCAAAGCATATCATGATCATCATCTATCTTGAGCCATGTCATTCCATGCAAATATGTGATTTAAATTGTTTAAGTAGTCTTCCTTTGCCTATGCTTGAGTGAACCATGCTTGTGTTTGTGCTCTATGCCTTGGTAATTAGATTATCTATGCTTAACTTAACCTTGGGAACAATGTTCATGTTGATCACTTCTCCAAAATAATCACTTAAGTCATACCTATACAAATAGGCCCTAGAAACCTCTTTTGCTTAGGCTTTTAAAAAGTGTTTCATAAAATGTTTGCATGTCAAAACTTTCTACAGCAAAGTTGTAGCAAATTTTATAAGGAACAAAAGTTGTTTTATGGCCATCTCATGAAAATGAACACATCTAGATCAAATTTGACCCACAAGGCAAATTTGGGGCTGTTTCCAACACTTAGGAAATTTTCTAAGTCCTGGAACGAAAACAGTTTGCTTGATCGGTTTTGAAAACTCCATATCTCTCAATCCAAGCCGATCTGGGTCTTGCTCTAGTTGACATTGTTGTAAAACTCAGTTGGTACTCCAACTTTGTCAACTACACCATCTCCTAACTTGCTCTGGTTTGGAAGTTATTCTTCAACGAAGTCGCTCTGTCAGTCGTTGATCGCGTCACCTGATTCAGAGCAGAGCTCGCCGTCGTGGACGTCCAGGGCGACACCTGTCCGCCAGTTGGCGCCCGTATGCCGGCGTTGGCCCCGCTCGTCAGCTCCCAATGCGCGCATGACGTCCACGGCGACGCCCTGGACGCAGTGGACGTGTCCACTCTCTCCTTCGACTCACTCCCTCGCCAGAAGCGCGCCCACAGCGAGCTCACCGTTGCGAGCTCACTCCGACGAGCTCGTGTGCGCTCCTCGCTGCGTCGCAGTCCACCAAACTCCACCCATAGCTCCGCCGTGAGCCGCTCTCCACTCTCCACCCTCTAGCTCGCCGCGAAACCCACCGGTGAGCCGCCATTTCCGTTTTCCCCCAAATTGGGTCGCCGTGACCATCTTTTCTGGCGAGCTCAATGCTGAGCTCCTCGGAGCCTCCCATCTCCTTTGGTTAGGTTCTAGAGACAGCTTAGGTTCTTAGCTAGCGGTTGCACCTCTTGGTGGACGCTCTACCGAACCCACCGTCGCCGGACACGATGCGCAGCGCCACCATGTTTCCACCGGAGACTGGGTCTCTCGTGGCCAGCGTGTTCCACGATGTTTCAAGCCGAGCCGCGTACCTAGGAAGCTTCGCCGTAGTCCACTGGTGCTGTAGGAAACCCTAGGTCACGCTCTACCGGCTTGAGGGCTCCGGCGTAACGCCGAGCACCTCCGCCGAGCCGCCATGAACGACGGCGAGCCATTTCCGGTGGCTCCGCCGTGGGGAAAAGGGGGTCAATCGAGTCGCTAGGATATGAGGATCACAATGGTGCCCTTGGTTTGGCCGGAGACCTCGCCGTCGCGGAGAAATCGCCGACGAGAGTCGCCTCGGCGGTGAGGAAGATGACCCTGACATGCGGGGTCCACTGTCAGTGTCACCTCACTTCCCTCATTTTCTTTTATTCAAATCCTGATTTTAGGCTTTCTTACAAAAATCATATCTCCTGTTTCTGAGATCCAAAAATTGTGAAACCAATTTTGTGGTATTCCATGAGATGGCTAGTTTTTAATAAAAATATAAAATGAACCATGTTTTCTGGGAAAAATATTTATTAGGATTTAATCTTGTTATTCATGGATAAATTCATATATCTTGTTATACTACTTATCTAGCTATGAAATTTTTACGGTAGTCTCTGTGTGGTGTTAGAAGGCTATGATAAATATTTCATGATTTTTGGAGTAATGCAGCTTTGATATGTAATTTATGTTTGAAATTTGGCTTGTTTCCTTAATTAAATCATATAAAATAATTGGTGCTTATGCTGGTGCTCTACTTTGGTAGTAAACTTGTTTATGGTATTCTTAATATGTAAATAATCTGAAATCTGTTGTTTGACACAATATAAGTCATGTTTCTCAATTTATGAAATAAAAACATTGTCACATGTTAAATGTATATCTTTAATTTGGTATGTACTTTTGCTCTGAAAATTTTATGGTGATGCTTTGGCGCTATACTTGTACTGCTGTAATTTTTGTAGGTTTTTCTGAGCACTTTTACCAGTATCTTGTAATTATGCTCTTTTCTAGAATTAAATTAATAAATGCCTTGTTAATAAATATTTAGAGGTCATTATATGATGTTCTGGTTATCTTGTGGTGTGCTTGTGCTCATAAGCCATGTGGTTGGCATTGTTTATGTTTTGGTTATGTCATTAAATAATTAATTGGTGGGCTAAAAGCTGTTCTGGACAGCAAGGAAGTAATTTACCTTTTGCTTAATGATAACTGAGTTTTCTGGGAAACTTGTCTAAATCAAAGTTGTTGTAAACTTTATGAACTAGCTGTGGTTTAAATTTGGGATCAATTGGCATAGCAGTTTAAAAGTTATGGCTGTTCCAAGTTGGGTTCCAGAAATAGGTGCTCTCTGTTTTCTGGGACAGAACCTGGAACTTTGTTTTTAAGGCTGGTTTAACTTATGAATCTTGCTGTGAAGTTTAAAGATGAACTGTAGGCAATTTTATAAGCTTTCCAGAATGTCCTCACTCATGTTTGTTGGATCTGTCTAGTACTAGTTATGGTCTGATTACTGAGCTGTCCTGTTTTGGGTGCTTGCTGTTTATAAGTTGACTTGTCCAGTTGGATCAATTCATGTGGTTTTCTTGTAAGTTCACTTAGAAGTTACTCCGTAAATGAGTGTCTAGTGAGTTTAGTTATGTATCAAGCATTCATCCTCTTTTATGCACGTCTTCTTATTAGTTGAGCATGCAATAGGTGCATCGGACGTGACCGCTTCCTTCGATCTCCCAACGAACCCCGATGGCCAGGAGGGCAGCCCAGGAGGTGGAGGTCCAGCAAGTCGGACTCGAGGAGCCCGAAGAAGAAGTTGAGTGCCCGAACCACGAGCCAGCCTCGTTCGTGAAAGGCAAGCCCCGGAGCATTCTAAGCCTCCCTTTACTTTCGAAAGTTTATTTAATATGTTATATCTATTGATGCATTAAGTATAGGAGTTGTGATGAAACCTTTGCTGCACTCTACTCCATCCTTGTCCAGATAACTTACGCTACGCTGGTTGTAGAGTTAGGATAGAGTAGTAGCTTAGCCATGCTTAATCGGTAGAAGTCGGGTGATTTCCTGTCACCTGCGCGATATAGGGTTGTGTCGGATCACGATGGTCTATATGTGCTATCGTGGATGGAACCTGATTAAATTGACTTAAGCCGGGCGGAGTTTTGCAAGGTTGTAGTAACTCCGTCTGTGGCAGCTAAGTACTGAAGGTTGTACGTCCTCTTGTCATGTTGAACGCATGCCTGACACTTAGTTGGCCGGATAACTCGTTCCGACCGCGAAGCCGAGTAGTATGACTCAGGCCGGAAGACCGGCAAGTATAAAGTGCGCACTACCGGAGGAAGTGCGGTGTGCGGGGGACCATTGGCGTAAGCCCAAAGGCAGGTGACTTAAAATTCCTGACCTCCCTGGCAGAGTGGTAGCCCTGGCAGTGCGGCGCTGATCGGAGCCGCGATTCCTGAGTCGTACCAAAGGTGACCCGTTGGCTCTCCGACGGGGGATGCTTGGGTGAGTGCTAGGAATAACCCTCCAGCTGGATAGGAATTCGATTCGAATCGCTATCTCTCCCAGTCAGTGAGAACATGACAGAGCAGTGGCAAACGTAGCATTCACTAATGAACTTGGTTCAAGATAATGATGATAGCAAGGAAGAACATATGATGAACTTGATATGGTTATTATTGCTTGTAATAATAAAGTGAAGTGCTTTAGTACAGGTGCTAATCTAGTGGTAGGCTCATAATGAATAAACATGATGCTTCCACAATAATTTGGTTTTAATGCAAGCTTTTGGCAAATGTTGAGTCAACTAGCCCTAATTGATATTGGCCTTGCATGAACCTTGGTGTCTTTTATGTTTTACTAGACGGGTAAGTCTAGCTGAGTACATTCTCGTACTCAGGGTTTATTCCCACCTGTTGCAGATGACATCTTTTATGACGGCTTCTGCAAGACCTGTCTCCATCCCACTGGGGATGAGGACTAACCGTTGGGCACGGTTCTCTAACAAACTCGTACCTGTTGCTTTTGGAAGGATGGTGTAGACTCTGGCAATAACAAGAACTTGTGAACTGAACTTTGAACAAGTGTGTGTAATTATTTTGCCTCCGCTACTTCGAACATGTGTTGTAATAACTTAATAACTCCGATGTGGTGCCGCTTCGACGGCAATGAATGGCTATGTAACATTCACTGTATTTATGTTGAACTATTACGATCTTGGTTTGTTGCGAGTTGGTTTGAAATCCTTCGTGATTTCAGTTGACTACCGGGATTATATGGGCTCAAGTTTGGAAACTTGATTGCTTGTCGATCGTTTCTACACTTGAACTCTTATAATTTGGTCGGTTCTGTGACACGCTATACGATCCTAAACATGTATATAATTCCAATCTAACTAAGCCAAGCATATTACTATGATAAACTAAGAACAATATAATTGCGAATATAAACAAGTAGAGCAAAGTCAGAATCAATATATTGAAGTAGAACAAAGTCATATTTATAATATTGAAGAACAAAGATGAACAATTGAAGAACAGTAGAGGAATTACCAAGAATCCACTTGACAGATCCGGAAACCAATCGAAGATTGACTCCTTCTAGTTCTAATCCTATGTAGCTATGCTAAACTAGAGATCTAATTGATGTGGTGGCTCTAGGGCATGATCAGAGGCTTCTTCTCCCATGATGAATAATAAATTAGGGTTCAGATGTCCTCCCCTCCAGGGGCCAGGGGGTCTGCTTATATAGTCCTTCAAAGTGAATATGGGCCATCGGATCAAACTGACATTGATTGAACGGTTCTCCTTGATCCTTTAGATCGGTGGAGCATGATCCGCGAAATTGGTTGTGATTGGCCCTCAGGCCAGGGCGGGCGCTCAAGGGGGAGGGCGGGCGCCCTGCCCCCAGGCCCGATCGGCCTCTCATTCGTTCCCGTGGCTTCTGGACTCTTCTAGATGTTAGATAATTGCGCAACACGTTAATATCTCTATCTAAACCCGACGTGTGGGCCTTTCTTTCATAATTCCTGATAACCCCCTGCAGAAATAGACAAACACCAAAACTCGTGGAATTCTGTCAGGTAAAACCCTAAGTCTGGATGTCGGTTGCATTTGGATCCTTTTCTTTGTTTATTTGTTGATTATATTTGATACTTAAGGACCGTCAACAGTCTCCTAATTGGGAAGGTCCTTATCGGATAATTCAATCTGCTCCTGGCAATGCATACATTCTAGAGACTCTCAAATGAGTTGAATTTCCAAGGGCGTTAAATGGAAAATATTTAAAAAGGTACTATCCCAGTATCTGGGTGCATGCATAATAAGTTTAAGTGCTGATAACAATCCTATCAGCTAGATCAAATACTAGTGTTTTCAAAAGAACTGGTGAAACATGTTGACGATGAAGAGGTTTACAAATTTAGCAAAGTTTGGATAACCGATATCGCACGCAGGCGAATCTGGTTGGTTTCCTCTATCTCTTGCGTGTCTTCATCGGCTGAGCCTTAAACTGGTTATAGCTTCTTCTTCATCTGTACGGCCTTGCAAGCTTGGGCATCCCTTTCTTGCTGGAGATTTTTGAGCACATCGGGCAGTTGGCTTTCTTCCTACTAGGCCTGGGTTAGTGCATCTTCAACTTGTTTAAGTTTAGTAAGCAGAGCCTCTCTTTTTGCCGATAGATTGGAAATCTTCTACTTTAATTCAGCGCCCGAGGATTGCAAAGAGTCGATGCTCTTATGCTTTTCATCGTCAGCATGCTTTACCTGCAACATTTCCTCCTTGAGTTGGGCCTTGGCAGCTCTGTCGGCAAGGCGTTGAAGAGCCTTTTGGTACTGGAGCTGACGACTTTCCAGATGGGCAACTTGGAAGAGCACCTCGTCAGCATCGGCTGGAATCTAATCATGGAGGGTCTTGAAGATGGTCTTAGCTGGGTCAGAGTCATCTACCAGTTGAGCTATATCTTGTTGTAGTAGGCCCAGTAGGTCTTCCAGCTTGGATTTGATTTCTACCGATGCGATTCCAAGTGCTAAAGAAGAACTCGCCTCTTCTCCTTCGTCATCAGAGATGTCGATGGCAAAAGAGAACAAGCTATCAGCGGAGTCTTGTTCCTAAAAACAGAGGAGAAAGTGAGTCAAACAGAGTCAGGAATGAATAATGCAGAATTGATAAGGTTGGATGATTTACTTGCTTTAAGGCGATCTCCTGCCTTTGGCTGGGCGATATGGCTTGGATTGTGCCCAGATCAGCTAGATCTGTTGATGGAATATCTTCAGCTACAAAGTCGTTTAAATATTAAACATAATGTCTTTGTAAAAAGTTCATCAACAATGACTTCATGATTGATATTTTACCTTGAAGGAAAACGGTGATTGTTTGCTTAGGAGCAACAGCCGATGACGTGCCTTGATCAGATGGATCGATTGTCTGTTCAGGTGCATCGGTCGGGTCTGCTTGAATTTGGGGCATCAGATGAGATGGAGAGGATGGTGCTGCCTTCTGCCATTTCGGCTGAGAATTAGTGCTTGTCGGAGCCTTTCTCTTGGGCTGGGCTTTACTAGCTGTTGACTGGGGGGCATCGGCACCTGATGAACATCTTGGATCCTTGCCGATTCGCTGGTTTGCTGCTACAAAATATGAAGTTTTGTGAGTTAAGTATAAAAGCAGGCGAATGTTTCTAAAATTCATTAAGAATAAAATGTCCAGTGCAGAACAAAGATACCGATGATGTTCCAGTTGTGGTTGATACATCCTGAAAGGATAGTATAAGTATGGGTTGAATTCGCTATAACAGGAATAAATTGAGGATTTTCACCTTGAAAGCTTGTGCCAGGGTAGCGGCAGCAACCGATGGAGTGGCCTTTGATCACTTGGTGGTTGTCTTCTTAAAGCGGACTCCTCGGTGCATCAGAGCTGCTAGGCTAGGGGCATTGTGGCCGATCAGAGAGACCAGAGATATTGGTATATCGGAAGGAAACTTACAACATCATCGGGAATTTCATGCTCGGAGTCGATCATGTTCCGGTATACATGAGCCGATGTTGTGAACAACTGTTCTTTCTATTCTTCCCACCATAACTTGTAGGATTCGGTGATGAAGGAAGCTGGAACCCAAGCCGATAGATCAATATCTGCTGTATCAGCGTCTAGTAGAAGTTGAGCTACCCTGATCCACTCAGGGCCACTAGTGATTGTTTCCCTTGGCTTAATCACATCGGCGTAGCAGAGTTTGATCGATAGTTGACTGAAAGCCAACTAACAAGATAATGCCGATGGGTTGTAGAATTCGTAAGTTGTATTAGTATTCTTTCCACTACCAAAGGTGTTCACTGGAATTGCCCTTGGGGTGAAAATGGCCATCATCAAGTCATTGTCCTTGTTGAGTGCTTCATCGGCAGGATGAAAGAGGAGAGGGAATCTATACTCTTCATCTACATAAGGCATCCAAGCCCGATGATCCCGGGAAAGACCATTGTAGAAAGTTTGAAAGAATGTGCCGATCTAGTTATCATTTGCATCGGTCCTAGGAAGGACTATGATGGCCTCGCCGAAGTTGAGGGGCGAACGAGTTGCTGATTCATCTTCTGCCAACTCGTAATCCTCAGCAATATCTCGTGGAAACTACTATGCGAGAAGTCCCATTGCAGGTGCTAATCACTCAGCAGCTGCTAGGTAAATGCAAGTTGGTCCTACTGATTGGCCGCAAAAGATAAACTTGTCCAGCCACATGTTCAAGAAAATGGCATGCTCTCTTTGGGCAACTGACCTGGTTTGCCGATACTTCTAGATATATCCTGATCAACCGCCGATGTTATGGGTGTCTACCATGTGCTCGGGTTTCTGATTGAAAAGGCTACCATCATCGGTAGTTGAGATATCTAGGCCAGTAAGCATAAGAATATCGGCAAGTGTGGGGGAAGCCGGGCCATGACCAAACATAAAAAGCATTGAAGGTATTTGACCAAAAGTATGCAGCTGCTATCATCATCGACTCGTTTTTCTCCATATCGGCAATGGAGAGTCTGATGCACTGGTCTAATTTGCATTCTCCCCAGTACACCTCGTTAGCTCCACTTACTCTCAGGAACCAGTCCTTCCATCCCTTAGTGGTTTTCAGCCAGGATCGAAAGGTGTCTTTCCATAGATATAGGGAGAAATTTTCAGCTTTGAAAGCAATTTGATTGGTTTCTGCGTTTATTATGTCTGTAGGATCTGGATTGCCCATCGAACCCAAACACTAGATGTAAGGTTGCTCAGTAGGAATAACTATTTTGTCACTCAGTTCCTAAGTTTGGGGAATCAAAAGGATAGAAGAAAACAAAAAAAAATACTGAGTATATGAACTTGCAAAGGTGTAGAGAGCTACGGTAAGAAAAAGAAGGGATGGAAACAGGAATGACCTCGGGTATGTTGAAGTTGATGGCAATTTCTTCCGAGATTTTGGCTTGAAGGTCCTGCGGCAAAGGAGCTTCTGACTGATGTTCTGGGGTTTCTCATCAAGGTCACCGCCGGAAGAGATGAGGATGGAGATGGAGAATGGCAAGGTAGAGGAGGAGTATTGAGGAAGGAAGTATTTATAGGTTAAGATGAGTGGGGGTATTTTTGACATATCTCCTTGCCGCATGTGTGAAATTCGAGGTTGTTCAGAGGGATATGGTAACTGTTTGCATGATAATCAAGGGATTGTGTAGGTGATTTGATGGCAAGTAATCATGATCTTGAGGATATTTCACTGTGCGCAATATTTTAATAGGTCATCGGCAGCACATCTTGACATCAAAGTTTTCCCGATGGGCGATTTTCCCTATGATTTTGTGTTAGTCGGAGTACGAGTGGTTGAGAGATATAAGGTGTTTAATGAGATGTGAAAATCAAGGCTGAGTTTAGCCAGATTTGGTAACAAATTTTTGTTAGAGAGAGAGATAATTGTTCAAAGATAATCATTATCCGGTGGAAATTTCAGAGTATTAATGATTTTATACTCCAAAATTGGGGGGCATGTGTTGACACCGTTTCTAGAGACGGGTCAAGGTAGTTGAAGCGAACCGATCGGTAATAGGAAGGTTATTGTATCGTGATAGAAGGATGCCGATGGGAATCGACAAGCAAAGATAGTGCCGATGATAAGTGTCGACTGTGTCAAAAGGGGGTACCCTAGCAAACATTCATAATGAAAAGATCCAGGAGCAGCTCGAGGGTCAGGCTAGACGATCCATGACAAAAATAGGTTCACAAAAGCCGCAGCTCGACCTAGAACACGGTGTCCACCGACCGACTTGAATATGGAATACGGTTGAGCAAACGGCGTGGCGCTCGATAGCCCGCAGCCGTCGATTATGGAAAGGGCGTCGAGCGAATCGGTAGGCCTCAAGCGCAAAAGCGCTCCCCGCCGCCTGTCGTGGGTACGTAAGCGAGGGCATTTAATGCGACTGCCATGCACCCACCTAACCCGACAGTCACGGGAAGCGTGATAGGGGGAACGTGCACACATCAAATCCCCACTTTTTCCATCATTATCCTCAAGATTGGAGAAAAGTACAAACCGGCACAGTACAGCCGCTATAATATCCCATCACGACACCCCTCAAGACGTTCAAGGTCAGTGCTCCTACATAACAAAGCCGCCTGTGCCACCTGACCCTCGAGTATGCACGCCCCTTCCCAGGGAAGGATCAAGCGATAAAAGTCAGCGCTTCAACCACTCCAGACATGGCGACTGTCACAACGTATAACCATGCTCATGCCCAAGCCAATACTAGACGATGTACAGGAGACGAGCTCAGGGAACGCACGCGCCATCATCACCAAAGTACCCTGTAACAAGACGGCTCGAGGCCACGCCGGTACGGAGGCCTCGAGTAGGTTAGCACCATACCTTATCAAGGCCTACTCCGACACCTATACCCTGTAACCTAGGTCTCCCCTTGCAACTATAAAAGGGGACGGTGAGGACGATATCAAAGTGGACTCGGAGAAAATGATTCATACTCCACCACAACCAGCTAGGACTTAGAACCCTCAGCTACATTCACTTGTATTTGCCCCTATACAAGCACTTAGATGCAAGATAATATACACTCTCCCCCCGCTGGACGTTGGGCCTTCCTTTGCCTGAACCAGGATAAATCCTTGTGTCATTCTTGCATAACCATTCAGAAAAGGGAGCACGCACACAAATTCACTCACTGGTGTTACCCCCCGGGTCAAAACACCGACAGTTGGCGCACCAGGTAGGGGCCCTACGTGTTACTATCGATTTCCCATCTTTTTTCGGATGGCCACTCACGTCTCACCAATCCCACACTCCACGGTGATCTGGTTCAGGAGCCATGAGTTCATGTCCACCAGTTTCGGCTACAACATGATCCTGCTCTCAGTCAGAGGACCGGGAGGGACTCGCATCATGCACACGCGATCAAATGCCCCACGGCGGCCTCACCACCATGCTTCCGTGCCCAAGAGGAGGCATGATCAGCATCGCCACCGCCCCACCGCTACTGCACGATCGTCACCCCGTGCAGGACAGGCAACGGTGGAGGGGCCGACAGCTCCACGCACCAAGACAGCAGACACCACGGCCAGTTAGCAATGGCACCAAGGGACAGCTTACCCCGTGCACCATTGTTGGCATTTCTTAGCGTCACTACTAAAAATAGACCATAGATCCATCGTTACCAATGGCACCAGAAAAGTCGAGTGTTGGCATACCGTAACTATCGCTACATCAGAGAGATAACCCAAGGCAACTCGAGGGCGCCGGCCTTAGCAGTGCACTCTGGTAACAATAATTAGGAATGCTGGATTGGCCTTCCTAACCATCCTTACTTGCGATATGCAAAGTTGTGGCTCTACGCTTAAAAGTGCACAAGGATTACAATCTTAAGTAACGGTGCTTAGGTGCGCCAGTCGATAGTTCATGAATGAAGAAGTACTATAACTGCAAGCGGACAGAACTATCATTGTAGCATTTCAACCCGTGAGTATTCAAGGGTGTCGAATTTATAATTCCCGTAGGAAGGCAAAGGGATCAAACATGTTGTAAACATGATTACTTATTGAATGCTTGGTAGACATAGAGTAAATAGGAATAAACATGATATTCAAGATAGTGGACACACATTGGATCAACCTCAAGGATAAAATAGAAGAGAAATAATAAATAAAGAATAAAGAAATAAATCTACTTGAGCAGGCATGGGTCACATATAACTATGCATAGAACTGTTAGCGGATCATCTAATTAGTAATAAATAGAGTTAGAACTAAGCCTGAGATGAGGGGAGATCCGCGTAGCTAGATACCCAGCCGATAGAGACTTTATAGAACTCCTATCAGAGTACCTGATTGTGGGGGAATGCAAAGGATGATAAAGTTATCACTACCCTGCCACCTACCCCTCTACCCAAAAGATACCCGCACATCCACTGATTCCCGCATACCTGAACACCATATTCACGTAATTGGAAACAACAACTAACCCCCGAGGGCCCCACCCCTTCGGAGTGACAGGCTAGGCTAAGAGCAACCACCACAGCACAATGAACCATCATCCCATTCCTAATTCTAATCCTAATCATACTAATCTGATGAACAATGAAGAACAATGATGAACATATCAAGAACATAGCACAAGAACTAAGAACTAGTTCATATACTATGAACATGATAAGAACACAACCATACTCTAGTTCATATGCATAATCATATAAAGATGAATAGAACTTGCTCATGGAAGAAGATTGAATATTATTCATACCAAGAAGATCCTTTCTTCCAAGGAGACAAGCTCCTCTTGCTAGCTCTTGCCTTGCTCTACTACAAATCTAGACTAAAGATACAAGTGATAGGTGTGAGGTAAATTGACTCCAAATGATGTGTGTGTTGAAAAGTGGGGAGTGCCTCTCTTTTTATAGTGGAACTAGGACGGTTCGTCGCATCTAAATTTGGTAGTAGGTGAAACCGTCCTATGCATGGCGACATGCAACCACCTGAGAAAGATGGGCCCGGTTTGCCGCCTCCAAGGGTGCGCCCGCACCCTGGGTGGGTCCCCCTGGCCACCGCCTTCGCATGGTTGGTTTGACTCTGGGCCTGGATCTCTCCCGTGATTACGATCAGGCCCAGTTTTGCGTTGTTTGGGCCTTTCTCCATTTTCTTAGTTTGCGCATTTATGAATATGCCTTTTGGTACTTTGCGCTTTCTTCGTGGTGTGGCACATTTCCACTTTTTGCACTATAATCCCTGCAAAATATAATCACTATGGTACAAGTGGAACTTGTTAGTAATAAAATGCATGTGTGTATATAATATGATTGCTTCTTCTCCATTAGGATCAACTTGGCAGTTTATGATTGGTCTATAATGACTACCAACAGCCATCACCACCATTTGCCGTGTTGCCGCATGGCCTGTTCGCCACAAGGCGGATGCTCCCTTACGGCTTGGACAACACCGCAACATCGCTCGCCACGGTGATATGTCCAGACGCCAGCTCACATGTGGAGCAGCCACTCGCCCTCCCGCGCGACATGGAGACATGGCAGGAGGCTCGGCGGGTGGCTGAGTGTCCAGGCTTTCCCCAAATATGGAGGCCTCGACGCCTGGGACCAAGGTGATACACCCTCACCACGCTTAGGTAGCAGTTGGCGGAGGAATGGCGCGGATGCTTCCACACTGTCGAGCCAGACTCTGACTCCGAGTCTGACAGCTACGACCCCACAAGGGAGTGCTTCAATGTCGATGGGGCCATGGCCACCATGGACGACACGCAGGACGCCGTCGCCGGTGCTCGAGCTCCCGCAGCAGGGGGAGACCCTAGCACACATGGGAACGACGGACAGGTGGACCCACCCCCTCAAGACGACAAAGCCGCGTAGCTTGCGCAATTACGCAAGTTGAAGGCCAAGATCAATGAAGACCGAGAACGTCTCAACCAGCTAGAGCGGGCCCTCGAGCAAGACCAACCGCACCCGCACGGCGGGGGTGCGCGCGGACGTGCTCGAGACGTGTACCGACAAATCATTGGGGATGAAGAGCCTGAACAACTCGTCAGCCGTTTCCCTCGAGTTGGCCACAACATCGTGGTAGCAACCATGCTGCTACGCAACATGCCTGTACCCTCAAACTCCCAGGCGTGACGCATTCGACGTTGAGGGGCAGCCACAGAGAAACACCCCGAGCCAGCTCGGAATGAGAGGGAGATGTCAGTCCATCAAGGGCCACCTCCTCGTCGCAAGAAAATGGTGCCAATTCAGGAGCGCCTCATCAACAATCGAGAGCCTCATGATGCTCGCAACGACATCAACAAGCACTGACGCCAGAAGCATGGGGATGGCAAGGAGTGAGGCTACAGCGCCCACCGTGGCGGACGCTATGACAGCGATGGGGACCGGATGGCACTAGAGCCATTGGGCCCTCGAGTATTCAGCAGAGTAATTTGTAGCACGCCACTGCCAAGCCCATTCCGACCCCTGCCCAGCATCGCCAAATACAACGACAAAACCAAGCCAGAGCTATGGTTGGCGGATTTCCAGCTGGCATGCCACCTGGGAGGCGCTTGAGGGGATGATCGAGCCATCATCCGGCAGCTTCCGCTTTTCCTCTCTGATATTGCTCGCATGTGGCTCAAGGAACTCCCGGACAACCAAATCCATGACTAGACCGACCTAGTCCAGGTGTTCGAGGGAAACTTCAAGGGGACTTACATCCACCCCGGCAATTCATGGGACCTCAGCAAGTGCAAGCAGAAATCTAGAGAATCTCTCTGAGAGTACGCTCGACTCTTCTCCAAGCAGTGCACAGAGCTCCCACACTTCCCTGACCATGACATCATTCTGGTGTTCGCGTCAAGCACCACTTGTAAGGATTTGGTGTAGGAATTTGGGCAAATCCACCCGCAAACCGTTGACGAGCTGATGGACGTAGTTGTGAACTGCGCCATCGGCGAGGAGGCGGCCAGTGCTTCCTTTAGCCACAAGAATGACAAGGGGAAGGTGCCAGCCGATGATGAAGGCCCCAGCAGGGGGCGCAAAAAGAACAACAAGAAGAAGAAAGCACGGCAGAACAAACATGAGGCCCTCGACGACGATTTTGTCGCTGCGGTCGAGCGTAAGAAGTCTCGAGGCCCCCCAGAGGTGGCCGTCTTCGACAAGATGCTCAAGGAGCCCTACCCTTACCACAAGGGAGGGGCCAACCACAAGCTCAAGGATTACCGCATGCTGAAAAAGTACTTCGACAGCCTAGGGCTGAAGAAGGATGACCAAAGGGAGGGTAAAGGTGATGACAAGGGCTAAAGCAAAGATGATGGGGAGTTCCCCACCATCCATGATTGCTATATGATCTACGGTGGACCCTCAACACAGCTCACCTCACGACAGTGTAAGATGGAACGCCGGGAGGTTTTTGCGGCAAGGATGGCGGTGCTGCAGTACCATAGCTGGTCCAGCACCCCCATCACCTTTGATTGTGATGACCACCCCAACAGGGTCGTCGCTCCTGTAACACCCTAAGTGTTAAGCATGCACTTAGTCTTACCAAAGCATGCATAAGCATTCTCATCAAGCACAGCATCACATGAGCATGTCATCCATCCAAAAATGTGATTTTATGTGCTTTATTCTATGTGATTTAAATGTGTTAAAAATATGATGCTTGCTTCTAAAATTGTGAAATATTCAAACTAGGTTGAATTGTGTGCAAGAAGATTTAAGAATGTTTTTGTACAATTTTTGGAGCCATAGAATTTGAGAAATGGAATTTATACAAAATTCCCCAAAATGAATTTATTTGAAAACCTAGAACTAGTTTTAATTTGTAATTCAAATTCTAATTGGAATTTGATCTTGCTTATTAAAACAAAGTGGTAGGGTTTTTATCTTGGAACAACTTTCATTTTGGGAGAAAAGGGTGAAAATGATTTTAAAGTGGTCCAAATGAATTTGGAAAGAATTGGAGAAAAGAATTTCAAAAAAAAAGAAAAGGGGACAAGCGCGGCTGGGCCGACCCGCCTCCCTTTCGGCCCAGCCAGCAGCCCGGCCTGCCTCCCCCTCCCCTCTCTCTCCCGCGCGCGGCGCCCGCCTCGCCCCATCCAGCGACGGCCACGTGGCGGCCGTACGCCGGCGTTGGGCGCGCCGCGGCCGGCCACCTCCACCCCCCCTGGTCGGGACGACGACCCGCGCCCCAGACCACTCCCTCCATTCTGTCGCCCGCGCCTCTCCCTCCTCCCTCCGTCCGTGCAGCAGCAGCAGCGCCATTGCCGGAGCAAGCCCCGCCGCTCGCCGCCGGCCGCACCAGAGCTTTAAGCTCGACGCCAAGAGCACCAGCGCACTCGCCGCGGTAAGACCCTGCGTGCGCTCTACCGAGGTGAGAAGCAGCCGTGCGCCGTGAATCGCTCGCCGGAGTTGCTCCGACCTCGCCGGAGTGCTCTGCCGCGACGGATCTTGCTGTATCCTGCCTCTTTTCGCTCGTTCTTTGGTGCGCTAGGACGGTAGTGAGGTGAGGAAGCTCGGAGGGTCGTTTGCGCGCGCTCTACCACACCGGTGCGGCTTGGCCACAACGAGCAGCGCCGCCATGCCGCCATGCACGCTCATCGGAGGTATTCCGGTCATCCTCCGGCGAATCCGAGGGTACCCCTGAATGCGCCTCGCTGCGGGGAGCACGCTGGTGCTCACCCCGTGGCCGGAGACCTCGCCGTCGGCGAAAGCTGGCCGGCCTAAGCTCGGCCAGTGTGTTGCACGGCTGACCCGTGGGGTCACGGCCCCGGATCCCACCTGTCAGTGCCTCTGCGGGTGTGGATCTGGATGGGTTTAGCATTTTGCATCGGTTTTCTTAAATAAATGTTTTCCAGAAATTGATTTAAAACTTGTAAAATCCATATCTTGAGTTCTATAGCTCCAAATCTGGTTAAATAAATTTTGGTGTGCTCTCTATTCTCAGATCTACAGTTTGATGTAATTGCATGTCATGTTTGAATAACTATTCTGTATAAATATATTTAATCCATGTTTTTGCTGGATTTGGAAAATGCATAGTAATTAAAATATGACTCAGAAAAATGTGAAACTTGTTTTGTTGGCTCTACATGTATGTTTAGTCACTGGGAAAATGTTGCTACACATTATTTGGTGTATAAATGAATTTATAGTGATTTAAATGCTTGCATGGCAGTGGTTTATGATTTTTAATAAAAAAATTGGATCATGCAATTAATCTGGTAATTTTTGTGGGTGTTTCCGATGATATTAGGCAAATTATAAAAATATGAAATCTGCTGTTTGACACATATACCAAAGTAGAGTAATTGTACTTGCCTTTATTAATTAATCTTGAGATTTTTGTAGCTCAAAATAAGTGTCCAAAAATTATGAATAATTTATGGTGGACTTTATGTTTGACTGGTAGTTTCCTGTAAATTTTTGTGGAATTTATTGATAAATAGAAATGCATGCTAATTTTGATGGGCCCAGAAATGAATAAAGAAATTATGAATTGTTATATATAGGTTAAATAGAATAAAAGGGGTTTGGTGTATCTTTGAAGCTTCTTGTGAGTTGCTGGTTACACTTGAAGACAATTTGTAGAAGAGAATGCAATAAATGTTTAATTCAATTGCATGTTCTTGGATTATGATGACTACCTTGTAAATGATCACATAAATCATCCATACATCATGTCATAGTCATCTGGTATTCTCTCGCATGAGCATTTCACCCCGGGCATCTCGCACTCCACTCATGAGCACACATACATCATATAGGCTCGCAGGAGAACGAGGTGGGACCCGAGGAGCCAGAGGAGACCCAAGAGCAGGAACCTCTGGGAGCACTAGAACCCGGAGAAGAGCTACAGGAGTGTGCGGATCACAGACCCAGCACGTTTGAGAAAGGCAAGCCCCGGAGCATTCTAAGTCTCCCTATTCTCGCTAACTTACATGATATATTATGCTTGTTCTACTATATTGCATTTAAGTGATAGGAATTGGTTGATACCGTTGATGCATATATACTCTTGGATATCACCATCCGTTTATCTGCCTTGTCCTATGTAGATAGGCTCGGAGTCTGTGCTTAGCTTGCTTAGCCCGGTAGAAGTCGGGTGATCTCCGGTCACCTGCGAGATATAGTTGGATACCTCCTTGATTAAGCGGTGATTGCTTTGGGAAAAGAATAACCAAGTGTGGAGTGGAAATTTGAGACCGGCAGGGTCTTATGGTGGGTTGACAATAGTGCCTCTGCCTGTGTCAATTAAGGACCGATCGTTGACGGCCCTCTTGTCATGTTGAAAGCATTCCCCACATTTAGCTGGAAGGATAAGTCGTTCCGACCGCGAAGCCTGAGCACTATCCGGGCCAGGAATCGGCCTGATGTACGCGCTGTATTGGTGATGGTTGAGGAGAACGACGAGGGCGCGGCGCGCAACCTTGGTATACCTTGGATACCTCGGTCGCCGGAACGGTCCTCGAGTACGGGCGGTGCCTGTCGAGCCCGCAAATTGGTCCTGGATAGTGCAATACGGTGATCTGTAGCTCACTTGATCAGTGAGTGTGGTTTGTGTGGGGAATAAACTCACCAGCTGGTTAGAAATCGATTCGAATCACCATCGCTCCTGGATAGTGAGCACTTGACTTGAGCCCTGTCCTCGTAGTAAGGACTATGTAACACTTGGGTTATAATGATAAATGGTTTTATGAATGCTATGATGAGGTACCATCATATCACTATACTTGCTTGTAACAGTGCAGGTGCAAACCTAGATAATAGGTAATGATACTTTCAACTTGAGCAAATTAAAAGAAAAAAGATTTATGTAGGTTATGTTAATAGAATCTTGCTGTTATGCAAAAAGGTTGTCAGGTACCCCACTATATAGCCTTCATGATCCTTGAAGAGTCTTTATTTTGAGTTTATGACGGGTAAGTCTAGCTGAGTACATTGTCGTACTCAGGGTTCTACTCCCATGTTGTTTTGCAGATGGTCAAATGTACTATGGTTATTGCATCCTCTTCCTGTACCCAGCTATGGGTGATGACTAGACCAAGGGCGATGGTCACTCCGTCTTTTCTTTTGCTGTTGTGGGAATGACCAAAACTATGGCACTGTATCAGACTAAGTGTGTGTGTTATTTTCAACTATGAAGCTTCCGCTACCTGTGAACTTGGTTTGTAATAACTTTAAGCACTCCGATGTTTCTGATGAATGTTTTCGAACTGGATGTAACTGTGAATGGTGACCGCTGAACTTATTACAATCTTGGCTGTATGTACGATATGTTGTTTGAAATCCTTCGAGATTTCACGGACTACCGGGATTATATGGGTTTAAGCTGGATGGTTTGACTATGCAAATGGTCGCTATTAGGCTTAATCTCTTATAATTTGGGCGTTTCTGTTACAGCTGGTATCAGAGCCAGGTTTAACGAGTTACTGTTCATAAGTACGTTCTGAAGTAAATCTAAACCGGTTTAATAAAAGATTCTTATTAATGATAATCAAGGTGTCAACTAAGTTTTTGGAAAAACTATCTCGTGTGCCATGGTCATATCATTTATGCCCAGTTAAGGACTCTAAGGTGGCTAGTTAAGTACTGACTTGGGGGTTAATGCATCATATTTCTATTTCGTCGCTCATACGGCGTGCAATAGTATGAGTACCATTCATTTGAGTGGTAATGTATGGATCAATTTTTCCTCTACGCCCCGGTAAGTGGGAGCTGTGAGAGCATGATCGGATACACTGCCGGTCTAGGGGAGTGTTGTTAGGTGCTGTGTCATGCACACATGTTTTGGTGTGCTTGGGAATAGTACCGCATGTTGGGAATTCCGTCCTGAGAGGCGATGCCGTCATTAGGGCGATGATGTGGGTAGTAACACGTCATATGCATGGACGGGTGTCTGTGTATGTGGGGTGTATAGCTTTAAATTCTTGTTCTGCATGATCATTCTGTGGGTGGGCTGAAATGAGTTTTCTGCAGGTACACTAACCATGTTAGAGCGCTAGTTATGTTATGAGGGAACGCTGTGTGCCACCGCATATACCGCTTAGTTTTAACTTTTGTTTCTAAGTTTGTGAGATCGTAAGTTCGTGCATGCATCATGTTCATTTCATATCATTGCTTACTTTCCCCCTTAATTTAATCTGTCCCAATTCTAAATAAAATAATTAAAGATAATCCTCAATCTTACCCAAGGTATTCCCTTTGCAGCAGATGGCACGCACTAGGCTCACCGCTCATAAGTCCACTGGTGGGCGGGCCCCTCGCCATCCGTTGGCAGCTACGAGCTCACGACATAAGAGCAAGTTCCTGGAGGAGTTTGGGATGCCCACTTTGCTTTGGAGGGTGCTCAGTTCGATGGGGTATCCCGAAGGAAGGGAGCCTCGCTACTATTGGGACAAGGAGCAGCTTGGTGACGGGACCCTGGTGGGGATCGATGCAGTGGTCCCTACTAGTGGAGGTGACCCCGCCTGGGGTGGCTGGGTGTGCGAGTCCCGAGGTGCCACGCCCTTCCACGGTGCCAGCAGGGCAGCTTTCACCGTTCTGAGGGACCTCATGGAGAGGTTTCCACAGGAGCTGGCCCACGCCTTCGCTGGGGTGTTTCCCCAGGGTGACCCCTACACTTCGGTGTGGGATCAGTCTGAGGTGAACGCTCTAGAGAGGAGTGCGGATGAGGACCAGCACAGTGACAGCACAGCTATGAGTGTTATGTACGCTTTGATGAAGACCTATGGAGGCCTGGAGCGTTGTTTAGGTCGCTTGTCCGGGTCTCTTCTCACTGTCCAGGATGAGAAGCGCCAGCTGCAGCGTGAGTTCGACACTGAGGTTGAGAGGCTGCAGTTAGAGTTGGCCCGCATGACCCGAGAGAGGGACCAGGTGGTCTAGAAGAACAGTGAGCTGAGCCAGGACTTGCTTGCAGTGCGAGAGCAGAGAGACAGGGTGACTACTGCTCACAGGAACTGCGAGCGCATGCTAGTCCATGTGCTTGGTCAGAGGAATGAAGCCTGGCATGAGGAGGACACTTTGAGGGCCCGACAGCTAGAGCTAGAGCAGCAGCTAGCTAATGCTGAGGAGTACAATGAGAACTTGCATGAGGAGATCCACCAGCTGCATAATCAGCTCCACCCTCACCCCCTGCTTGGAGCAGCTGAGCTAGACTCTGAGGACGAGATGGACGCGGATCCCGAGATAGGAGCAGCTGCTAGTGGAGATGAAGACGAGGAGGGCTCCGGCATGGACAGTGACCGTAGTGAGTAGATGCTAGGGCTCTAGAGCTAGTCCTTCTTCTTTTGTTGTTGTTGTTGCATGGCATGTCTTGTACTTTTGGATCTGGGCTATATAAAACTTTATGAGATGATGCTGAAAGTCCAGTGTATGTATGCTGGCAAGTTTGGATGTTTGCGAACATTGTTGCTTGAATGTTAAGTAATCCGTTAGTGATGTTGTGCGTGGATGATGAATTGTTGTGCCTCTGTTTATTTGCGAATTTATTCCCTTAGTAAATTCAGTACGACATGGTTCTACACATGTCTACCGTTGATGGCAACTCCTAACGATTGCTTATCATTGACGTATGCAGATGGTGCAAACACGTGGCGGGGGTAACAGCAACCCGGGTCTTGGAGCAGGTACATCCGGAGGTGGGGCTCGACGGAATGAGGACAGAGCACCATCACTGCCACCACCACCGCCTCCTCCGTATACTGCGGATGTGTTTTTCGCGCAGTTTCTAGGGAGTCAACGCAACATGGAACAAATGCAGCGCAATATGGAAGAGGCCCTGCGCAACATAGCGGACAACACCCGTCGTTGGGATAACCAGGGCGGTCGTGAAGTCAATCAGTACAGCTCTTTCAAAGACTTCATGGATACCAAGCCACCTGTCTTCAAGGAGGCTTTGGAACCGCTTGAGGCAGATGAGTGGATCAACACCATGGAGCAGAAGTTTCATCTTCTTCGGATGACAGATGAACTTAAGGCTGAGTATGCGGCACACCAGTTGCAGGGACCTGCTGGGATTTGGTGGTCCCATCATCGTACTACCTACCCAGAGGGGACGCCAATCACCTGGAACCACTTCACCACCGCTTTCTGAGGAAATTACATTCCTCCGGGTGTGGTGGAAATGAAGGTTGGGGAGTTCATGAGGCTGTCTCAGGGGACGAAATCTGTAAAGGAGTATCTACACGCTTTCAACAATCTCGCTCGCTACGCCCCTGAGTTTCTGAACAAGGAGGCCAAGAAGATTGCTAGTTTCCAGAGAGGCTTGAATCCAAAGATGCTGAAGACCATGGGTACAGGAGCCAGGGCTACCTTCAATGCCTATATTAGTGACTGTCTAACCCAGGAAAACAATAACAACAGCTATAGTGCATCCAAGTCACGTAAGAGGGCTTTTGAAGCCGGGTCATCCCAGCCCAGGGCACCAGTGGCGGGGCGACAACAGTATCGTCCTCCGGCCCTAGGTGCTAGGTTTCGGCCGCCGCAGAGAAGGAACACCGGACATCCAACGCAGCAGAAGCCGTACAAGGTGGCGATAGCTCCTATCAAGCCAAAGGCAATTCAAGCTGCGGCACCTGCCGCCAACAATGCGCCCAATGGTCCGTGCTACAACTGCCACAAGATGGGGCACTTTGCCAAGGAATGTCCCTACCCCAAGAGGCAATAGCCAACCTATCCAGCTCGTGTACACCATACCTCGATAGAGGAGATTCTGGAAGGAGAACTGGTAACAGTTGGTATGTTCCCTGTCAACCAATATCTTGCAGTTGTTTTGTTTGATTCTTTATCATCGCATTCATTCATGAGCCAAGCATTTGCACAAAAGCATGACCAGCCAGTTACTGAGTTGGGTTATGGCTATCGCATCAACTCAGCCGGGGCTGATGTGTTGACTAACAAAACAGTAACAGGAGTTACCTTGGATATCAGTGGCCGAAGGTTTCGTGTAAACCTTGTGGTCATGCCAGGGCTGGTTCTAGATGTCATCATTGGAATGAATAAGATGGCTGACTGGGGTGCAGTTATTGTTGCCGAGAATAGAACTCTTTCCCTCAAAGACCCGCAGGGGGAAGGTGTGCTTCAGGTCAAGCTACCCCGACGGTTAGACTTCGCTAGTCTTTCATGTGCAGTACAGGTGGTTCCACTAGAACACATACCCGTGGTATGTGAGTTCCCTGATGTTTTTCCCGAGGAATTGCCGGGACTTCCTCCAGGTAGGGAAGTAGAGTTTGCAATTGAGTTGATACTAGGTACAACACCAATATCTGGAAGGCCGTACCAGATGCCACCAAATGAACTCACTGAGTTGAAGAATCAACTAAAGGAGTTACTGGATAAAGGGTTCATCCGGCCAAGTTCGTCAGAATGGGGTTGTCCGGTGTTGTTTGTGAAAAAGAAGGATCAATCGTTGCGCATGTGCGTGGACTATCGTCCACTCAATGCAGTGACAATCAAGAATAAGTATCCTTTGCCAAGGATCGCTATCTTATTTGATCAGTTGTCCAAGGCAAAAGTGTTTTCCAAGATAGATTTGAGATCTGGGTATCACCAAATCAAGATTCGCCCGCAAGATATCCCGAAGACTGCTTTTTCCACCAGATATGGGTTTTATGAGTATCTGGTCATGTCCTTTGGGTTGACGAATGCTCCTGCATACTTCATGTATCTGATGAATTCAGTCTTTATGCCAGAGTTAGATAAGTTTGTTGTGGTGTTTATCGATGATATCCTGGTTTATTCAGAAAATGAGCAAGATCACGCCGAGCATCTGAGAATTGTCTTAACACGATTACGAGAGCATCAGTTATATGCCAAGTTCAGCAAGTGTGAGTTCTGGTTGAAGAAAGTTCCTTTCCTAGGGCACATTCTGTCTGAAGAAGGGATTGCTGTGGATCCGTCAAAAGTGCAGGAAGTCATGGACTGGAAGGCACCAACTTCTGTCTCGGAAGTTAGAAGTTTTCTTGGTCTGGCCAGGTATTATCGTCGTTTCATACCTGACTTCTCCAAGATTGCTAAGCCGATGACTAGTTTGCTACAAAAAGATCATAAGTTTGTCTGGACGGAGGGGTGTGAGCTAGCCTTCCGCACCTTGCGAAAGTTGCTAACCACCGCTCCCGTTCTGGCGCAACCCAATATCGAGAAGCATTTTTGATGTGTTTCGCGACGCGTCGAAAAGTGGCTTGGGTGTGTGTTGATGCAAGATGGTAGAGTGATAGCTTACACTTCACGACAGTTGAGAAAGCACGAAGTCAACTACCCAACTCACGACCTCGAGTTAGCAGCAGTAGTGCATGCTTTGAAGATTTGGAGACACTATTTGCTGGGAAATAAGTGTCATATCTATACCGATCATAAGAGTTTGAAGTATATCTTCACTCAGTCCGAGCTGAATATGAGGCAACGACGGTGGTTAGAGTTAATCAAGGATTATGATCTAGAGGTTCACTATCATCCGGGCAAAGCTAATGTGGTAGCAGATGCATTGAGTCGCAAACCGCACTATCAGGTGATTCAACCGTTGTTTGAAGATGGTTTCAATCTCATGCATCCTAAAGTCTTATGTCACATACAGCTCAGTTGTTCACTTGAGAGTCAAGTCATTGAAGGTCAGAAAACAGACAAGGGTATTTTCCACATCAAAGAGAAGATCAAAGCTGACCCAAAAACTCAGTTTCGAGTTGATGAGAAAGGGGTATTGTGGTTTCAACATCGGTTAGTAGTCCCGATAGATCGTGAATTGAAGAATCGCATCATGGATGAAGCCCATCTCTCTAAGCTTTCTATTCATCCTGGCAGTAGTAAAATGTATCAAGACCTAAGACCCCACTTTTGGTGGACCAAAATGAAGAAAGAAATAGCCGCATATGTGGCCCGTTGTGACACGTGTTGCAGAGTTAAGGCCATCCACATGAAACCTGCAGGTCTGTTACAACAATTATAAGTTTCAGAGTGGAAATGGGAAGAGGTCAGTATGGACTTTATCACAGGTTTACCAACGACGAGGAAGGGGAATGACTCGATTTGGGTAATCATAGATCGATAGACTAAGTCGGCTCATTTCGTTCCTGTGAAAACTCGTTACCGACCTCCTGAGTATGCTGATATTTATATCGCAGAGATCATTAAGTTACATGGCATTCCCAAAACCATCATATCGGATAGAGGACCACAGTTCACCGCTCACTTTTGGGAGCGAATGCATAAGAGTTTGGGGACCAGTCTAATAAGAAGCACCGCGTATCATCCCCAGACCTCAGGTCAAACTGAGAGGCTAAATCAAGTGTTAGAAGAAAAGCTGAGGGCCTGTGTACTATCGTCCAAGGGATCATGGGAGTCATGGTTACCTCTGGCTAAATTCTCATACAATAACAGCTATCAAGAGAGTATCAAGATGGCTCCGTTCGAAGCGTTGTATGGTCGGAGATGTAGAACTCTGTTAAACTGGGTTGAACCTGGTGAAAGGAGATACTTTGGTATCGACTTCGTAAACGAAGCGGAGAAAAAGGTGCAAATCATACGATAGCATATGCGGCCAGCCCAATCGCGACAAAAGAGTTATGCTGATAAGAGAAGAATGCCACTTGAATTCAATATAGGTGACTATGTGTACCTCAAGGTTACGCCAATGAAGAAAGTCCAATGTTTCCGAGTTCGAAGCAAGCTTGCACCCAGATATGTGGGACCGTACCAAATACTAGAGAGGAAAGGCCCCGTGGCCTACAAGATTCAGTTACCTGAAGAGTTGAGTTCGATCTTTCCAGTCTTCCATGTGTCCCAGCTACGGAAATGTTTGAAAGTACCTGAGTAGAGGATTGAACCTCGAGGGATCAAAATAAAAGCAGACTTAGAGTATAAAGAGCAGCCAGTGGGGATCGTAGATACCAAGGAACGAGTAACCCGAAACAGAGTTGTCAAAACATACAAGGTGGTGTGGAGTCATCATGACGATAGGGATGCCACATGGGAAACCGAGGATTATCTAAAAACAGTTTATCCAAAATTTCATAAGAAATGGTTAGTAACTCAAATCTCGGGACGAGATTTCCCTAATGGGGGAACGGCTGTAACACCCTAGGTGTTAAGCATGCACTTAGTCTTACCAAAGCATGCATAAGCATTCTCATCAAGCATAGCATCACATGAGCATGTCATCCATCCAAAAATGTGATTTTATTTGCTTTATTGTATGTGATTTAAATGTGTTAAAAATATAATGCTTGCTTCTAAAATTGTGAAATATTCAAACTAGGTTGAATTGTGTGCGAGAAGATTTAAGAATGTTTTTGTACAATTTTTGGAGCCATAGAATTTGAGAAATGGAATTTATACAAAATTCCCCAAAATGAATTTATTTGAAAACCTAGAACTAGTTTTAATTTGTAATTCAAATTCTAATTGGAATTTGATCTTGCTTATTAAAACAAAGTGGTAGGGTTTTTATCTTGGAACAACTTTCATTTTGGGAGAAAAGGGTGAAAATGATTTTAAAGTGGTACAAATGAATTTAGAAATAATTGGAGAAAAGAATTTCAAAAAAAAAGAAAAGGGGACAGGCGCTGCTGTGCCGACCCGCCTCCCTTTCGGCCCAGCCAGCAGCACGGCCAGCCTCCCCCTCCCCTCTCTCTCCCGCGCGCGGCGCCCGCCTCGCCCCATCTAGCGACGGCCACATGGCGGCCGTACGCCGGCGTTGGGCGCGCCGCGGCCGGCCACCTCCACCCCCCTGGTCGGGACGCCGACCCGCGCCCCAGACCACTTCCTCCATTCTGTCGCCCACGCCTCTCCCTCCTCCCTCCGTCTGCGCAGCAGCAACAGCCGCAGTTCCGCCGCGCGCCATTGCCGGAGCAAGCCCGGCCGCTCGCCACCGGCCGCACCAGAGCTTTAAGCTCGACGCCAAGAGCACCAGCGCACTCGCCGTCGCCGCGGTAAGCCCCTGCGTGCGCTCTACCGAGGTGAGAAGCAGCCGTGCGCCGTGAATCGCTCGCCAGAGTTGCTCCGACCTCGCCGTAGTGCTCCGACGCGACGGATCTTGTTGTATCCTGCCTCTTTTCGCTCGTTCTTTGGTGCGCTAGGACAGTAGTGAGGTGAGGAAGCTCGGAGGGTCGTTTGCGCGCGCTCTACCGCACCGGAGCGGCCTGGCCACTGTGAGCAGCGCCGCCGTGCCGCCATGCACGCTCGTCGGAGTTGTTCCGGTCATCCTCCAGCCAATGCGAGGGTACCCCTGGATGCGCCTCGCTGCGGGGAGCACGCTGGTGCTCACCCCGTGGCCGGAGACCTCGCCGTCGGCGAAAACCGGCCGACCGAAGCTTGGCCAGTGTGTTGCACGGCTGACCCGTGGGGTCACGGCCCCGGATCCCACCTGTCAGTGCCTCTGCGGGTGTGGATCTGGATGAGTTTAGCATTTTGCATCGGTTTTCTTAAATAAATGTTTTCCAGAAATTGTTTTAAAACTTGTAAAATCCATATCTTGAGTTCTATATCTCCAAATCTGGTTAAATAAATTTTGGTGTGCTCTCTATTCTCAGATCTACAGTTTGATGTAATTGCATGTCATGTTCGAATAACTTTTCTGTATAAATATATTTAATCCATGTTTTTGCTGGATTTGGAAAATGCATAGTAATTAAAATATGACTCAGAAAAATGTGAAACTTGTTTTGTTGGCTCTGCATGTATGTTTAGTCACTGGGAAAATGTTGGTACACATTATTTGGTGTATAAATGAATTTATAGTGATTTAAATGCTTGCATGGCAGTGGTTTATGATTTTTAATAAAAATTTGGATCATGCTATTAATCTGGTAATTTTTGTGGGTGTTTCTGATGATATTAGGCAAATTATAAAAATATGAAATCTACTGTTTGACACTTATAACACAGTAGAGTAATTGTACTTGCCTTTATTAATAAATCTTGTGATTTTTGTAGCTCAAAATAAGTGTCCAAAAATTATGAATAATTTATGGTGGACTTTATGTTTGACTGGTAGTCTCCTGTAAATTTTTGTGGAATTTATTGATAAACAGAAATGCATGCTAATTTTGATGGGCCTAGAAATGAATAAAGAAATTATGAATTGTTATATATAGGTTAAATAGAATAAAAGGGGTTTGGTGTATCTTTGAAGCATCTTGTTAGTTGCTGGTTACACTTGAAGACAATTTGTAGAAGAGAATGCAATAGATGTTTAATTCAATTGCATGTTCTTGGATGATGTTGACTACCTTGTAAATGATCACATAAATCATCCATACATCATGTCATAGTCATCTGGTATTCTCTCGCATGTGCATTTCACCCCGGGCATCTCGCACTCCACTCATGAGCACACATGCATCATATAGGCTCGCAGGAGAACGAGGTGGGACCCGAGGAGCCAGAGGAGACCCAGGAGCAGGAACCTCTGGGAGCACCGGAACCCGGAGAAGAGCTACAGGAGTGTCCGGATCACAGACCCAGCACGTTTGAGAAAGGCAAGCCCCGGAGCATTCTAAGTCTCCCTATTCTCGCTAAGTTACATGATATATTATGCTTGTTCTACTATATTGCATTTAAGTGATAGTAATTGGTTGATACTGTTGATGCATATGTACTCCTTGATATCACCATCCGTTTATCTACCTTGTCCTACGTAGATAGGCATGGAGACTATGCTTAGCTTGCTTAGCCCGGTAGAAGTCGGGAGATCTCCTGTCACCTACGAGATATAGTTGGATACCTGCTTGATTAAGCGGTGATTGCTTTGGGAAAAGAATAACCAAGTGTGGAGTGGAAATTTGAGACAGGGCAGGGTCTTATGGTGGGTTGACTATAGTGCCCCTGCCTGTGTCGATTAAGGACCGATCGTTGACGGCCCTCTTGTCATGTTGAATGCATGCCCCACATTTAGCTGGAAGGATAAGTCGTTCTGACCGCGAAGCCTGAGCACTATCCAGGACGGGAATCGGCCCGATGTACGCGCTGTATTGGTGATGGTTGAGGAGAACGACGAGGGCGCGACGCGCAACCTTGGTATACCTTGGATACCTCGGTCGCCGGAACGGTCCTTGGGTACGGGCGGTGCCTGTCTAGCCCGCGAATTGGTCCTGGATAGTGCAATACGGTGATCTGTAGCTCACTTGATCAGTGAGTGTGGTTTGTGTGGGGAATAAACTCGCCAGCTGGTTAGAAATCGATTCAAATCGCCATCGCTCCTGGATAGTGAGCACTTGACTTGAGCCCTGTCCTCGTAGTAAGGACTATGGAACACTTGGGTTATAATGATAAATGGTTTTATGAATGCTATGATGAGGTACCATCATATCACTATACTTGCTTGTAATAGTGCAGGTGCAAACCTAGATAATAGGTAATGATACTTTCAACTTGAGCAAATTAAAAGATGAAAGATTTATGTAGGTTAAGTTAATAGAATCTTGCTGTTATGCAAAAAGGTTGTCAGCTACCCCACTATATAGCCTTCATGATCCTTGAAGACTCTTTATTTTGAGTTTATGACGGGTAAGTCTAGCTGAGTACATTCTCGTACTCAGGGTTCTACTCCCATGTTGTTTTGCAGATGGTCAAATGTACTATGGTTATTGCATCCTCTGCCTGTACCCAGCTATGGGTGATGACTAGACCAAGGGCGATGGTCACTCCGTCTTTTCTTTTGTTGATGTGGGAATGACCAAAACTATGGCACTATATCAGACTAAGTGTGTGTGTGTTATTTTCAACTATGAAGCTTCCGCTACCTGTGAACTTGGTTTGTAATAACTTTAAGCACTCTGATGTTTCCGATGAATGTTTTCGAACTGGATGTAACTGTGAATGGTGACCGCTGAACTTATTACGATCTTGGCTGTATGTACAATATGTGGTTTGAAATCCTTCGAGATTTCACGGACTACTGGGATTATATGGGTTTAAGCTGGATGGTTTGACTATGCAAATGGTCGCTATCAGGCTTAATCTCTTATAATTTGGGCGGTTCTGTTACAGCCCCTGGCGTATACACTGGACATCGACCCCATCATTATCAACACTCGACTCTTGTAGGTACTGATGGATGGCAGCAGCAGCCTCAACATCATCTACCTCGAGACCCTTGACCTCCTAGTCATCGAGAGAGCACAGCTCCAACCCAACACAGGCGGCTTCCACGGCGTCATACCGAGGAAGAAAGCGTTGCTGGTAGGCCGAATCGACCTACTCGTCTGTTTTGGCACAGTGGCCAACTTCACGAAGGAGACCCTCACTTTTGAAGTGGTGGGTTTTCGAGGTACCTATCACGCCATCATCGGGCGCCCAGGATACGCCAAGTTCATGGCGATCCCCAACTACACCTACCTCAAGCTAAAGATGCCCGGGCCCAAGGGAGTCATCACCATTAGCTCCTCTTACGAGCATGCTTACGAATGTGATGTCAAGTGCGTTGAGTACGGAGAGGCGGTCGAGAACACTACCGAGCTCACCCTCAGGCTCGAGGCCCTCGCCGCTGAGGCTCCAGAGCCAAAGCATCATGCGAGCAGCTTCGAACCAGTAGAAGGCATGAAGAAAGTCCCGCTGAACCCTAACAACTCTAATGTCATGGTGTTGACAATCAGCGCCGACCTCGACCCCAAATAGGAGGCCATGCTCGTCGACTTTCTCCGTGCAAACACCAACATGTTTGCATGGAGTCCCTCAGATATGCCTAGCACACCGAGGGAAGTCACGGAGCACTGCTTGGAGATCCGAGCGGGTTCCAAACCAGTGAAGCAACGACTGCGCTGCTTCGACGAGGAGAAACACAAGATAATTGGTTAGGAGGTTCATCATCCCGACTGGTTAGCAAATCCTGTATTAGTTAAGAAAAAGAATGGGAAAATGAGGATGTGTGTAGATTATACCAGTTTAAATAAAGCATGTCTGAAAGTTCCATTTTCTTTACCATGCATTGATCAATTTATCGATTCTACCATGGGTTGTGAAACCCTTTTGTTCCTTGATGCTTATTCTAGTTACCATCAAATAAAAATGAAAGAGTCTGACCAGCTCGCGACCTCTTTCATCACACCTTTTGGAATGTACTGTTATGTGACCATGCGCTTTGGACTTTGAAACGCCGGGGCAACAAAACAATGGTGCATGCTCCATGTTTTTGGGGAGCACATAGGATCGACGGTCGAGGCATATGTTGATGACATCATCGTCAAACTAAAGGGGCAAGGCGACCTGATTCAGGAACTTGAGATCGCATTTGGCTGTCTGCGCGGTAACAATATCAAACTCAACCCTGAAAAATGTGTCTTTGGCATGCCTCGAGGCATCCTTTTAGGATACATAGTCTCCCAGCACGGCATCAAGGCCAACCCTGAGAAAGTCTAAGCCATCACCAAGATGGGGCCGATTCGGGACGTCAAGGGCGTACAAAATGTGACGGGCTATTTGGTGGCACTCAACCATTTCATCTCACTACTAGGGGAAAAAGCGCTGCCACTATACCAGATCCTGAAGAAAGCTGAATGTTTTATGTGGACCGTTGAGGCGGAGGAAGCCCTCGACAAACTCTAGAAGATGTTGACCACCGCTCTGGTCTTAGAGCCCCCTCGACCCACAGAACCTCTACTCCTTTATGTTAGGGAAATGACCCAGGTCGTTAGCGTGGCTGTAGTGGTTGAAAGGCCAGAAGAGGGGCACGCGCTTCCAGTTCAGCAGCCAGTCTACTTCATTAGTGAGGTGCTTTCAGAAACAAAAGTACGATACCCCTAGATTCAAAAACTCATCTATGTTGTGATTCTTGTTTGATGCAAGCTGCAGCACTACTTTCTCGGCCATCCGATCACGGTGGTCTCATCCTTTCCGCTAAGCGAGATCATCCAGAATCGAGAGGCCACTGGGAGGATCGCCAAATGGTCGATCAAGCTCATGGGGGAGGCCCTCACATGTGCGCCTAGCAAATCCATCAAGTCCCAAGCACTTGTGGACTTCGTCGCGGAATGGACAGACACCCAGCTCCCCCCCGCTCAGGTCCAGGCAGAACTCTGGACGTTGTACTTCGACGGGTCACTCATGAAGACGGGGCTAGGGCAGGCTTGCTATTCATCTCACCCCTTGGCGTCCACATGAGGTATGTGATTCGAATACATTTCACGACATCTAACAATGTTGCAGAATACGAGGCCCTCGTCAATGGGCTAAGGATCGCTATCGAGCTCGGGGTCCGACGCCTCGACATCAGAGGCAATTCTCAACTGGTCATCGACCAAGTCATGAAAGCCTCGAGCTGTCACGACCCAAAAATGGAGGCTTAATGCAAGGAAGTATGCAATCTTGAAGACAAGTTCCACAGTCTCGAGCTCATCCACATCGCACGATGGTACAATGAAGTGGCTGACGAGCTTGCCAAGATTGTCTACACTCAAGGCACTATCCCACCAGACGTGTTCTCAAGAGATCTGCTCGAGCCCTCTGTCAACCTCAACGTGGGAGCTGGCGTTGAGGCACCAGCTCCTGAGCCTGTCGACGCGATCGAGGCTTTCCTGACAGCTATAGAATTAATGGAGGTCGAGCAACTCTCTCGACACCCTAGCCAACCATTTAACTAGCGCACGCCTTTCCTCGACTGCCTAATCCAAGGCGAGTTGCCAGAAGGGCCAAATCATACGTGATCTACGATGAAAACAAAGAGTTGTACCGGCGAAGCTCGACGGGGATCTTGCAGCGCTGCATCACCATGGAAGAGAGACAAAAGCTCCTCGAGGATCTGCACTCGGGGGCTTGCGGCCACCACACGGATCCTAGAACCCTCGTCGGCAACACCTTTTGACAAGGTTTGTACTGGCCAATGGCCGTTGGTGATGCCATCGAGGGTGTTTGTTCGTGCCACGAGTGCTAGTTCTATGCCAAGCAGACCCACCTCCCGGCTCACGCTGCATAAATGATTCCCATCACTTGGCCATTCGCGATATGGGGCCTCGACCTTGTGGGCCCCCTCGAGAGAGCGGCAGGTGGGTATACCCATCTTCTAGTGGCCATCGACAAATTCTCAAAGTGGATCGAGGCTTGACCCATCACGAACATTCGCTTCGAGCAGGTCGTCCTCTTCTTCACCGACGTAATCCACCGTTTTTGGATACCCAACATCATCATCACGAACAATGGCACACAGTTCACCGACAAAAAGTTATTGGACTTCTATGATTGGCATCACATCCGTGTGAACTGGTCTGCAGTAGCTCACCCTCAAACTAATGGCCAGGTCTAGCGTGCCAACGGCATGATTTTACAAGGGCTCAAACCTAGAATCTACTACCGGTTGAAGATATTTGGCAAGAAATGGGTCGAGGAACTCTCTTCGGTCCTATGGAGCTTAAGAATGACGCCAAGTAGACCCATGAAATTCACCCATTCTTCATGGTCTATGCCTCTGAGGCCGTGCTTCCAACAGACCTCGAATATGGGTCACCTCGACTCAAAGCATACAACGAGTAGACGAACAAAGAGACTGGAGAGAACGCAGTTGACCAACTCGAGGAAGCTCGAGACATGGCCCTCAACTCAGTAAGCTTCGACGCTACCACGACAAGCACGTACGCAAAATGGTCCTGAACATGGGCGACCTCGTCCTACGTCGACGGCAAAGCAATTAAGGACGACACAAGCTGACCCCACCTTGGGAGGGACCATACGTGGTGGCCGAGGTTTTGAAGCCTGGGACGTACATATTATTATAGGATACTTGACCTATCATGATTTGTGTACAATAATTCTATCTCCCTATATAAATGAAGTAGGTGACATTGTGAGTTCACCTATGTTAGTTATACCAAAATTAGGTCAGTATTGGGTGAATATGATAATTCAATGGTTGCCTAGTGATCCAAGGTAGTTTTGTGATTTAAATCTCCAATTCAGACGCATAGGCAGGTTTTTTTGGTCAACAACGGGGGGTAGGTTAAGAGACTCCCACCTAATATATATTAAGCCACAAATGCCGGTCAGGGCCGGTGGGTGGTGGGACACATCCCAAACAGAGTTTTTCCAGAATTTCATTGGGGGAGAGAGAATCAAATAGGTAACTGTTTGCGCCAGAAACAAGAAAGGCGAGCATCATTGTTAGGCAGTCGGCATCTCCATAGCCTTGCAGAGTTTCGACAAGGTGGAGCCAGTTGTGGGTGATCTAGGGGCATGCCCCTGAACACAACATCATGCCAATGCTTCCCCAGTTCATAGCAAATGAGAAGGGGCAGCAAAGGGTGAGCTACCTTAGGCATGACCACTGGAGCAGATGATTCCCAAAGGCTTTGGACTTCAGCTATGTTCTCTGGCTGCCAAACAATGTGACTCTAGAGAGTTTGAGTGAACAAGTTTGATTTTCCTTGCCGTGTTAGTCTTTTTAATCTATTTTTGGCAGCATGTACTGGTTGATGATAATATTTGGGATATGCCTTATACACTAGATTTCTAATAACATCACATTCATGCTGACTTATCATATTTCTTATACCACAGTTCCTTCAGCTACAAAAGAAAACAATACTTCTCAAGATTAAAATATTTTGTATGGAAATAAGATCGCTTCGGATGCTTCACAGTGCCTAACAAATCTATTTGTTTGTACACAGAATATAT
>NC_012874.2:45446082-45448582 GCF_000003195.3 Sorghum bicolor
TAGTAGGTTCCAAGTCCACGTAATATGCAGATTTCGTGTGTTTTTGCCCAAAAACGCAGGTTCGGTCACGCGACTGGCGCCCCGGGTCTGGCTTTCCTCAGTAGGCTGCAACTCCACGTAACATGCAGATTCCATGTGTTTTGGCCCCAAAAACACACTGGTTCGGTCGCGCGACTGTAGGGCAGGGGTTCGGCTTTCGTTAGCTCGAAAAACTAGTGTTTTCCTGCAGTTTCACCCATGGTCTCAGCCAGCCAAACCCTCTCCCCTATAGTACCAGAGGGGCATCCCTGCCCCCCAGAAGTTCTGCAGATTTTTCGTACGGTTCTTTACTGCGTTTTTGAAAAGGCCCTAAAATCCACGTAATATGCAAATTCCATGTGGTTTTGCCCAAAAACGCAGGTTCGGTCGCGCGACTGCCGCCCCGGGTTCGGGTTTCGTCAGTAGGCTGCAAGTCCACGTAATATGCAGATTCCGTGTGTTTTTTGCCCAAAAAACGCAGGTTCTACCGCGCGACTGCCGCCCCGGGTTCGGCTTTCGTCAGTAGGCTCCAAGTCCATGTAATATGCAGATTTCGTGTGTTTTTGCACAAAAACGCAGGTTCGGTCATGCGACAGCGCCCCGGGTTCGGCTTTGGCTGCAAGTCCATGTAACATGCAGATTCCGTGTGTTTTGGCCCAAAAAACACACTGGTTCGTTCACGCGACTGCAGGGCAGGGGTTCGGCTTTCTTTACATCAAAAATCTAGTGGTTTCCCACAGTTTCACCCATGGTCTCAGCCAACCGAACCCTCTCCCCTATAGTACCAGAGGGGCATCCCTGCCCCCCAGGAGTTTTGTAGATTTTTCGTACGGTTCTCTACTGTGTTTTGGAAAAGGCCCCAAAATCCACGTAATATGCAGATTCCATGTGGTTTTGCCCAAAAACGCAGGTTCGGTCGCGCGACTGCCGCCCCGGGTTCGGGTTACGTCAGTAGGCTGCAAGTCCACGTAATATGCAGATTCCGTGTGCTTTTTGACTAAAAACGCAGGTTCCGCCGCGCGACTGCCGCCCCGGGTTCGGCTTTCGTCTGTAGGCTCCAAGTCCACGTAATATGCAGATTTTGTGTGTTTCTGCCCAAAAACGCAGGTTCGGTCACGCGACTGCCGCCCCGGGTTCGGCTTTGGCTGCAAGTCCACGTAACATGCAGATTCCGTGTGTTTTGGCCCAAAAAACACACTGGTTCGGTCGCGCGACTGCAGGGCAGGGGTTCGGCTTTCCCTAGCTCCAAAAACTAGTGGTTTCCTGCAGTTTCACCCATGGTCTCAGCCAGCCGAACCCTCTCCCCTATAGTACCAGAGGGGCATCCCTGCCCCCCAGGAGTTCTGTAGATTTTTCATACGGTTCTCTACTATGTTTTTGAATACGCCACAAAATCCACGTAATATGCAGATTCCATGTGGTTTTGCCCAAAAACGCAGGTTCGGTCGCGCGACTGCCGCCCCGGGTTCGGCTTGTATTCTTGGTAGTCACGCCTTGCCGAACTGGTCTTTTTGCCCCGGGACACTATATTCGTCATGTCAACGAAAGTCGGCTTTCTTGGGAACTCGGCTCTGCACGGACCACGTGCGCGCGCCACGAATTCATGTTTACCCACGCCTTGCCGAACTGCTGTTTTGACCCCGAACACTACGTGAACGAAAGTCGGGTTTCCCCGGAAATCAGCAGCGCACAGACCACATGTGCGCGCCATGAATTCTGGGCACTCACGCCTTGCCAAACTGCTGTTTTTGCCCCATGACACTATATTCGTCACGTGAACGAAAGTCGGGTTTCCCGGGAATTCGGCAGCGCACAGACCTCGTGCGCGCGCCACGAATTCTGGGCACTCACGCCTTGCCGAACGGCTGTTTTTGCCCCCTGCCACTATATTCGTCAAGTGAACGAAAGTCGGGTTTCCCGGGAATTCGACAGCACACAGACCACGTGCGCGTGCAACGAATTCTGGGCACTCTTGCCATGCCGAACTTCTCTTTTTGCCCTCTGCCACTATATTCGTCACGTGAACGAAAGTCGGGTTTCTCGGGAATTCGGCAACACACAGACCACCTGCGCGCGCCACGAATTATGGGCACTCTCGCCATGCCGGCCACTATATTCGTCACGTGAAAGAAAGTCCGGTTTCCCGGGAATCCAGCAGCACACAGACCACATACGCGCGCCACGAATTCTGTGCACTCACGCCTTGCCGAACGGCTGTTTTTGCCCCCTGCCACTATATTCGTCACGTGAACGACAGTCGGGTTTCCCAGGAATTCGGCAACGCACAGACCAAGTGCGCGTGCCATGAATTCTTGGCACTCATGCCTTGCCGAACTGCTGTTTTTGCCCCATGCCACTATATCCATCACGTGAACGAAACTCGGGTTTCCCGGGAACTCGGCGATGCACAGACCACGTGCGCGCGCCAAGAATTCTTGGCACTCACGCCTTGCCGAACTGCTGTTTTTGCCCCATGCCACTA
>NC_012874.2:45456082-45481082 GCF_000003195.3 Sorghum bicolor
GCGCCCCGGGTCCGGCTTTCCTCAGTAGGCTGCAACTCCACGTAACATTCAGATTCCATTTGTTTTGGCCCCAAAAACACACTGGTTCGGTCGCGCGACTGCAGGGCAGGGGTTCGACTTTCGTTAGCTCGAAAAACTAGTGTTTTCCTGCAGTTTCACCCATGGTCTCAGCCAGCCGAACCCTCTCCCCTATAGTACCAGAGGGGCATCCCTGCCCCCCAGAAGTTCTGCAGATTTTTCGTACGGTTCTCTACTGCGTTTTTGAAAAGGCCCCAAAATCCACGTAATATGCAGATTCCATGTGGTTTTGCCCAAAAACGCAGGTTCGGTCGTGCGACTGCCGCCCCGGGTTCGGGTTTCGTCAGTAGGCTGCAAGTCCACGTAATATGCAGATTCCGTGTGCTTTTTGACCAAAAATGCAGGTTCCGCCGCGCGACTGCCGCCCCGGGTTCGGCTTTCGTCAGTAGGCTCCAAGTCCACGTAATATGCAGATTTCGTGTGTTTCTGTACAAAAACGCAGGTTCGGTCGCGCGACTGCCGCCCCGGGTTTGGCTTTGGCTGCAAGTCCACGTAACATGCAGATTCCGTGTGTTTTGGCCCAAAAAACACACTGGTTCGGTCGCGCGACTGTAGGGCAGGGGTTCGGCTTGTATTCTTGGTAGTCACGCCTTGCCGAACTGCTCTTTTTGCCCCCGGACACTATATTCGTCATGTCAACGAAAGTCGGCTTTCTTAGGAACTCGGCTCTGCACGGACCACGTGCGCATGCCACGAATTCATGTTTACCCACGCCTTGCCAAACTGCTGTTTTGACCTCGGACACTACGTGAACGAAAGTCGGGTTTCCCGGGAAATCGGCAGCGCACAGACCACGTGTGCGCGCCATGAATTCTGGGCACTCACGCCTTGCCGAACTGATGTTTTTGCGCCATGACAGTATATTCGTCACGTGAACGAAAGTCGGCTTTCCCGGGAATTCGGTAGCGCACAGACCTCGTGCGCGCGCCACGAATTCTGGGCACTCTCGCCTTGCCGAACTGCTGTTTTTGACACCAGACACTATATTCGTCACGTGAACGAAAGTTGGGTTTCCTGGGAATTCGGCAGCGCACAGACCTCGTGCGCGCGACACGAATTCTGGGCACTCACGCCTTGCTGAACGGCTGTTTTTGCCCCCGGCCACTATATTCGTCACGTGAACGAAAGTCGGGTTTCCCGGGAATTCGGCAGCGCACAGACCACGTGCGCGTGCAATGAATTCTGGGCACTCTCGCCATGCCGAACTTCTCTTTTTGCCCTCTGCCACTATATTTGTCACGTGAACAAAAGTCGGCTTTCCCGGGAATTCGGCCGCACACAGACCTCATGCGTGCGCCACGAATTCTGGGCACTCTCGCCTTGCCGAACTGCTGTTTTTGACCCCAGACACTATATTCGTCACGTGAACGAATGTCGGGTTTCCCGGGAATTAGGCAACGCAAAGACCACGTGCGCGTGCCACGAATTCTGCGCACTCATGCCTTGCCGAACTGCTGTTTTTGGCCACAGACACTATATTCGTCACGTGAACGAAAGTTGGCTTTCCTGGGAATTCGGCAGCGCACAGACCTCGTGCGCGCGCCACGAATTCTGGGCACTCTCGCCTTGCCGAACTGCTGTTTCTGACACCAGACACTATATTCGTCATGTGAACGAAAGTTGGGTTTCCTGGGAATTCGGCAGCGCACAGACCTCGTGCGCGCGCCACGAATTCTGGGCACTCACGCCTTGCTGAACGGCTGTTTTTGCCCCCTGCCACTATATTCGTCACGTGAACGAAAGTCGGGTTTCCCGGGAATTCGGCAGCGCACAGACCACGTGCGCGTGCAGCGAATTCTGGGCACTCTCGCCATGTCGAACTTCTCTTTTTGCCCTCTGCCACTATATTCGTCACGTGAACAAAAGTCGGCTTTCCCGGGAATTCGGCAGCACACAGACCTCATGCGCGCGCCACGAATTCTGGGCACTCTCGCCTTGCCGAACTGCTGTTTTTGACCCCAGACACTATATTCGTCACGTGAACGAAAGTCGGGTTTCCCGGGAATTCGGCAACGCACAGACCACGTGCGCGTGCCACGAATTCTGCGCACTCATGCCTTGCCGAACTGCTGTTTTTGGCCACCGACACTATATTCGTCACGTGAACGAAAGTTGGCTTTCCCGGGTATTCAGCAGCGCACAGACCTCGTGCGCGCGCCACGAATTCTGGGCACTCACGCCTTGCCGAACGGCTGTTTTTGCCCCCTGCCACTATATTCGTCACGTGAACGAAAGTTGGGTTTCCTGGGAATTCGGCAGCGCACAGACCTCGTGCGCGCGCCACGAATTCTGGGCACTCACGCCTTGCTGAACGGCTGTTTTTGCCCCCTGCCACTATATTCGTCACGTGAACGAAAGTCGGGTTTCCCGGGAATTCGGCAGCGCACAGACCACGTGCGCGTGCAATGAATTCTGGGCACTCTCGCCATGCCGAACTTCTCTTTTTGCCCTCTGCCACTATATTTGTCACGTGAACAAAAGTCGGCTTTCCCGGGAATTCGGCCGCACACAGACCTCATGCGTGCGCCACGAATTCTGGGCACTCTCGCCTTGCCGAACTGCTGTTTTTGACCCCAGACACTATATTCGTCACGTGAACGAATGTCGGGTTTCCTGGGAATTCGGCAACGCACAGACCACGTGCGCGTGCCACGAATTCTGCGCACTCACGCCTTGCCGAACTGCTGTTTTTGGCCACCGACACTATATTCGTCTCGTGAACGAAAGTCGGGTTTGCCGGGAATTCGGCAGCGGACAGACCTCGTGCGCGCGCCACGAATTCTGGGCACTCACGCCTTGCCGAACGGCTGTTTTTGCCCCCTGCCACTATATTCGTCACGTGAACGAAAGTCGGGTTTCCCGGGAATTCGGCAGCGCACAGACCACGTGCGCGTGCAACGAATTCTGGGCACTCTCGCCATGCCGAACTTCTCTTTTTGCCCTCTGCCACTATATTCGTCACGTGAACGAAAGTCGGGTTTCCTGGGAATTCGGCAACGCAAAGACCACCTGCGCGCGCCACGAATTCTGGGCACTCTCGCCATGCCAAACTTCTGTTTTTGACCTCTGCCACTATATTCGTCACGTGAAAGAAAGTCCAGTTTCTTGGGAATCCGGCAGCGCACAGACCACGTGCGCGCGCCACAAATTCTGGGCACTCACGCCTTGCCGAACGGCTGTTTTTGCCCCCTGCCACTATATTCATCACGTGAACGAAAGTCGGGTTTCGTGGGAATTCGGCAACGCACAGACCACGTGCGCGCGCTATGAATTCTTGGCACTCACGCCTTGCCGAACTGCTGTTTTTGCCCCATGCCACTATATCCGTCACGTGAACGAAAGTCGGGTTTCCCGGGAATTCGGCAACGCACAGACCACGTGCGCGCGCCATGAATTCTTGGCACTCACGGCTTGCCGAACTGCTGTTTTTGCCCCATGCCACTATATCCTTCACGTGAACGAAAGTCAGGTTTCCCGGGAATTCGGCAACGCACAGACCATGTGCGCGCGAAATGAATTCTTGGCCCTCACGCCTTGCCGAACTGCTGTTTTTGCCCCATGCCACTATATTCGTCACGTGAACGAAAGTCGGCTTTCTCGGGAATTTAGCAGCGCACAGACCACGTGTGCATGCAACGAATTCTGGGCACTCACGCCTTGCCGAACTTCTCTTTTTGCCCTCTGCCACTATATTCGTCACGTGAACGAAAGTCGGCTTTCCCGGGAATTCAGCAGCGCATAGACCACGTGCGCGCGCCACGAATTCTGGGCACTCACGCCTTGCCGAACTGCTGTTTTTGGCCCCAGACACTATATTCGTCACGTGAACGAAAGTCGGGTTTCCCAGGAATTCGGCAACGCACAGACCACCTGCGCGCGCCACGAATTCTGGGCACTCTCGCCATGCCGAACTTCTCTTTTTGCCCTCTGCCACTATATTTGTAACACCCCAGTGTTATGGTTGCATTAATCATGTGCATAGCATGAGCATCATCATCTACTCAAAGCATATCATGATCATCATCTATCTTGAGCCATGTCATTCCATGCAAATCTGTGATTTAAATTGTTTAAGAAGTCTTCCTTTGCCTATGCTTGAGTGAACCATGCTTGTGTTTGTGCTCTATGCCTTGGTAATTAGTTTATCTATGCTTAACTTAACCTTGGGAACAATGTTCATGTTGATCACTTCTCCAAAATAATCACTTAAGTCATACTTATACAAGTAGGCCCTAGAAACCTCTTTTGCTTAGGCTTTTAAAAAGTGTTTCATAAAATGTTTGCATGTCAAAACTTTCTACAGCAAAGTTGTAGCAAATTTTATAAGGAACAAAAGTTGTTTTATTGCCATCTCATGTAAATGACCACATCTAGCTCAAATTTGACCCACAAGGCAAATTTGGGGCTGTTTCCAACACTTAGGAAATTTTCTAAGTCCTGAAACGAAAACAGTTTGCTTGATCGGTTTTGAAAACTCTATATCTCTCAATCCAAGCCGATCTGGGTCTTGCTCTAGTTGACATTGTTGTAGAACTCAGTTGGTACTCCAACTTTGTCAACTACACCATCTCCTAACTCGCTATGGTTTGGAAGTTAATCTTCAACGAAGTGGCTCTGTCAGTCGTTGATCGCGTCACCTGATTCAGAGCAGAGCTCGCCGTCGTGGACGTCCAGGGCGACACCTGTCCGCCAGTTGGCGCCCGTACGCCGGCGTTGGCCCCGCTCGTCAGCTCCCAGCATGCGCATGACCTCACGGCGACGCCCTGGACGCAGTGGACGCGTTCACTCTCTCCTTCCACTCACTCCCTCGCCTGAAGCGCGCCCGCAGCGAGCTCACCGTCGCGAGCTCACTCCGGCGAGCTCGTGTGCGCTCCTCGCTGCGTCGCAGTCCACCAAACTCCACCAATAGCTCCGCCATGAGCCGCTATCCACTCTCCACCCTCTAGCTCGCCGCGAAACCCACCGGTGAGCCGCCATTTCCGTTTTCCCCCAAATCGGGTCGTCGTGACCATCTTTTCCGGCGAGCTCAATGCTGAGCTCCTCGGACCCTCCCATCTCCTTTGATTAGGTTCTAGAGATAGCTTAGGTTCTTAGCTAGCGGTTGCACCTCTTGGTGGACGCTCTACCGAACCCACCGTCGCCGGACACGATGCGCAGCGCCGCCGTGTTTCCGCCGGGGATTGGGTCTCTCATGGCCAGCGCGTTCCACGATGTTTCAAGCCGAGCCGCGTCCACTGGTGCTGTAGGAAACCCTTGGTCACGCTCTACCGGCTTGAGGGCTCCGGCGTAACGCCGAGCACCTCCGCCGAGCCGCCATGATCGACGGCGAGCCATTTCCGGTGGCTCCGCCATGGGGAAAAGGGGGTCAATCGAGTCGCTAGGATCCGAGGATCACAATGGTGCCCTTGGTTTGGCCGGAGACCTCACCGTCGCGGAGAAATCGCCGGCGAGAGTCGCCTCGGCGGTGAGGAAGATGACCCTGACATGCGGGGTCCACTGTCAGTGTCACCTCACTTCCCTCCTTTTCTTTTATTCAAATCCTGATTTTTGGCTTTCTTACAAAAAACATATCTCCTATTTCTGAGATCCAAAAATTGTGAAACAAATTTTATGGTATTCTTTGAGATGGCTAGTTTTTAACAAAAATATAAAATGAACCATGTTTTGTGGGAAAAATATTTATTAGGATTTAATCTTATTATTCATGGATAAATTCATATCTCTTGTTATACTTGTTTATGGTATTCTTAATATGTAAATAATCTGAAATATGTTGTTTGGCACAATATAAGTCATGTTTCTCAATTTATGAAATAAAAAACCTTGTCACATATTAAATGTATATCTTTAATTTGGTATGTACTTTTGCTCTGAAAATTTTATGATGATGCTTTGGTGCTATACTTGTACTGCTGTAATTTTTGTAGATTTTTCTGAGCACTTTTGCCAGTATCTTGTAATTATGCTCTTTTCTAGAATTAAATTAATAAATACCTTGTTAATAAATATTTGGAGGTCATCATATGATGTTCTGGTTATCTTGTGGTGTGCTTGTGCTCATAAACCATGTGGTTGGCATTGTTTATGTTTTGGTTATGTCATTAAATAATTAATTGGTGGGCTAAAAGCTGTTCTGGACAGCAAGGAAGTAATTTACCTTTTGCTTAAAGATAACTGAGTTTTCTGGGAAACTTGTCTAAATAAAAGTTGTTGTAAACTTTATGAACTAGCTGTGGTTTACATTTGGGATCAATTGGCCTAGCAGTTTAAAAGTTATGGCTGTTCCGAGTTGGGTTCCAGAAATAGGTGCTCTCTGTTTTCTGGGACAGAACCTGGAACTTTGTTTTTAAGGCTGGTTTAACTTATGAATCTTGCTGTGAAGTTTAAAGATGAATTGTAGGCAATTTTATAAGCTTTCCAGAATGTCCTCACTCATGTTTGTTGGATCTGTCTAGTACTAGTTATGGTCTGGTTACTGAGCTGTCCTGTTTTGGGTGCTTGCTGTTTATAAGTTGACTTGTCCAGTTTGATCAATTCATGTGGTTTTCTTGTAAGTTCACTTAGAAGTTACTCCGTAAATGAGTGTCTAGTGAGTTTAGTTATGTATCAAGCATTCATCCTCTTTTATGCACGTCTTCTTATTAGTTGAGCATGCAATAGGTGCATCGGACGTGACCGCTTCCTTCGAGCTCCCAGCGAACCCCGAAGGCGAGGAGGGCAGCTAGGAGGTGGAGGTCCACCAAGTCGGACTCGAGGAGCCCGAAGAAGAAGTTGAGTGCCCGAACCACGAGCCAGCCTCGTTCGTGAAAGGCAAGCCCCGGAGCATTCTAAGCCTCCCTTTACTTTCGAAAGTTTATTTAATATGTTATATCTATTGATGCATTAAGTATAGGAGTTGTGATGAAACCTTTGCTGCACTCTACTCCATCCTTGTCCAGATAACTTACCCTACCCTGGTTCTAGAGTTAGGATCGAGTAGCAGCGTAGCCATGCTTAATCGGTAGAAGTCGGGTGATTTCCTGTCACCTGCGCGATATAGGGTTGTGTCGGATCACGATGGTCTATATGTGCTATCGTGGATGGAACCTGATTAAATTGACTTAAGCCGGACGGAGTTTTGCAAGGTTGTAGTAACTCTGTCTGTGGCAGCTAAGGACCAACCGTTGTACGTCCTCTTGTCATGTTAAACGCATGCCTGACACTTAGTTGTCCGGATAACTCGTTCCGACTGCGAAGCCGAGTAGTATGACTCAGGCCGGAAGACCGGCAAGTATAAAGTGCGCACTACCGGAGGAAGTGCGGTGTGCGGGGGACCATTGGCGGAAGCCCAAAGGCAGGTGAGTTAAAATTCCTGACCTCCCTGGCAGAGTGGTCGCCCTGGGAGTGCGGCGCTGATCGGTGCCGCGATTCCTGAGTTGTACCAAAGGTGACCCGTTGGCTCTCCGACGGGGGATGCTTGGGTGAGTGCTAGGAATAACCCTCCAGTTGGATAGGAATTCGATTCGAATCGCTGTCTCTCCCGGTCAGTGAGAACTTGACAGAGCAGCGGCAAACGTAGCATTCACTAATGAACTTGGTTCATGATAATGATGATAGCAAGGAAGAACATATGATGAACTTGATATGGTTATTATTGCTTGTAATAATAAAGTGAAGTGCTTTAGTACAGGTGCTAATCTAGTGGTAGGCTGATAATGAATAAACACGATGCTTCCGCAATAAGTTAGTTTTAATGCAAGCTTTTGGCAAATGTTGAGTCAACAAGCCGTAATTGATATTGGCCTTGCATGATCCTTGGTGTCTTTTTTGTTTTACTAGACTGGTAAGTCTAGCTGAGTACATTCTCGTACTCAGGGTTTATTCCCACCTGTTGCAGATGACATCTTTTATGACGGCTTCTGCAAGACCTGTCTCCGTCCCGCTGGGGATGAGGACTAACCGTTGGGCACGGTTCTCTAACAAACTCGTACCTGTTGCTTTTGGAAGGATGGTGTAGACTCTGGCAATAACAAGAACTTGTGAACTGAACTTTGAACAAGTGTGTGTAATTATTTTGCTTCCGCTACTTCGAACATGTGTTGTAATAACTTAATAACTCCGATGTGGTGCCGCTTCGATGGCAATGAATGGCTATGTAACATTCACTGTATTTATGTTGAACTATTACGATCTTGGTTTGTTGCGAGTTGGTTTGAAATCCTTCGTGATTTCAGTTGACTACCAGGATTATATGGGCTCAAGTTTGGAAACTTGATTGCTTGTCGACCGTTTCTACACTTGAACTCTTATAATTTGGTCAGTTCTGTGACAGCTGGCATCGGAGCAAGTTTAGCATTATAAATGCAGCGTTTGTGTATTTAAAAACAAAAGAGTTTCTAAATAAAATGGTAAATCAACACTTAAGTTACGCCAGAGGTCGAATCCTCCTTGCCCATATAAGGACTATAGGTGGCTATTTAAGTACTGACTTGGAGGGTTTTATTTATGCATCTCTGGCAGTACTCAGGTATGGATGTGTGATGACCGCACTATGCTACCCTGTGGTCTAATGGTAGAGGTAGCCTTCATATGTGAATTAGCCACATATGTCGCTAGATTTAAATTATGAAACGTCGCACCTACGCTCTGGTAAGTGTGAGCTGTGAGAGCATGATCGTCCAAACGGCGGTCTAGGGAAGTGTTCGCGGTGGTTTTCTGGAGTGGTCACATGTCAAAACCATGGAACCACGAAAGAAACTTAATTGGGGAGCATTTAATTTCTCGGATAGCTGTGGTCTCATTGTTTGTGCATGTTGGGCATGTCCAAGCAATGTGCACTTAGTTTACTGCTTTCTTGAGTGATTTTGGGAACTGTTGGGCTGAAATGAAGTTTTCTGCAGGTACTCTAACAGCGCACGTGTAAATCGTTAGTTATCGTATCGAGAGACGAATGTATGCCACCGTATATCCGTTAGAATATTAATTTTCTATGTTTGTGAGGACGTACGGTTCGTGCATGCATCATGTGGCATTCATACATACATTCTGTCTACTCCTTCCCTTACAATGTCGTCCCTTTTAATTAAATAAATGTTGCTTAAACTAATCCTCTTTTACCCATGGTATTCCAATTCCTTTCCACAGATGGACGTGCCCGCTTCACCTCGTCCCAGTGACACTTTCTTGAGCGAGTTTGGCACTCCTACCTTGCTTTGGAGAGTGCTACAGTCTGTGGGGTGTACTGAGCCACCTCAGTATTCTTGGTGGGAGGTGGATATGATCGGAGAGTTGCAGTGGTTTGCTGTGCAGGGAGTTGTCCCTCCACATGGGGGCAGGCCTGCATGGACAGGGTGGACCTATAACTCAGATGGGCAGACTCCATGGGAGGCAGCTCAGGTTGCAGCCCAGGCTATGCTGCTCAATATCTGTCAGAGGTTTGGTGATGAGCTGACAGGAGGACCAGCCGCCTCCATTCCCCGTGCTGACCCAGCAGCAGCGGAATGGAAACAGGCTAATGGTTGTGCTTTGGTTTGAGGCAGGGGAGAGAGAGCTGAGAGTTCTAGTCCTGCTATGAGTGCTATGATGGCTGTGCTCAAGCTGATCAGTCAGCGAGAGGGCACCAATGCACAGGTGATGGTGGCTGTTCGCCAGGCTCAGGAGATGCAACGGAAGGCTGAAAAGCGTGCTCGCAAGTTTCGTAAGCAAGTTAGGCTTCTGGAGCAAGCTCAGAAGGACTGCAATGACTGGGAAGGCATTGCGGAGTACCGTAGGCAGCAGTGGGTGAAGGCCATTAGAGAGAGAGATCATAAGCAGGATCAGATGAGCCAGTTGTCTCGAGAGAGGGAGACAATACAGGAGCGCTTGGTGCAGGTTACTCGTGAGAGGGACATGTTGACGGTCCTTAAGTATCAAATTTAATTATCAAATAAATAAAGAAAAGGATCCAAATGAAATAAAGATCTAGACTTAGGGTTTTATCTGACAGAATTCCACGAGTTTTGGTGTTTGTCTATTTCTGCAGGGGGTTATCAGGAAATATGGAAGAAAGGCCCACTTGTCAGGATTACGTAAAGATATTAACGTGCTGCGCAATTATCTTACATCTAGAAGACTCCAGAAGCCACGAGACCGAAGCGGAGGCGAATCGGGGCCAGAGACAGGGCGCCCGCCCTGTCCAACTGGGCGCCCGCCCTGCCCCCAAGTCCAATCAGGACTCTGCTTCGCGGGAAGTCTCCACCGACCTAAAGGATGAATCTAAACCATACAATCTATGTCGGTTTGATCCAAGGGCCCATATTCACTTGAAGGGACTATAAAACCAGACCCCCTGGCCACTGGAGGAGAGAGCCTCTCAACCCTAATTCATTGTTCCATCAAGGGAGAAGAAGCCTCTGATCAAGATTAGAGCCACCACATCAATTAGATATCTAGATTAGCATAGCTACATTGGATTAGATCTAGAAGGAGTCAATCTTCGATTGGTTTCCGGATCTGTCAGGAGGATTCTTGGTAATTCTCTAATTGTGCTTCTAATTGCTTTCTAATTATCTTTCTTCTTCAATATTATGAATATGACTTTGTTCTACTTCAATATATTGCTTATGACTTTGCTCTACTTGCTTATATTCAAGATTATATTGTTCTTAGTTTATCATAGTTATGTACTTGGCTTAGTTAGATACGATCTATATACATGCTTAGGATCGTATAGCGTTTATCCATCGGATCCATGGGTAAATGATAGATATTGTGTAGGCGTGGTGCTTATACCGTATTTATCTGCGATTGTACCCAATATGCCAGATCGTGGGGTAGTTCGTGATAGTGACAGCTTCATTGATTCTTACATAGTCCCCCTCTCGTGTATTGGGCTGGCAGAGCAACATTATTACAGGGGAGTGATTGCTATGTTTCTCATATTCCTTGCTAATATCACTATGCATGGGCGTAGTCTTGTCTAGCAATGATTGCTAAGTATGCTTGCACTAACTATGATAATGCTAGACTATATAGTTGAGAATAACTTAGGGAATATTCTTGTAGTTCGTTCTAATACCATGCTAATGACTTTCTAGAGTATCTAATTGAGGTGCTTATCATATTTATTATGTGGCTAGATCAGATTAGTTATCCTTGTCACTATTATCATTTCATATATCTTTTATGTGACACTTATCCCTGTATGATGAGTTAGATATAATGTTCTCAATTATACATGCAATGATAGATGCTCAATCTCATATTCTATTCTGTAATCAATAGTGATGATTGACTAATCCCTTCCCAGTGGTAAAAATATAAATAACGATACCTGGAATACTTCCCGGTTAAAATGCTGCATCGGTATTAATCTGTGCGCTTGCAGATCCCATTCATTATTTATTTAGAAGATCAATTGCATATTTCAATACCGCGTCTCTCATGTCATGCTGGGGATGACAACTTGGCTTAAGTGGTGTGAGGGATAGGTTTGGCATTTTTGGCACCGTTGCTAGATTTAGAACTTAGTCTACTTTTGGTAATGATGATTAAGAATACCTAACACCCTAGTGTTATGGTTGCATTGATCATGTGCATAGCATGAGCATCATCATTTACTTAAAGCATATCATGATCATCATCTATCTTGAGCCATGTCATTTTATGCAAAAATGTGGTTTAAATTGCTTAAATAGTCTTCCTATGCTTATGATTCCGTGAACCATGCTTGTGTTTGTGCTCAATGCCTTGGTAATTAGTTTATCTATGCTTAACTTGACTTTGGGAACAATGTTCATGTTGGTCACTTCTCCAAAATATGCTTTTAAGTCATACTTATGAAAATAGGCCTTAGAAACCTCTTTTGCTTAGGCTTTTAAAAAGTGTTTCATAAAATGTTTGCATGTCAAAAGTTTCTACAGAAAAGTTGTAGAAAATTTTATAAGGAACAAAAGTCCTTTTATGGCCATCTCATGAAAATGATCACAAATAGCTCAAATTTGACCCACAAGGCAAATTTGGGGCTGTTTCCAACACTTAGAAAATTTTCTATGTCTGGAATCACTGCAATTTTCTATTGTTCATCCTCCAGTTTGAATTCTAGGCCGAATCGAGCTTTGATCTTGTAAGCAATGTTGGAGTACTCATGTAGCTCTCCAGCATAGAGCAATTAGCCAGCAAAATCATCGAGTGGTTAGGGAGTTAATCGTCGGGCAAAATCGCGTTTCATTCGGTTTGGGAACTGAATGGAGCCGCCGTCAGACAGGGGGAGCTCGCCGGTGATGCCGCGTGTCTGGACCCGTGGCGTCCGTACGTCGCCGTTGGCCCTGCTCGTCAGTCCTCCGCTCGTCCTACGGCTCGCCACGGTGCCCCCGGTCGCGTGGACAGCGCCATTCCACTCCTGGTTCCCTCCGTCTCGCGTGCGTCATCGTCTCCGCGTCGCCGCCGTGGTTTCGGCGAGCTCGCGCGCACGTGTCTCCGTGTCTCCGGCCAAGCAACTCTGCCCAGCGTTCCGCCAGCCTCTCCACTTCACCGTCGTCGAGTTGGCTGCGACTGCCGAGCTTCGGTGAGCCCGCATTGCCTTCTCCGTCGCGAGCTTACCTCGCCGGAGCTCTGCCATGGCCACCGGCGTCGTGGCCAGGGCTCTGTAGTCCACCATTCTTCCTCATTCTTGTCCCAAAAGCTCTGCTAGGTCTTGCTGTTGCTCGTCCGCATTCTCTTCTGCTCTGTCTCTGGCCAGAGACGCCGGCGGTCGGCCGCACACCACCGCCGTGCCGCCATTTGCGAGGGCAAGGTACCTAGAGGCCGGTAGAGTTAGGGTTTTGGGTACCGCTAGATGCGGAATGCAGTGGGGAGCACGATGGTGCCCTTGGCCAGCGCCGAGACCTCACCGTCGATGAGATCTTCGGCGGTCAAGCCGCGCCTCTGCTTCCGGGTCACTAGCAGGTGGGGTCCCTTGACTCGCGGGTCCCCTCTGTCAGTCTCTCTTTCTCCTTTGTTTAAACTAGGGTTTGAGCTGTTTTTGCAAAAATCATATCTCTAGTTCTGGTGATCCAAAAATGTTGAAATAAATTTTGTGGTATTACTTGAGATGGCTAGTTTTTAATAAAAATATAAAATGAACCATGTTTTGTGGGAAATTATTTATTAAGGATTTAATCTTGTTATTCATGGATAAATGCATATCTCTTGTTATACTGCTTAGTTTGCTCTGAAAATTTTATGGTAGCCTCTGTATGGTATTAGAATGCTTTGATAAATATTTCATGATTTTTGGAGCACTGCAGTTGTGATATGTAATTTGTGATTGAAATGTGGCTTGTTTCTTTAATTAAATCATATAAAATAATTGGTGCTTATGCTGGTGTTCCACCTTGGTGGTAAACTTGTTTATGGTATTCCTAATATAGAAATAATCTGAAATCTGTTGTTTGACATCATATAAGTCATGTTTTGGAATTTATGAAATAAGTACCTTGGCACATGTTAAATACATATCTTTAATTTAGTATGTGCAATTGCTCTGAAATTTTTATGGTGATGTCTTGGTGCTATACTTGTGCTTTTGTAATTTTTGTAGATTTTGCTGAGCACTTTGACTGTTAGCTTGTGATTATGTTGTTATCTAGAATTAATTAATAAATGCCTTGTTAAGTAAATGTTTGGGGGTTTCCATCTGATGTTCTGGTAACCTTGTAATATGTTTGTGCTCATAAGCCATGTGGTTGGCATGGTTTATGTTTTGGTCATGTCATTAAATAATTACTTAAAGGGGTTAAAGGCTGTTCTGGACAGCAAGGAAAGGATTTAACTTTGCTTAATGATAACTTGACTTTCTGTGAAACTTGTCTAAATCAAAGTTGTTCTAAACTTTTTGAACTAGCTGTGGTTTAAATTTGAGGTCATTTGGCCAAGTAGTTTAAAAGTTATAGCTGTTCCAAGTTGGGTTCCAGGGATAGGTGTTCTCTGTTTTTCTGGGACAGAACCTGGAACTTTGTTTAAATGGCTAGTTTAATGTTTGAATCTTGTTGTCATGTTTAAAGATGAGTTGTGGACAATTTCATAATCTTTCCAGAATGTCTTCACTCATGATTGTTGGATCTGTCTATCATTAGTTATGATTTATTTACTGAGTGTACTTGTTTTGTGTTGTTTGCTGTTTTGGTATCATGATAGGTTGTGGGCTGAGTTGACTTAATTACTTTTGTGAGCTAGTATCACTTTTGCTCCGTAAATGAGTGTCCAGTGAGTTACTTATGTTATCAAGCATTCATCGTTAGCATGCGCATCTTCTTATTGTTCGAGCATGCAATAGGTGCATCGGACGCGACAGCCTCCTGCGAGCTGCAAGTGAATCCCGAAGGTCAGGAGGGCAGCCAAGAGGTGGAGGTCCAGCAAGCCGGACTCGAGGAGCCCGAAGAAGAAGTTGAGTGCCCGAATCACGAGCCGGCATCGTTCGTGAAAGGCAAGCCCCGGAGCATTCTAAGTCTCCCTTTATTTTCGAAAGTTACTTAATATGTTATATCTATTGATGCATTACGTGTAGGAGTTGTGATGAAACTGTTGCTGCATTCTACTCTATCCTTGTCCAGATAACTCACCACACCCTGGTTGTAGAGTTAGGATCGAATAGCAGCTTAGCCATGCTTTAATCGGTAGAAGTCGGGTGATATCCTGTCACCTGCGCGATATAGGGTTATGTCGGATCACGATGGTCTATATGTGCTATCGTGGATGGAACCTGATTAAATTGACTTAAGCCGGGCGGAGTTTCGCAAGTTTGTAGTAACTCCGTCTGTGGCAGCTAAGGACCGATCGTTGTATGTCCTCTTATCATGTTGAACGCATGCCTAACACTTAGTTGGCCGGATAACTCGTTCCGACCGCGAAGCCGAGTAGTATGACTCAGGCCGGAAGACCGGCAAGTATAAAGTGCGCACTACCGGAGGAAGTGCGGTGTGCGGGGGACCATTGGCGTAAGTCCAAAGGTAGGTGAGTTAAAATTCCTGACCTCCCTGGCGGAGTGGTAGCCCTAGGAGTGCGGCGCTGATCGGAGCCGCGATTCCTGAGTTGTACCAAAGGTGACCCGTTGGCTCTCCGGTAGGGGATGTTTGGGTGAGTGCTAGGAATAACCCTCCAGCTGGATAGGAATCCGATTCGAATCGCCGTCTCTCCCGGTTAGTGAGAACTTGACAGAGCAGCGGCAAACGTAGCATTCACTAATGAAATTGGTTCATGATAATGATGATAGCAAGAAGAACATATGATGAATTTGATATGGTTATTATTGTTTGTAATAATCAAGTGATGTGTTGTAGTACAGGTGCTAATCTAGTGGTAGGCTGATGATAAATAAATATGATGCTCTCAAAATAATTTAGTGGTAAGTTAAGCTTTTGGCAAAAAGGTGAGTCAACCAGCTCCACTTGATATTTCGCCTTGCATGATCCTTGGTGTCTTTTATGTTTTACTAGACGGGTAAGTCTAGTTGAGTACATTCTCGTACTCATGGTTTATTCCCACCTGTTGCAGATGACATCTTTTATGACAGATTCTGCAAGACCTGTCTCCATCCCGCTGGGGATGAGGACTAACTGTTGGGCACGGTTCTCTAACAACCTCGTCTCTGATGCTTTTGGAAGGATGGCATAGACTCTGGCAGTAACAGAAACTTGCGAACTGAACTTTGAACAAGTGTGTGTAACTATTTTGCTTCCGCTACTTCGAACTTGGGTTGTAATAACTTAATGACTCCGATGTGGTGCCGCTTCGACGGCAATGAATGACTATGTAACATTCGCTGTGTTTATGTTGAACTATTACGATCTTGGTTTGTTGCGAGTTTGTTTGAAGTCCTTCGTGATTTCAATTGACTACCGGGATTATATGGGCTCAAGTTTGGAAACTTGATTGCTAGGCGATCGTTTCTGCACTTGAACTCTTATAATTTGGTCGGTTCTCTGACAGCTGCACTCTGTGTGTCGGAGAACAGGCGCCGGGCTTGGGAGATGCACCGGATTCAGTCGCTTGAGCGGGAGAACTATCTACAGGATCAGATTGAGGCTGGTCTTGTGGAGATTCACCGCCTCAACAACTTGCTACACCCTATTCCTCGCCCTGTACCCGTGTATCTGGAGGTGGGACCTCAGGTGATTGTGGCCGATGATGATGGTATGGAGGTCGATGGACCAGCAGCAGCTGCACCACCCTTGCACGAGGACGTGGAGGACGAGGAGCTTGAGCCAGTTAGCGACGAGGATGGAGAGGCGATCTTCGATGCTGACTCGGACGACGATCCTGGAGTGTAGGGAGTAGTGGGTAGTGTCATGTGAGGATCTTTTGTAGTCTGGCAGCTAGCGGTGATGCTTTTGTACCCATGTTGTAATCTGGAACTTTGACCTTGACTCATGGCATGTACTGGGATAGTGTAATAACTTTGTGGACCCAATGTGCAATCTTAACATGTTCGATATGTTATGACGATGTTTTTCGATGTGGTGCATATTGCGGATATCTCTGTCATGTGTTGGATTGGTGATGTTGTTTTGTGGAATTGAATTATTGTGCCTTTCTGTAAAGCTATTCTCTCGAATACTTTCAGGCATAAATATAAGTTCTTCTGCGGCAAATCTTGTCATCATCAATGCTCACTGACTGTGTCTTTACAGATGTCTCGTGGCACCCGAGGTGCGGAACAGCGTGCAAACATGAATCCACCCCCTCCTCCTCCACCACCAAATCTGGCTGAGCTGATGCAAATGATGGTGGAAAATCAGAGGATGCTCACTGAGACCATCAATCGGATGGCCAATCAGGGTGGTCGTAATGCACATGAAGGGCCAGCTCCTAACCAGTACAGTAGCTTCAAGGACTTCATGGATATGAAGCCCCCACCATTTCGAGAAGCTGAAGAACCCCTTCAAGCTGAAGAATGGCTGAACACGATGGAACAAAAGTTCTGCTTAGTTTGGCTGACCGAGGGTTTGAAGGCGGAGTATGCAGCTCATCAACTACAAGGTCCAGCAGGCATCTGGTGGAATCAGTACCGGGAAGCTCTTCCGGCCAACACGGTGCTAGACTGGAATCTTTTCCGTGAAGCTTTTAAGGGGCATTTCATTCCTCCTGGTGTCATGGAGATGAAGCATACTGAGTTCATGCAGTTAACTCAGGGCAACAAAACTATGAAGGAGTATTTGCATGCTTTCAATAATTTGTCTAGGTATGCTCCAGAGTTTGTGAACACTGAGGTGAAAAAGATTGCTAGCTTCAAGCGGGGTCTTGGCCCCATGTTGCTGAAGACTATGGGCCGCACTAAGTGTGCAACTTTCAATGAGTTTGTTAGTGATGCTCTCACTCAAGAGAACTATAACACTGTGTACACTGCGACCAAGACTCGCAAGAGGGCTTTTGATGCCGGGGCAGGGGCATCTCAGTCCAAGGCTCCAGTGGCAGCTAGACCACCGATCCGTGCTCCAACCCCTAACCAGTGGTATCGCCCGCCTATGAAGAAGAATCAGGCGAAGACGGGTTTCCGCAAGGGGTACTCCATTGCTCTTCCTAGGGGCAACACGGGTCCCAACTATGCCAAGACTCCACCTGCCAACCGTCCGTGCTGGAACTGCAATCAGACCGAGCATTGGCAGAGCAACTGTCCTTACCCACCAAAGAAGGTCAACCAGGGGAACGTCCGCCAGGGGCGTGTTCACTACACCACTGTGGAAGCAATCCCTGCTGGTGAGGTAGTTACAGCTGGTAAGTTTCTGGTTAACCAATGTGACGCACTTGTGCTTTTTGATTCAGGAGCATCGCATTCTTTTGTGAGTTCCGAATTTGTGTCTAAGCATAATCTCAAGGCATTTACACTTGATAAGGGCAGTTATTGTATTAGTGCTGCTGGAAATGATATTTCCACCAACCTAGTGGTTTTGGGGGCAATTCTGGAAATAGGAGGCCGTCAGTTTCTTGCTGATTTGGTTCTTCTACCCGGTGTGGGCATAGATGTAATTCTGGGGATGAAGTGGATGAGTGGCAATGGAGTTCTTATCGACACCACCACTCGTGTAGTGATGTTGAAAGACCCGAATACCAAGGAGGCATTTCTAGTGCAACTCCCTCGTGATATTCAAATCCGTAGCACTATGAATGCAGTTACATCTAAGGCTATTCAGGACATTCCGGTGGTGTGTGAGTTCCCGGATGTATTTCCTGATGATTTACCCGGGCTTCCTCCGGATCGGGATGTGGAGTTCAAAATTGAATTGATTCCCGGTACCGCTCCTATCTCTAGAAGACCTTATAGAATGCCACCCAATGAGCTAGCTGAGCTTAAGACCCAGTTGAATGAGTTGTTAAAGAAGGGTCTTATCTGTCCTAGTTCTTCTCCATGGGGTTGTCCGGCCATCTTTGTGAAGAAGAAGGATCAATCTTTGCGCATGTGTGTGGACTATCGTCCCCTAAATGCGGTGACCATCAAGAATAAATACCCTCTTCCTCGCATTGATATTTTGTTTGATCAGTTGTCTAAAGCCAAGGTATTCTCTAAGATTGATTTGCGATCTGGGTACCATCAGATCAAGATCCGTCCTGAAGATGTACCTAAGACAGCTTTCTCGATGAGGTATGGGTTGTATGAGTATCTTGTCATGTCCTTCGATCTTACAAATGCACCTGCTCACTTCATGTACCTCATGAACTTGGTGTTCATGCCCGAATTGGACAAGTTTGTGGTGGTCTTCATTGACGATATCCTAGTATATTCTTGCAATGAAGAGGAGCATGCGTGAGCATCAGCTTTATGCGAAATTCGGCAAATGCGAGTTTTGGCTAAAGAAAGTACCTTTCTTGGGCCATGTCTTATCTGAAGAAGGCATATTGGTGGATCCGGCTAAGGTGCAAGAAGTGCTGGATTGGAAAGTTCCAACTTCGGTGCACGAGGTTCAGAGTTTTCTCGGTTTGGCTGGGTATTACCGTCGATTCATTGCAGAATTTTCTAAAATATCCAAGCCTATGACCCGTCTACTTCAGAAAGATGAGAAGTTTGTGTGGATGCCTGAGTGTGAAGAGGCATTCCACAAGTTGAGGACATTGCTGACGTCAGCTCCTGTTATAGCTCAGCCTGATATCGAGAAAGCCTTCGATGTCTTCTGCGACGCGTCGGGTATTGGTTTAGGCTGTGTGTTAATGCAGGAAGGTCACGTTATCGTGTATGCCTCGCGCCAACTCCAAAATCATGAGGTCAATTACCCTACTCATGACTTAGAATTGGCGGCAGTTGTTCATGCTTTGAAAATCTAGAGGCATTATTTGCTGGGTAATCTGTGTAATATCTACACCGATCATAAGAGCCTCAAGTATATCTTCACTCAACCTGAACTGAACATGCGGCAGCGAAGGTGGCTTGAGTTGATTAAAGATTATAATCTACAAGTGCACTATCATCCGGGCATGGCAAACGTGGTTGCGGATGCTTTGAGTCGGAAAGCGCACTGCCACTCTATCCAAGTGGAAGATCCATTGTTGTCACATCTTATGCATCCACTTGTGCTCAACCATATTTCTCTGGAGAGTACTCTTCGCAATCGAGTCATCGAATTGTAGCAAACAGATGTAGGCATCCACCATATAAAGAGAAAAATGAAGGAAGAAGAAACCAAGCATTTCAGGGTCGATGAGAACAAAATTCTTTGGTTCAAGGATCGACTAGTGGTCCCAAAAGACCATGAGCTACGAAATCAGATCTTATCTGAAGCTCATTCATACAAATTATCTATCCATCCTCGTAGTAGCAAGATGTATCAGGATCTGAAACCTTTGTTTTGGTGGACAAAGATGAAAAAGGAGATCGCTGCTTTTGTCGCTCGTTGTGACAATTGTTGTCGTGTGAAGGCTGTTCACATAAAAGCTGGTTTGCTTCAACCCTTGTCAATTCCTGGTTGGAAATGGGAAGAAGTCAGCATGGATTTCATCGTTGGACTCCCAACTTCTGTTAAGGGTTACGATTCTATCTGGGTGATTGTAGATCGTTTGACCAAGGTTGCTCGATTTATTCCAGTTCGAACTGACTATCGTCCACATCAATATGCGGAGTTGTATTTCGAGCACATTGTTCGTCAGTATGGGGTGCCTCGAACTATCATATCAGATCGTGGACCACAGTTCACTGCTCGTTTTTGGGAATGTCTGCATGAGCAGATTGGTACTCATTTAGTCCATAGTTCTGCTTATCATCCCCAAACAGCAGGTCAAACTGAACGGGTTAACCAAATCCTAGAAGATATGTTAAGGGCATGTGCTCTTTCTTCAAAAGGCTCTTGGGTTAAGTGGTTGCCATTAGCTGAGTTCTCCTACAACAATAGTTATCAGGAGAGTATCAAAATGGCTCCATTTGAAGCCCTGTATGGTCGAAAGTGTCGAACCCCGTTGAATTGGATAGAAGCCAGGGAGCGAAGGTTTTATGGCATCGATTTCGTGAACGAAGTGGAGCAGCAAGTTCGTACCATCCAGCAACACCTGGAAGCTGCTCAAGCTCGTCAAAAGAGTTATGCCGACAAAAGAAGGAAGCCGATTGAGTTTTCAGTTGGTGACCATGTGTATATCAAGGTGTCTCCGATGAAGGGTGTACAAAGGTTCGGAGTCAAGCGAAAGCTTGCACCTTGTTTTGTGGGACCTTATCAGATTCTCGAAAGGAAAGGAAACGTAGCATACAAAGTTCAACTTCCAGTTGCGCTTCGAGCTATTTTCCCTGTCTTCCACGTATCACAATTAAAGAAGTGCCTTCGGGTTCCGGAGGAAAGAGTGGAAGTTCGGGATATGAAGTTGAAGTCAGACTTGGTATATGAAGAAAAACCTGGAGCGGTTCTTGACCGCAAGGAACGGGTGACTCGTAATCGTGTGGTTAAGTTCTACAAAGTGTTGTGGAGTAACCACGGGGAAGAAGATGCCACTTGGGAGACGGAGGATTATTTAAAAGAAGTTTACAAAATATTCTTCAAAAATCAGTAAGCTTTCAAATCTCGGGACGTGATTTTTGTAAGGGGGGAGGGCTGTAACACCCCAGTGTTATGGTTGCATTAATCATGTGCATAGCATGAGCATCAACATCTACTCAAAGCATATCATGATCATCATCTATCTTGAGCCATGTCATTTCATGCAAATATGTGATTTAAATTGTTTATGTAGTCTTCCTTTGCCTATGCTTGAGTGAAGCATGCTTGTGTTTGTGCTCTATGCCTTGGTAATTAGTTTATCTATTCTTAACTTAACCTTGGGAACAATGTTCATGTTGATCACTTCTCCAAAATAATCACTTAAGTCATACTTATACAAATAGGCCCTAGAAACCTCTTTTGCTTAGGCTTTTAAAAAGTGTTTCATAAAATGTTTCCATGTCAAAACTTTCTACAGCAAAGTTGTAGCAAATTTTATAAGGAACAAAAGTTGTTTTATGGCCATCTCATGAAAATGAACACATCTAGCTCAAATTTGACCCACAAGGCAAATTTGGGGCTGTTTCCAACACTTAGGAAATTTTCTAAGTCCTGGAACGAAAACAGTTTGCTTGATCGGTTTTGAAAACTCCATATCTCTCAATCCAAGCCGATCTGGGTCTTGCTCTAGTTGACATTGTTGTAGAACTCAGTTGGTACTCTAACTTTTTCAACTACACCATCTCCTAACTCACTCTGGTTTGGAAGTTATTCTTCAACGAATTTGCTTTGTCAGTCGTTGATCGCGTCACCTGATTCAGAGCAGAGCTCGCCGTTGTGGACGTCCAGGGCGACACCTGTCCACCAGTTGGTGCCCGTACGCCGGCGTTGGCCCCGCTCGTCAGCTCCCAGCGCACGCATGACCTCCACGGCGACGCCCTGGACGCAGTGGACGCGTCCACTCTCTCCTTCCACTCACTCCCTCGCCAGAAGCGCGCCCGCAGCGAGCTCACCGTCGCGAGCTCACTCCGGCGAGCTCGTGTGCGCTCCTCGCTGCGTCGCAGTCCACTAAACTCCACCCATAGCTCCGCCGTGAGCCGCTCTCCACTCTCCACCCTCTAGCTCGCCGCGAACCCCGCCGGTGAGCCGCCATTTCCGTTTTCCCCCAAATCGGGTCGCCGTGACCATCTTTTCCGGCGAGCTCAATGCTGAGCTCCTCGGAGCCTCCCATCTCCTTTGGTTAGGTTCTAGAGATAGCTTAGGTTCTTAGCTAGCGGTTGCACCTCTTGGTGGACGCTCTACCGAACCCACCGTCGCCGGACACGATGCGCAGCGCCGCCGTGTTTCCGCCGGAGATTGGGTCTCTCGTGGCCAGCGCGTTCCACGATGTTTCAAGCCGACCCGCGTACCTAGGAAGCTTCGCCGTAGTCCACTGGTGCTATAGAAAACCCTAGGTCACGCTCTACCGGCTTGAGGGCTCTGGCGTAACGCCGAGCACCTCCGCCGAGCTGCCATGATCGACGGCGAGCCATTTCCGGTGGCTGCGCCGTGGGGAAAAGGGGGTCAATCGAGTCGCTAGGATCCGAGGATCACGATGGTGCCCTTGGTTTGGCTGGAGACCTCGCCGTCGCGGAGAAATCGCCGGCGAGAGTCGCCTCGGCGGTGAGGAAGATGACCCTGACATGCGGGGTCCACTGTCAGTGTCACCTCACTTCCCTCCTTTTCTTTTATTCAAATCCTGATTTTTGGCTTTCTTACAAAAATCATATCTCCTGTTTCTGAGATCCAAAAATGGTGAAACCAATTTTGTGGTATTCCTTGAGATGGCTAGTTTTTAATAAAAATATAAAATGAACAATGTTTTCCGGGAAAAATATTTATTAGGATTTAATCTTGTTATTCATGGATAAATTCATATCTCTTGTTATACTGCTTATCTGGCTATGAAATTTTTATGGTAGTCTCTATGTGGTGTTAGAAGGCTATGACAAATATTTCATGATTTTTGGAGTAATGCAGCTTTGATATGTAATTTATGTTTGAAATTTGGCTTGTTTCCTTAATTAAATCATATACAATAATTGGTGCTTATGCTGGTGCTCTACTTTGATAGTAAACTTGTTTATGGTATTCTTAATATGTAAATTATCTGAAATCTGTTGTTTGGCACAATATAAGTCATATTTCTCAATTTATGAAATAAAAACCTTGTCACATGTTAATTGTATATCTTTAATTTGGTATGTACTTTTGCTCTGAAAATTTTATGGTGATGGTTTGGTGCTATACTTGTACTGCTGTAATTTTTGTATATTTTTCTGAGCAATTTTACCAGTATCTTGTAATTATGCTCTTTTCTAGAATTAAATTAATAAATGCCTTGTTAATAAATATTTGGAGGTCATCATATGATGTTCTGGTTATCTTGTGGTGTGCTTGTGCTCATAAGCCATGTGGTTGGCATTGTTTATGTTTTGGTTATGTCATTAAATAATTAATTGGTGGGCTAAAAGCTGTTCTGGACAGCAAGGAAGTAATTTACCTTTTGCTTAATGATAACTGAGTTTTCTGGAAAACTTGTCTAAATCAAAGTTGTTGTAAACTTTATGAACTAGCTGTGGTTTAAATTTGGGATCAATTGGCCTAGCAGTTTATAAGTTATGGCTGTTCCAAGTTCGGTTCCAGAAATAGGTGCTCTCTGTTTTCTGGGACAGAACCTGGAACTTTGTTTTTAAGGCTGGTTTAACTTATGAATCTTGCTGTAATGTTTAAAGATGAATTGTAGGCAATTTTATAAGCTTTCCAGAATGTCCTCACTCATGTTTGTTGGATCTGTCTAGTACTAGTTATGCTCTGATTACTGAGCTGTCCTATTTTGGGTGCTTGCTGTTTATAAGTTGACTTGTCCAGTTTGATCAATTCAAGTGGTTTTCTTGTAAGTTCACTTAGAAGTTACTCCGTAAATGAGTGTCTAGTGAGTTTAGTTATGTATCAAGCATTCATCCTCTTTTATGCACGTCTTCTTATTAGTTGAGCATGCAATAGGTGCATCGGACGTGACCGCTTCCTTCGAGCTCCCAGCGAACCCCGAAGGCCAGGAGGGCAGCCAGGAGGTGGAGGTCCAGCATGTCGGACTCAAGGAGCCCGAAGAAGAAGTTGAGTGCCCGAACCACAAGCCAGCCTCATTCGTGAAAGGCAAGCCCCGGAGCATTCTAAGCCTCCCTTTACTTTCGAAAGTTTATTTAATATGTTATATCTGTTGATGCATTAAGTATAGGAGTTGTGATGAAACCTTTGCTGCACTCTACTCCATCCTTGTCCAGATAACTTACCCTACCCTGGTTGAAGAGTTAGGATCGAGTAGTAGCTTAGCCATGCTTAATCGGTAGAAGTCGGGTGATTTCCCGTCACCTGCGCGATATAGGGTTGTGTCGGATAACGATGGTCTATATGTGCTGTCGTAGATGGAACCTGATTAAATTGACTTAAGCCGGGCGGAGTTTTGCAAGGTTGTAGTAACTCCGTCTGTGGCAGCTAAGGACCGACCGTTGTACGTCCTCTTGTCATGTTGAACGCATGCCTGACACTTAGTTGGCCGGATAACTCGTTCCGACCGCGAAGCCGAGTAGTATGACTCAGGCCGGAAGACCGGCAAGTATAAAGTGCGCACTACCGGAGGAAGTGCGGTGTGCGGGGGACCATTGGCGTAAGCCCTCAGGCAGGTGAGTTAAAATTCCTGACCTCCTTGGCAGAGTGGTAGCCCTGGGAGTGCGGCGTTGATCGGAGCCGCGATTCCTGAGTCGTACAAAAGGTGACCCGTTGGCTCTCAGACGGGGGATGCTTGGGTGAGTGCTAGGAATAACCCTCCAGCTAGATAGTAATTCGATTCGAATCGCCGTCTCTCCCGGTCAGTGAGAACTTGACAGAGCAGCGGCAAACGTAGCATTCACTAATGAACTTGGTTCATGATAATGATGACAGCAAGGAAGAACATATGATGAACTTCATATGGTTATTATTGCTTGTAATAATAAAGT
>NC_012874.2:45511082-45526082 GCF_000003195.3 Sorghum bicolor
CTACCTTGCCGAAGTCGCGGTGAGCTCCTGGTACTCCTACGCCCTTTCTCTCGCTCTCTACCGGCTCTGGATGCTCGGGGTTCGGCACCGAGCTGCTTCCGGCCGCTGGAGCCATGGCCGGGTGGCTCAGGAGCTCCCCGTGACCATGTTGAGCACGCTAGGCCGCTCAGGGGGTCGCGGCGAACCTAGTGGAGCAATTGGTTAGCGCTGGGGAGGGCTCATCGGCGCTGGGCGATCGCCAGAGCAGTGCGGCGCGAGGAAGAAGACGGAACTGACGGGCGGGACCCGCCCGTCAGTGTCCGCGTGAGGGGAGGGGGCAGCGCGCGCCATCCGCTCGGACCGAGCGCTCGGGCCGGCGTGGGCCGAGGCCAAGCTGGCCAGCCGCGTGGCTAATTTTTTTTTTTCTTTTTCCTTTTTGTTTAAAAGTATTTGATGTTTGAATTCAAATAGTAAATTCTGTGCTGATCCAAAAATCATGAGAATTTTTGTATAGCTTCCATAAAATGTTTATAGCATAAGAAAAATACTAGGTATTATTTTTCTGGTAGTTTGCATGTCTATAAAAATTGGCTCTTTAATTAGTGAATAAAACTTCTAGGAATTTTTGTAATTTATTAGGATGTCCAAAAATCACCAAAAATTGTGGGGCGCCTCTGAATATTATTCCCTAGCTCCACACAAAATTTGGTGGCATTTGGATAATGTTTGATTAAAATATTAATAAACCCTTATTTAGTACTTAAATAATAATTCCAAAATAATTAGATAGTGATTAGTTAAATCCTCATAATTAGGGTTGAGTGATTTTGGGATTGTGTGATGACCTGAGCTCATTAACCCTAATGACCTTTGGCATTTAATTATTGTTTAGCCTTAATGCTTAATTATTGTCATTAGTAGTTAATTAAGAATTAATTAAGGTAAATAGGATTAATAATTAGTTAATTCAGGATTATTAAGGATTAAAAGAGGTCTTAATTTACAGATGCAACCTCTTGGGTAAAAACATTAAGATGTTAAACAACTTTATTTATTGGTTATTCTGTATTGCGCCGAGAAGGCAAGTTGTACTCGACTTGATCCTTCTTGCATAATTGTCATACGCATATCATGAGCATTCATCATTTTGCGTATAGCGTCCGTGACCGAAGGAGCGCCCGTTGAACCGAACCCCGAGGTCGGTGCTCTGTTCGAAGAAGTCAGATTAGAGACTTGGGAAGTCTCCGAGGGTCCCTCTCTGCCCTGCAACCAAGGCAAGCCCCGGATGCATTAACCCCTCCTTGAAGGTTTTAAATCTTTTATCACTTATAAATTGAAAACGCTGCATTAGGTAGTTGAGAATTGGGTTAACCTACTTGCTGCATTTACTACCTTGATATTTGTTATCCTGTCCTTGGCACCTGTTTTACTTTAAAATCGCGTAGTGATGCTTAGCCCTGCTATTAGATAGGTTTTCAAACAAAGTTTGACGGGTTGTTGTGGAATACACTTATGATCAATGATGTTTCAATTTGAGACCGGTCGGTGGACTTGCTTTAAGAATGGAGTCTAAAAGTAGTTCTCCAACTGTGTCGGTTAAGGACCGGTCCGTTGATGGCCCGCTGGGTTGAGAATTTATAGTACTAGCCACTTGCCCTCGGTAAGCCCAGTCTTGTGATCCCTCGACACGAACAGCTACTCGCGCACTGGGAGTGGAAAGATGGCGAGAGTAGTGTGTACCTACCTTACGGATCTGAGATGACCGGAAAACATCTAGATCGGCTGTAGGATGGTGGAGTATTGTGCTCTCGGGTGCCGCGAACCTGGTCAAATTTGGGGAGAGCTTGATTTGGGTTGACATATGCGAGTTTTGGTTCTACATATGTCGGGTGGTTAGGAACTCCAGCTGGATTGCTAAGCGGTTCGAATCGTCGTTGCTCCCCAATTGGGAGACTCAATCCACTGCCCCTCATCGTAGTTAATCATGCAACTAATTGGTAAAATGAGAAAGGGGGAAATGTCTCATGAGGTTCGGATCCCAATTCCCAGACTCATAGCGACATGAAGCTATGGCCATCGATAAATAATACTTTATGTTAGGACTAGGAACTCACGGATTCGTCTGTGGGGAACAACTAGTTAGACTGTCCTCGAACTCCTCGGCCTCTGCGGGAGGGGAATTCGTGGGTAAAACTTGAAAGTAAGGATGCACTATTAGTAAGCTTTATAGCAAAACACTGTGGCTCCTTGCTCAGCCACTCCTGGTCTACCCTAAGCCTGCATTCCTAAGTTCTCCTCTTTTCCGCCGGGTAAGTCTTGTTGAGTACTCCCGTACTCAGGGTTCCAATACCCCTGTTGCAGGTGAAGCTCAGGAGCCGACTTGTTTCGGACCCTGTTGTGTGACCGTCGTCGAGGTTGACGACGAAGAAGAGTGAGCGTGACCCATGGGTAGGGTCTGTAAATTTGTAATCTCTGTACTAAAGTTTAAGTTGCTCCGCTGGACCTGGCTTGTAATAACACTCTGCTATTTGGAAGAACTCCTTTTGTAAAATAAGTTATGTAATACTTCCGCCGTTTTACTCTGAGATATCATTTTGGTCGTATGTCGTTCGTGGTGCTGCAATGTCTTCGCAACGAATGATCCTAGTGTTAAGGTGGCCACTTGCTATCCTGTAAGGGCGAGAACAAGAAGTTCTCGTTATTTGACCATCACCAGTGGTCAGGACGAGCCAGCTTGGTACACCACAGGTAGCAGTGGAATGAGCATCCAGCGATGCTCATCGGACTTCTAAAGTGGGAGGACTCTCGGCATCACCGTCAGAGGTCCTTAGGACAATGACAGGTGTCGGTGGGCCCAAACACTTAGGGGGTTCTGCCACAGCTGGTATCAGAGCATTCGTTGCTAAGATGACTGCTGTACCTATTGAAAAACTTCAAAAATTCGTTTGGATCTAATACGATGAACCTGCCTATTTTGAGTCCAAGTGCTTAGTCCTAACCTACCCCTGTCTATAGGCTTTCTTAGAATTTTTGAAGTGGTATGGAGGAGCAACATAAAGTATTGCCCTATGTTGTAGAAATTTAAAGTAATCGTTACGAGTTGTTAATAGGAATCGTAAGTTCGTGCATGCATCATGATGTATTAACTGGTTAAGTTCCTTCCTCCTTGTTCGGGCTGGGTGAATAGAATCAATCCTATTCTTGCTAACCTTTAAGGTCTCTCTTACTAGTCACCCTCTACAGGATGGCTCGTCAGAAGCAGACCCCGTGTAAGAGGACAGGTCCAAAAGGAGTTCCCCGACATCAGCTAGCTCCGCGCAGCGATCAAGCCAGCAGTAGCCGTTCACCGCCTCAGCAGGAGGTGGACAGGTTGTCCGCCGAGTTGACTGAGGTGATGAGAGAAAGAATGTACAATGTTATGGAGATCGGCAAACTTAAAGCTTAACTAGCCAAAGAAAAACAAGCTACAGAGAACTGTGAGGCTATGTTGTCCCGGATGGTGGAGGAGAGGAATTCCGCCATTGCCCGAGAGGAAGAAGCTAGGAGCACCCACAGGCATGAGCTGACTAGGATGAATGCGAAGCTGGGCAAGGCCAGGTATCTTAAGGATTTGTACGTGAAGATGGCGGCCACGGTCACCGCGCAGCGGGATGTCGTGTGGCAGCGAGAGGACCAGCTCCAGTTGGAGAAGCTGGAGCTGGCACATCACCGAGATACCGTCAATGGCTTGGCAATGCAATATCGTGATATTCCATTTGATCTATATCATCAGCTCCACCCACCTCCAGGCGAAGGAGAAATGGATACGGATGGCGAGTTGGCAGACGATGGGGAACCCGATCCAGGCCTCAGTGATGAAGAGGAGTCCGACCCCGATGACAACAACCCAGGGGGTAATCAGGATGATGGCAATGACGACCCGGGCTACAGCTCTGGCCACACCGATTAGTTCGGTGAAACCGCGGGCAACGTCGTTGTAGGAGTCCTAGCTTGCCGTAGTGGGGTTCGGGTTTGTAATATAAGTTCTCTTTCGGTTTGAGAAGTTGTACTTGTTTGTTCCTGGTGTGTCGAACTACTATTTAATAAATAAATGGAAGAATGTAAGATATGTTCTATGTTGTGAATTTCATGTGGTAACAAGTACCTATGATTCTTGTAGCAGATGCCGATGCGTACACGCAGATCTGATGGAGCTGGGACATCTCAGGGAGGGGATGATATCCCCAACCCTCCACCTGCTCCACCTTCTTTGGCTGATGCCATTGCTGTCCTGTTGAGTGCCACTACTGATAACGCTCGCTTACTGCGCGAGCTAGCACAGCGTCAACCACACCCCGCCCCAAACTTTAGGGCACAACACAATGGGGACGGAGAAGCTCGGTACGTGGACTTTACCGAGACAAGGCCCCCGGTTTTCACTAAGGCCGATGAGCCTTTAGAAGCGGATGACTGGCTCTGGACCATGGAGCACAAGTTCAGTTTAATTCAGTGTTCAGAAACTCAGAAGCCCCTGTTCGCAGCTCAGCAGCTTCGGGGAGCTGCAGGTGCCTGGTGGGAGAACTTTTTAGCTATTCAAGCTCCGGGTCACCAGGTCACCTGGACCGAGTTCAAGGACGCGTTTCGCGCCCATTACATTCCTGAAGGGCTCATGGCCATGAAGGCCGAAGAGTTTCTCGCCTTGCAGCAAGGCGATAAAAGTGTTATGGAGTACGTGGCAAGGTTTAATCACCTTTCTCAATACGCCACGGACCATGTGAACACAGATAAGAAGAAGAAAGCCTGCTTCATGCGTGGTCTAAATACTAAACTTCAGACCATGATGACCACCTGCCAAAATGCTACCTTCTATGAGGCGGTAAATATTGCCATCGCCTCCGAGGAAAAGAATAGAAAGCATAAAGAAGCCAAGAAGAAGGCTGCTTCTTCCTCTTTCTCTGGTCGCGGTCAAAAGCGCCAGAGAATCATTTATCATCCGTAGGGCCACAGACGCTTTCAAGCGCCGTCACCTTATCGTGGTCCTTTCTCCCCTCCACAGTATAGACCAGGGCAGCAGGTATACCCTCGACCTACTGCCATCGCTCTTGCACCACGCCAGCCGAACGCCCCAGGTGTTCGCCCCACTACTCCGCCTAGCCACAATTACCCTTGTTTCAATTGTGGTAAGCCTGGGCATTTCTCTAAAGAGTGCCCTTTTCCCCGCCAAACTAACCCTACCTTCCAAAGGCCACCTATGGGCCAACCCCAGCCGGGTCAATTCAGGACTTGGGTTCAAAAAGGACAACCTGTGCAAAGGGGAAAACCAGCGAAGAAAGTGGGACAAGTCTTCCATACAGAAGTGGAGACGATCCCGGAGGGTGAACCAGTAATGATGGGTATGTTTCCTGTCGCGAAACATCCTGCTTTAATGCTTTTCGATTCTGGTGCATCTCATACATTTATCAATCGCACCTTTGTGTTAAAGCATGGCATACCCATTGGGGAAACACAAGATCATTTTTATATACAGTCGCCAGGAGGACTACTGAGTTCTAAAGAAATGGTTCACCAGATACCCATCGAATTTGGTGGGCATAATTTTCCCACTAGTATGATTGTTCTTAAAGACCAGGAGATTGATGTCATACTAGGCATGAACTGGATGGCACAACGAGGGGTTGTGCTAGATACTTTGCATAGAACCATTAAAATCCCATTGCCCAGTGAGAAATCTTATCTCCTAATCCAGTTAGCCACTCCCAAGCGGACAATTGGGCAAGTTTATGCCGCTAATGTGTCTGAAGTCAAAAATATCCCAGTAGTTCGGGATTTTTTGGATGTATTTCCTGAAGACCTACCAGGTCTGCCTCCGGACCGGGATGTACAATTCAGTATAGAATTGAAACCAGGGACAGCCCCAATATCTCGAAGGGCCTACAGAATGGCACCGAAAGAGCTGGCCGAATTAAAAACCCAATTACAAGAGTTGTTGCAGAAAGGTTTTATTCAGCCCAGTTCTTCTCCATGGGGTTGCCCAGCCTTGTTTGTAAAAAAGAAAGATCAAACATTAAGGCTGTGTGTCGATTATCGTCCCCTAAATGAGGTGACGATTAAGAACAAGTACCCATTGCCCCGCATTGACTTATTGTTTGACCAGCTAGCTGGGGCCAAAGTATTCTCAAAAATTGATTTGAGATCAGGGTACCACCAAATTAAAATTAGGCCAAAAGATGTGCCCAAGACAGCTTTTACAACCCGTTACGGGCTGTATGAATACTTGGTGATGTCCTTTGGGTTGACCAATGCACCGGCCCATTTCATGTACCTTATGAACTCTGTCTTCATGCCAGAACTAGACAAATTTGTTGTAGTCTTTATTGATGACATCTTGATTTACTCCAAGACTAAGAAAGAACATGCTGAACATTTGAGGGTCGTGCTAACTCGTCTCAGGGAGCATCAGCTATACGCCAAGTTCAGCAAATGTGAGTTCTGGCTGGACAAATTTCATTTCCTGGGTCATGTATTATCAGCAGAAGGAGTCGCTGTAGACCCAGGCAAGGTAGAAGACGTGTTGAATTGGAAACCCCCGACTACGGTACATGAGGTCCGTAGTTTTCTGGGTATGGCGGGATATTACCGTCGTTTTATCCCGGACTTTTCCAGAGTCGCCAAACCAATCACAACCTTGCTCAAAAATCAAACAAAATTTGTTTGGTCACCCCAATGTGAGCAAGCCTTTCAGACTCTGAAAAGGTTATTGACAACTGCACCTGTCTTAGCCCAGCCAGATATTGAAAAGCCCTTTGATGTGTATTGTGACGCATCAGGAACAGGGATAGGCTATGTGCTAATGCAGGAGGGTCGCGTAATTGCATATGCTTCCAGATAGCTTAAACCACATGAAGAGAATTACCCGACCCATGATCTTGAACTAGCCGCCGTGGTACATGCATTAAAGATCTGGCGTCATTATTTGTTGGGGAACACATGTCATCTATACACCGATCACAAAAGCTTGAAGTATATCTTTACTCAAGCTGAGCTTAATATGCGCCAGCGAAGGTGGCTAGAGTTAATCAAAGATTACGACCTTGAGGTGCATTATCATCCTGGTAAAGCAAATGTAGTAGCGGATGCCCTCAGTCGTAAGGCTCACTGTAATTGTTTAACAGTGACGCCTAGAGATATAACTTTGTGCCAAGAGCTAGAGAACTTGGAGGTAGAAATGATTTCCCAAGGAAGCCTTTCCAATCTAAAGATTGACTTCAATCTCGAAGCTCAAATCATAGAGGCACAAAAAGTAGACAAAGGCATGAAACATCTTAAAGAGAAGATTTCTAATAGAGCACCCACAGACTTTAAGGTGGATGATGCGGGAGTAATCTGGTTCAAGAACCGGTTAGTGGTTCCAAAGGTACCTGAGCTACGTCAACGAATCCTGGATGAAGCTCATACCATGAGGTATTCTATTCATCCGGGAAGCAGTAAGATGTATCAGGACTTAAAGCAAAGGTTTTGGTGGACAAAAATGAAGATAGAGATAGCTCGCTATGTGGCCCAATGTGACACCTGTCGAAAGGTCAAAGCTATTCATCTCAAGTCCGCTGGGGAGTTGCAACCTTTGCCTATCCCCGCATGGAAATGGGATGATATTAGTATGGATTTCATAGTGGGATTGCCCAAGACAGCCAAAGGCTTTGATTCAATTTGGGTCATCGTAGATCGTCTCACCAAAACAGCACACTTTTTACCTGTAAAGAAATCGTATCATACTTCCACCTATGCTCAGGTCTATTTTGATCGTATCCTAAGTCTGCATGGGGTGCCAAAGACAATAGTGTCAGATAGAGGCACACAATTTGTCTCCCAATTCTGGAAATGTTTACACAAATCCTTGGGTACCAAACTTTTATATAGCACAGCATACCACCCTCAAACAGGTGGGCAAACTTAGAGGGTGAATCAAACCCTAGAAGATCTATTGAGATCTTGTGCCCTAAATTTTCCAGATAAGTGGGATGACTGCTTGCCTCTAGCAGAATTCTCTTACAACAATAGCTACCAAGAGAGTATCAAGATGGCTCCCTTTGAGGCACTGTATGGTCGCCGATGTCGAACTCCGTTACACTGGTCGGAACCTGGAGAAAGATGGTTCTTCGGAGTTGACTTAGTGAAAGAGACTGAGAACAAAGTGAAACAAATCCAAAATAACTTGAAAGTTGCTCAGTCTCGACAGAAAAGTTACGCTGATAAAAGACGTCGACCATTAAAGTTCGCCAAAGGTGATCATGTGTATTTGAAGGTATCCCCAATGAAAGGAGTAAATCGTTTTGGTGTTAAAGGCAAGTTAGCGCCCCGTTAGATTGGTCCATTTCCAATCATTGGCCGATGCGGACAGGTAGCTTACCGCCTTAAACTACCCGAACGATTATCCGGGATACATATTGTGTTCCATGTGTCTCAACTGAAGAAGTGTCTTCGAGTACCAGACCAAGTGCAAGATATTGAAGATGTAGAACTTGAACCGGATCTAACTTATTCGGAGTATCCTATCCGAGTATTGGACCAAAAAGATAGAGTTACTCGTAGAACAACTACCAAGTGGTACAAGGTACAGTGGAGCCAACACTCTGAAGAGGAAGCCACCTGGGAATCTGAAGACTATCTGCTGGAGAATTTTCCTGAATTCCACGCTTCTCTTCATGACAACATGTGATAAATAGGGAGTGTACTCTAGTGAAGGAAAAGAGTCGCCAGAGCCATGTACTTAATGTACATACATGTTTATAATGGAGTGTTTTTCCCAACCTCTTGCTTTATGGGAAAGTTGAAGATGAAAGAGTTTTGACAAATTTCCTTTTCCATTACTTACCCTAAGGTTTTAAATCTCGGGGATGAGATTTCTTTAAGGGGGAAGGGCTGTAACATCCCTGATGTTACGAACTCTAAAAACGGATCATGTCATCATAAGCATTGCAAAGCATATTTGTTAAGCACATTATTATGCATCAACTTAAGACAAGTTTATTTTGATTGCTTGTGCTTAGGGAAGTAGAGTGTGCTTATGTGGTGTGTTGATGCTTGTGTGGTTGCTAAAACCCTAGGGTGGAAGTTTTCCGAAAAGCTAAAGGGGGGGAACCCTATTTTTTGGAACCCTAGATTTGCCCCCTTTTGCACAACTTAAAAACTAAGCAAATTTTGAGGTTGAGTTCAAAAGCAAAGTTGTAGATCTTGTCAAGATGTACAACTTTGGTGTTTTGAGTTTTTGAAGTTTCAATACAAAATTCAAAGTAATTTTGAAAATATAGATTTCCAGAAAGTGTCCCCTTTTCCAAATTAAACCTCCAATTCAAAATACATTTGGAATTTTTAAAAGTGGTCAACATGAAAGTTGTAGAGCACAAAAAGATGAGCAACTTTCATGTTGGGAGTTTTTCAAGTTGTTATGCAAAATCAAAAGTAATTTTGGAAATCCTGTTTTGTCCCCAATTCAAAAATTTGAATTTCATTGATTTGAGTTGAATTTCAAAACTGTTTGGCCAAATTGGCTACTTTCCACTCGGAATCAGCTCTGGTCACCAAAAGATGATTTGTAGCTTACAAAATTTGGCACAACTTTTGTTTTGGTGGAAATTTGACTTTAGTTCAAGTTTTGGTCGGATTTCGCAAAAAGACAAACTGAGTGGATGTGGCCTGCTACAGTGTTCGGCAGGGGGGGGGGTGCTCTGCCGCCGCGCGCGACGCCGCGCAGCTGGCCACGCAGCTGCTCGCTGCTGTGCTTCACGCGGACGGCCTCATCCACATCCCCTGTTCCGCCGCATGGATAAAGCCTCGGACGGCCAGAGTTCTCTTTTCCTCTCTTTGAACCTCACCGCCGACCACCACCACCCACCGCCAAAATTCGTCTTCCCCGTTGCCGTTCCAAGTCAATTGAGCACGCCAGCAGCTCCGCCTTGAGCTCCGCCACCGATTGCACTCCCTAGCGCGAGCTCTAGTCCCCCATAAGCCACAACCGAGCCATTCTCCTTCGACGCCGGCCGGAGCACCACCGCCAAGCACTTCACAGTGGCCAGCTCATCTCAGGGCTCCTCAGCCGTCGCTTGCTACCTTGCCGAAGTCGCGGTGAGCTCCTGGTACTCCTACGCCCTTTCCCTCGCTCTCTACCGGCTCTGGATGCTCGGGGTTCGGCACCGAGCTGCTTCCGGCCGCCGGAGCCGTGGCCGGGTGGCTCAGGAGCTCCCCGTGACCATGTTGAGCACGCTAGGCCGCTCAGGGGGTCGCGGCGAACCTAGTGGAGCAATTGGTTAGCGCTGGGGAGGGCTCATCGGCGCTGGGCGATCGCCGGAGCAGTGCGGCGCGAGGAAGAAGACGGAACTGACGGGCGGGACCCACCCGTCAGTGTCCGCGTGAGGGGAGGGGGCAGCGCGCGCCATCCGCTCGGACCGAGCGCTCGGGCCGGCGTGGGCCGAGGCCAAGCGGGCCGGCCGCGTGGCTAATTTTTTTTTCTTTTTCCTTTTTGTTTAAAAGTATTTGATGTTTGAATTCAAATAGTAAATTCTGTGCTGATCCAAAAATCATGAGAATTTTTGTATAGCTTCCATAAAATGTTTATAGCATAAGAAAAATACTAGGTATAATTTTTCTGGTAGTTTGCATGTCTATAAAAATTGGCTCTTTAATTAGTGAATAAAATTTCTAGGAATTTTAGTAATTTATTAGGATGTCCAAAAATCACCAAAAATTGTGGGGAGCCTCTGAATATTATTCCCTGGCTCCACACAAAATTTGGTGGCATTTGGATAATGTTTGAATAAAATATTAATAAACCCTTATTTAGTACTTAAATAATAATTCCAAAATAATTAGATAGTGATTAGTTAAATCCTCATAATTAGGGTTGAGTGATTTTGGGATTGTGTGATGACCTGAGGTCATTAACCCTAATGACCTTTGGCATTTAATTATTGTTTAGCCTTAATGCTTAATTACTGTCATTAGTAGTTAATTAAGAATTAATTAAGGTAAATAGGATTAATAATTAGTTAATTCAGGATAATTAAGGATTAAAAGAGGTCTTAATTTACAGATGCAACCTCTTGGGTAAAAACATTAAGATGTTAAACAACTTTATTTATTGGTTATTCTGTATTGCGCCGAGAAGGCAAGTTGTACTCGACTTGATCCTTCTTGCATAATTGTCATACGCATATCATGAGCATTCATCATTTTGCGTATAGCGTCCGTGACCGAAGGAGCGCCCGTTGAACCGAACCCCGAGGTCGGTGCTCCGTTCGAAGAAGTCGGATCCGAGACTTGGGAAGTCTCCGAGGGTCCCTCTCTGGCCTGCAACCAAGGCAAGCCCCGGATGCATTAACCCCTCCTTGAAGGTTTTAAATCTTTTATCACTTATAAATTGAAAACGCTGCATTAGGTAGTTGAGAATTGGGTTAACCTACATGCTGCATTTACTACCTTGATATTTGTTATCCTGTCCTTGGCACCTGTTTTACTTTAAAATCGCGTAGTGATGCTTAGCCCTGCTATTAGATAGGTTTTCAAACAAAGTTTGAAGGGTTGTTGTGGAATACACTTATGATCAATGATGTTTCAATTTGAGACCGGTCGGTGGACTTGCTTTAAGAATGGAGTCTTAAAGTAGTGTCTCCAACTGTGTCGGTTAAGGACCGGTCCGTTGATGGCCCGCTGGGTTGAGAATTTATAGTACTAGCCACTTGCCCTCGGTAAGCCCGGTCTTGTGATCCCTCGACACGAACAGCTACTCGCGCACTGGGAGTGGAAAGATGGCGAGAGTAGTGTGTACCCACCTTACGGATCTGAGATGACCGGAAAACATCTAGATCGGCTGTAGGATGGTGGAGTACTGTGCTCTCGGGTGCCGCGAACCTGGTCAAATTTGGGGAGAGCTTGATTTGGGTTGACATATGCGAGTTTTGGTTCTACATATGTCGGGTGGTTAGGAACTCCAGCTGGATTGCTAAGCGGTTCGAATCGTCGTTGCTCCCCGATTGGGAGACTCAATCCACTGCCCCTCATCGTAGTTAATCATGCAACTAATTGGTAAAATGAGAAAGGGGGAAATGTCTCATGAGGTTCGGATCCCAATTCCCGGACTCATAGCGACATGAAGCTATGGCCATCGATAAATAATACTTTATGTTAGGACTAGGAACTCACGGATTCGTCTGTGGGGAACAACTAGTTAGACTGTCCTCGAACTCCTCGGCCTCTACGGGAGGGGAATTCGCGGGTAAAACTTGAAAGTAAGGATGCACTATTAGTAAGCTTTATAGCAAAACACTGTGGCTCCTTGCTCAGCCACTCCTGGTCTACCCTAAGCCTGCATTCCTAAGTTCTCCTCTTTTCCGCCGGGTAAGTCTTGTTGAGTACTCCCGTACTCAGGGTTCCAATACCCCTGTTGCAGGTGAAGCTCAGGAGCCGACTTGTTTCGGACCCTGTTGTGTGACCGTCGTCGAGGTTGACGACGAAGAAGAGTGAGCGTGACCCATGGGCAGGGTCTGTAAATTTGTAATCTTTGTACTAAAGTTTAAGTTGCTCCGCTGGACCTGGCTTATAATAACACTCTGCTATTTGGAAGAACTCCTTTTGTAAAATAAGTTATGTAATACTTCCGCCGTTTTACTCTGAGATATCATTTTGGTCGTATGTCGTTCGTGGTGCTGCAATGTCTTCGCAACGAATGATCCTGGTGTTAAGGTGGCCACTTGCTATCCTGTAAGGGCGAGAAGAAGAAGTTCTCGTTATTTGACCATCACCAGTGGTCAGGACGAGCCAGCTTGGTACACCACAGGTAGCAGTGGAATGAGCATCCAGCGATGCTCATCGGACTTCTAAAGTGGGAGGACTCTCGGCATCACCGTCAGAGGTCCTTAGGACAATGACAGGTGCCGGTGGGCCCAAACACTTAGGGGGTTCTGCCACATTCCCGGGAAACCCGACTTTCGTTCACGTGACAAATATATAATGGCAGAGGGCAAAAAGAGAAGTTCGGCATGGCAAGAGTGCCCAGAATTCGTTGCACGCGCACGTGGTCTGTGCGCTGCCGAATTCCCGGGAAACCCGACTTTTGTTCACGTGACGAATATAGTGTCCGGGGTCAAAAACAGCAGTTCGGCAAGGCGTGAGTGCCCAAAATTCGTGGCGCGCGCACGTGGTCTGTGCGCTGCCGAAGTCTCGGGAAACCCGACTTTCGTTCACGTGACGAATATAGTGGCAGAGGGCAAACAGAGAAGTTCGGCCTGGCAAGAGTGCCCAGAATTCGTTGCACGCGCACGTGGTCTGTGCGCTGCCGAATTCTCGGGAAGCCCGACTTTCGTTCACGTGACGAATATAGTGGCAGGGGGCAAAAACAGCCGTTCGGCAAGGCGTGAGTGCCCATAATTCGTTGCGCGCGCAGGTGGTCTGTGCGTTGCCGAATTCCCAGGAAACCCGACTTTCGTTCACGTGACGAATATAGTGTTTGGGGTCAAAAATAGTAGTTTGGCAAGGCGTGAGTGCCCAGAATTCGTGGCGCGCGCACGTGGTCTGTGCGCTGCCGAATTCCCTGGAAACCCGACTTTCGTTCATGTGACGAATATAGTGGCAGGGGCCAAAAACAGCAGTTCGGCAAGGCGTGAGTGCGCAGAATTCGTGGCGCGCGTACGTGGTCTGTGCGTTGCCGAATTCTCGAGAAACCCAACTTTCGTTCACGTGACGAATATAGTGTCTGGGGTCAAAAACAGCAGTTCGGCAAGGCGAGAGTGCCCAGAATTTGTGGTGCGCGCACGAGGTCTGTGCGCTGCCAAATTCCCGGGAAAGCCGACTTTTGTTCAAGTGACGAATATAGTGGCATGGGGCGAAAACAGTAGTTCGGCAAGGGTTGAGTGCCCAGAATTCATGGCGCGCACACGTGGTCTGTGCGCTGCCGATTTCCCGGGAAACCCGACTTTCATTCACGTAGTGTCCGGGGTCAAAACAGCAGTTCGGCAAGGCGTGAGTAAACATGAATTTGTGGCGCGCGCACGTGGTCCGTGCAGAGCCGAGTTCCCAAGAAAGCCGACTTTCGTTGACATGACGAATATAGTGTCCGAGGGCAAAAAGAGCAGTTCGGCAAGGCGTGACTACCAAGATTACAAGCCGAATCCGGGGCGGCACTCGCGCGACCGAACCTGCGTTTTTGGGCAAAACCACATGGAATCTGCATATTACGTGGATTATGGCGTTTTCAAAAACGCAGTAGAGAACCGTACAAAAAATCTGCAGAACTCCTGGAGGGCCGGGATACCCCTCTGGTACTATAGGGGAGAGGGTTCGGTTGGCTGAGACCATGGGTGAAACAGTGGGAAACCACTAGATTTTTGAGCTAACGAAAGCCGAACCCCTGCCCTACAGTCGCGCGACCGAACCAGTGTGTTATTTGGGCCAAAACACACGGAATCTGCATGTTACGTGGACATGCAGCCAAAGCCGAACCCGGGGCGGCAGTCGCGCGACCGAACCTGCGTTTTTGGGCAAAAACACACGAAATCTGCATATTACGTGGACTTGGAGCCTACTGACGAAAGCCGAACCTAGGGCGGCAGTCGCGCGGCGGAACCTGCATTTTTGGTCAAAAAACACATGGAATCTGCATATTAAGTGGACTTGCAGCCTACTGACGAAACCCGAACCCGGGGCGGCAGTCGCGCAATGGAACCTGTGTTTTTGGGCAAAACGACATGGAATCTGCATATTACGTGGATTTTGGGGCCTTTTCAAAAACGCAGTAGAGAACCGTACGAAAAATCTGCAGAACTTCTGGGGGGCAGGGAGGCCCCTCTGGTACTATAGGGGAGAGGGTTCGGCTGGCTGAGACCATGGGTGAAACTGCAGGAAAACACTAGTTTTTTGAGCTAACGAAAGCCGAACCCCTGCCCTGCAGTCGCGTGACCGAACCATTGTGTTTTTGGGGCCAAAACACATGGAATCTACATGTTACGTGGAGTTGCAGCCTACTGAGGAAAGCCGTACCCGGGGCGCCACTCG
>NC_012874.2:45531082-45558582 GCF_000003195.3 Sorghum bicolor
TATAAATAGTTAAACCTTTCTTATTTAGCATCCATTTAATTCTCATTAACCTATTAACTAGATTAGCACCTGTACTAAGCAATCACTTGATTAATATCAATCAATAATAACCATATCAGGTTTATTAAGGCCGTGATCATCATCATCATCATCATAGAACCATTAAGTTATTAGTGAATGCTACGTTTGCCGCTGCTCTGTCAAGTTCTCACTATCCGGGAGAGACGGCGATTCGAATCGATTCCTATCCAGCTGGAGGGGTATTCCTAGCACTCACCCAAGCATCCCCCGTCGGAGAGCCAACGGGTCACCTTTGGTACGACTCAGGAATCGCGGTTCCGATCAGCGCCGCACTCCCAGGGCTACCACTCTGCCAGGGAGGTCAGGAATTTTAACTCACCTGCCTTTGGACTTACGCCAATGGTCCCCCGCACACCGCACTTCCTCCGGTAGTGCGCACTTTATACTTGCCGGTCTTCCGGCCTGAGTCATATTACTCGGCTTCGCAGTCGGAACGAGTTATCCGGCCAACTAAGTGTTAGGCATGCGTTCAACATGACAAGAGGACGTACAACGATCGGTCCTTAATTGACACAGACGGGGATAGATCCACACCCAAGACCTCCATGCCTTGTTGTTTCACTATCATCATCCCGCCCGGTCTCCTTTCATATTATTAACACATGGTTCTTTTCCACGATAGCAAATATAGCCAACCGTGATCTGGAATCCACCTATATCCTGCAGGTGACAGGAAATCACCTGGCTTCTACCGAGCTAAGCATGGCTAAGCAGAGACGTGATCCTAACTAATTAGGATTGAGGTTATATATATACTGGACAAGGAAGGGTATATATATGCAGCAAGGGTTTCATCCAACTCCTATACTTAATGCAACAATACATATATAACAAATATATACTCATTCACTTTCAAAAAGTAGGAGGCTTATAATGCTCCGGGGCTTGCCTGGAATGTGACACCGAGTCAGATTAGTTAGCTTGCTCCGTCTTGGTGACATCTAAGATCATAACACTTGCTTAATCATTCCATCTTCGGGATGATCCACCATCACGTCCTTCACGTGGCTCATCTAGCGTACCTAAATGAGATGCAAGATGCAAGTGCATGAACATACAGAAGTGCAATAGACAAAGCATCACACACAAGAAGCATGGCAAGAGCATGGTTACACTAAACACACTTAAGCACATCTCATTGCTCAACTTAATGATCACACAACCAACATGCTAAGCCAACAAGGAATGCAACACTAAACATATTAGACATGGCATCCATGTTTCACCGGGTCTCAAGTAAATTAACTTGGCCATTACCAAAGACATGAGTCATACATAGCAATATACCAAGCAACAGCAATACAAGGAATGTACCATTTTTAGGACTGTTAACAACAGCTGAGAAAATAAATCATAACTGGAGTTACACAACTCCAAAAGACATGCATTAAGACATTCTGGAAAGCTTAAGAAATTATCTGCATTTTATATTTAGACATCAAAGCACGATTCTCAACCTAAACTGGTCGAAATTATAAAGTTCCAGAATCTGTCCCTGACAAACAGAGAGCAGCCATTTCTGGAATCAAACTTGGAACAGACATAACTCACAAACCACAAGGCCAAATACTACCAAATTTTAACAGCAGCTAGATAGGTGAATTATCTACAACTTTGCTATAAACAAGATTCCCAGAAAACACCATTTACATATTGTAATCCAAACAGTTCCACAAACTGTCCAGAAACAATCAATTGCAAACAATTAATTATTAACTTATGTTTCAAACATGCATTGAGCAAAACCATTGTTACCAACAGTTTGCACATATCTAAAGAACACCAGAAAACATAGTGGTCATTACCCAATAAATTTATTTAATGCATTTCTTAATTTATTTGGATAATAAGGTGAATTAAAGAACATATAACAAAAGTGCTCCATAAATTCCACCAAAATTACAGTAGCTTCTAAACACTATCCATAGCCCACTGTATCAATTTAACTGCATTTGAATAAGCATAGAAACATCTATGAAAAAGACAAATTGCTATTGCAATTAACCATGTGAGAATAAGATAAATGCACAAATCATATTTTCTTCAAACACATGGCCATATCATACATAAACATGATACAACAGTATCATAGGATTGTATTGGAACAACATTTTCCATTTTTACATTTTTATTTATAATTATAAACCATTTATCAAGATCCATAAAGACATCTCTGTCCAAAATATGGACAGAATCTATTATGTCATATTAAACAGCCATAACTTGAGTTTCATATGCCCATAAATTATGGTTATGTACTTTCTAGAAAGCTTACTAAATTGTGAACAACTTTGTTATTAACATATAGAGCTGAATCTAGAACTAACAAGGTCTTACATAACAAACAATGCATCCCTGTCTGGGTTTAGACAGAAAATGAAACAGTAATTTAAACCACTATAACTAGACATATGCTTAACCAAAAATTATGCTATTTAGCTTGATGGAAAGCTTATGAAAAGTACTACAACTCATATATTTTCATCCAGGCATGATTCACAACCTAACTGAGCCAAACAATATAAACATGCAGATCCACTCAGAATAGGAGCAAAGCAACACAGAGCATTTGTTATTTTTATAACTCTTAATCTATCAAGCCTAAATTCGCCAAACTTTTTCCAGACATCAAATATAATATGGAAAGCTTGTCACAATATTTTCACGTTTATTTTAGCAATAATACAGTGGTTATGAAAAAGACAAATATAGCAAGCAATTAAAACCGAACTGCATAAATCAATTTTTACAGTTAAAACATCAAACACAAACATGTCATATTATAGATCTACTGCATAGAGAATTTTACAAGAATTCCAAAAAGTCCACATTTGCTATTTTACGACTTTTCTACGAATTTCTATGCATTTCCAAAGTTTAACCACGAAATCTGCAAAAACAAAACAACAAGGAAAACACTTTTGCCTCGGGAACCCTGGATCTTCCAAGAATCACGCCACAGCCCACAAATACTATTCATATGAGTCTTGGCTTCGCATCTGGAACCCTGAGTTGTTTCATATTCTAACATGAGGTCCTTTCTTCTCCTGTTACGAACAACCGAACCGGGAGATGAAGGAGGATTCCGGCCGGCCGACGGTTGCTGCAAGGGAAGGCATGGCCACGCCCTGGCCATGTCCTTGCGGTCGAAGCAGCAGCACAGAGGGGCGCAGCAGCATCTGCAGTTGGGCAGCAAGGGCACAGAGCAGAGCGCCGGCAGCCATGGTGGCTCCGCTCTGGAGGCGCTGGGGGTGGAGAGAGCGAGCCAGGGGTGGAGAGGGGTGAGGAAGGCGCTGGCGTGTGTGTCCACTTCGACAGCCGGGCGTGGGGAGGGCTCTGGGCGAGCAGCAGAGGAGGAGGGGGCGCACTCGGGCATGGATGCCACGCAGCCGCGACGTGTACGCCCGTTGAGACATTTCACCGAACACGTGTCGAGCAGCAAAGTGGCTTAGGTGGGACGCGGTTTGGGCCGGTTCTGGACCGAATTTGGTCATGGACCAAAAACGAAGTTTGCTCTACTCTTGACACTCTCCAACTTTGATTAAGGTGCCATGGTCATTAAAGTTACAGATTAGAAGATAATTTGATGCCAATCTATGAGTGTCAATGAATTGATAGTGATTAGCAAAACTCGAAATTGATGACCAAAACAAAGTCAAACTGGTGTCATCTTTTGGTATGCTCTTGCCCACAAAATATACTCCAACTTTTATTAAGGGGTCAACTCAAGTTGTTTAACAAAATTTGGAGAATGCGGAATGCCAACGTGACGAACTGAAATTCCAGACTTAGAAATTCGAAATGCTGGAATTTACAGCAGATTCAAAATTGTGCCTATTATTTGACAGGCTTAGAAGATGATTCAGACTTGGGCACTTTAACAAAGTTTGTAGCATAAAAACTATACTACAACTTTTATTAAAGGACCTTGTACTATTTCTGCCTGGTCAGTAAGATACAAAGCTCCCAACTAGGATACCCGAAACTGAGCACCTTGAGGACAGCCAAATTTCTGGGGTTCCAAAACAGCACTGCATTGAATCTTGTGAGCTTAATTTGACTAGGATAGGTACCAAACTAGCTCTTGACCATTAAATAAAGTTTGTTCTACAGAAGCAAAACTATAACTTTTATTTAAGGTCAATCCTCATAACTGGTACCAAAGTCAAACTTTCACTTTGGTCAAAGTATCAACTTGATAAAGCTCAAACTAGGATTTTAGAGCAAATAAAGCATTTTCTTGGCACAAGCTCAATATGAACCCTTCATGACCTTTGTTGTAGAGTTCATTTAGAATCACTTGGTCAAGATTGCAAGGTTAGGTTAGTAACCCAAGGTTCCGTTCACTGAATAAGGTCATTCCAACAAGCATGTAACTTATCCTTTCATTTGACCTTTTGAATCCAAACTTCATGAAACTTTTTGAGTGATCAACCTAGGTAGAGATGGAGGTGATACATGTGAAAGAAGCACCATCAACACCCACAAGCTCTATTATGCAGGATCCTCAAGCATTCACTTGTCGCAACATCAAAGTATGTTTCATACTATCATATATGAACAATTGATGCTTATGCTCATGAAATGTGAGTGCCAAAATGCAAGACAAACACCTGGGGTGTTACAGCCCTCCCCCCTTAAAAAGAATCTCGTCCCGAGATTCGGTGCGAAAGACTTTCAAGGGAAGAGAAACAATGTCATGCATTTCCCAACCTCATCGATAGCATTCGAACATCAGAGATGCTAAGTTGGACCAAAAGTTTTCTGATACTTACTTTTCATATAAGCTTTGGTCTGAAGATGAAGCATTGTTACTTTGGGAGGAATCCAACAAAGCACTATTTTGTGCACTTTGTTCTCAAAGTATGAAGGGTGGTTCAGAGCATAAGCAGAGCTACGTGTATCATCAGTCTCTTTAATGAAACTAATGCAAGCCATAAGAACCTTGCACCAAGTCAGAAGCTTCTAAGGGTTGCTCGTTATAGAGGTTCCAGGCTCGGTCACAACATTTGAAAAGTAGTCTTCTACCAAAATGATTGGAGTACAACTTTCCAAGCATGCAGTTCTCTTTCTCTGATGACAAAAATTGTACTTACCAGCCTGGTTAAGAGAACGATGAATGTGATAGCTGACTTTGTGGATTCAACACATTCCATGATCACTTACTTCAAGGGAATCCTTGTATGCAAACAACAAAAGTTATTTGGGTTGTTCATTAAACGATCATTATCATTGCAAGGATAGTGAAATACTGTCACTTGTCTACCATCTCTTGCAGTCTGTTAGTTTTTTGTGTCAGTGACTTGTTCTTCAAAGGTTAACCTCTAGTTGACTTTAGAAGAATGGCCTATGACATCTGGTTGGATATAGGGAAATGTTGATATGATATGGTGAGATTATCAAGGAAAGGTCACAAGAAAACATTTCATTGGTATAGTTCAATAATGGATCAGGACTAGAAACCTCGATACCAGCGCGTGCCGAGCAGCACATCCTTGTGTCGGCCGCCCACAAGAGGCTCTCGGCTTCGTCGCGGCACCGTTAGCTACTGCTCATGACACCATTATTAATCATACACTCAATGAAAAATTTCATGTGGCACAAAAGTTGGTTGTATGAACAAGCATTGTGCAAAGGAGGGATAGCAAAGCAAAGGTAGTCACAAGGTTTGGAGTCAACATGGAAGTGACCTACAGATCCAAAACACAACACAAGAGAACATATATTACTTGTCGAAGACAACTGATCATGGATCTTGCTTTAATTTCCACAAAAACACTGTGTTAACCAAGATAGTTACCAGATAGATGATTAACATGAGATCAGGACTCATAACATTTAAGATTAGGGAGAGTTGGTGGTTAAACAAACGAGATTCAAGAGATCAAGCTGATACTTAGATTAGGGCTTCATCGACACAACAACAACATGATCTTCATGAAAAGATTATGAGGCTCATGCAACAACAGATAAGCATTGCACTAGATCCACTATAGGACAAGGAACCAAGTGGTCTGAGAGGATTCTTGGGGTAAGGTTTTCGCACATAGAAGGAAGACACCCAAGACATAAGCCAGCATGTGAGAACATAGATGAAATTATCTCCAGCAACCAATACTATAATCAAAGGTGGTAGATAGTAAACAGAACATGATGGGAATGTGTTGTTATCCTTTACTGAGTAGGTGCATACTCTTCTCCAGTCGAGAAGATAAATCTCACTTATGTCCAAAAAGGCCAGCCATCTCAAACATGTGCATCATGTTGACGGATGGCACAAATTGACCAAAACATAAGCAAGCCATCGAGATAGATCAAAGGGTAACCCAGTTAATTGGGCAGCAAGCACAAGAGCTGAAGAATGTTCTTTAGAAAGATACTCACTAAGATGATTGCAGTTAGGATACAACATGAATATGGTGTACCCCACTAACTGTGAGCATACCTCGTTCTACATGCACGTGTGCATGTGGTTCAAGGCTTTAGGGAATAATGACATTGATGCATAACCAGTGTAGTAAGTTGCATGATTAAGAATGATTGGCATCATGATATGAGATTCATGATTTGACAGATAACCATTATGCAACCCAACATCTGGTTCTTAGGACAAGGATCGTGATACGAGATTGTACCACAAAGTTGGTAGATATGATCATGTCTTTAGGAACAGGATGATTTTTTTTTAGTAGCAAAGCGTCGAAAAGAATTTGGGCAAAGCTCAAACCAGGACATATCATGGGCAAAAGTTGATATTCAAGAGAACCCAACGAGGTTTGGTTAGGTACAGATGCATAAGCTCATGTGTTCTAAGCAAGAAGGTGTCCTTGAGGGAACTTATGAGATAAGCACAATGATAAGGCTTGATGACAACTCCTGGTCTCACCGAGGACAAGAGGTTAGACAACTTGTGCTGCAACCACACCTAGAAAGCAAGGCAACCACACATAAAAAGAACTACTGTGTAGGTAACTAAAAGGAAGAACCTAACACCAACCATAGCTACTCAAGCAACATACAGCAAGGCATTTTATCTAATTTTACACAAGCAAAGTGACATCATATTAATTCACAAGTTACTTATTGTTAGAACAAGGGTGACAAGAGCAAAGTTATGCATAGGGCAATCAATCATGATGATGCATGCTTCGTCCTATTCGTCCTCACAAAATTACCAGCCTAAGGTGGTAATCACGTTCTATATCGATGGCATAATACGCACACTCTCGATATAAAGCTAGTCATTAGCTACAAACAATCTACGCATTCGTGGTTAGCGTACCTGCAGAAAATTTCATTTCAGCCCAACCCAACAATGATATAAGTGCATGAAATGAAATACTAGACTATAGGTTGAAAGCTAGATGCTTCCATATATATATATCCCAATATATATATTTCAGCATCAAACTACCCGAAATGAGATACGCCTATCCATACATAGCGACATGTATATATGGCCGTACCACTAACCCACAATTAAGTACCTTCATATATACATGTGTGTAACATGTAAATATTCCAGTAACCAAAACTAGCTCTCCCCTAGACCGACGGTTGGACGATCATGCTCTCACAACTCACACTTACCTGAGCGTAGGTGCAACGTTGCAAAATTTAAATCTATCAACATATATGGCTAATTCATATATGAGGGCTATCTCCACCATTTGACCACAGGGTAGCATAGTGCGGTCATTATACATACATACCTTGGCCTGGGCGTAGATGTAAATTGATCCATACATTACCACTCAAGTGAATGGCATCCATACAATAGCACGCCGTATGGACGACGAAATAAAAATTGCAGTAAGTAAATCCCCCCATAGTTAGTACTTAACTAAGCCACCTAAAGGTCCTTAGTTGGGCATAGAGGAATGACCACTGGCATACTTAGATTAAAAGTTTAGATTTGAACACACCTATATATAGATATAAGTTGTCAAAACTGATTTTTATAAGGAAAAGCTTTGTTTCAAATACACATGTGACATGTTTACTGTTGAACCTTGCTCCGATGCCAGCAGTCACGGAACCGTCCAAATTATAAGAGCACAAGTACAAAAACAATCACCGAAGCGATCAATTTATCATACTTGAGCCCATATAACTCCGGTAGTCCAACAAAATCACGAGGGATTTCAAACCAACCAACATACAAGCCAAGATCGTAGTGATTCAACATAACAAGTCACACGTTACATACATTTCGCAAGTAGTTCAAATACATCAGAGTTCGATAAGGTTATTACAACTCAGGTTTACAAATAGCGGAAGCAAAGTAATTTGAAACCAATATCACTTTTATTTCAAATACATGCCAGTACCATGGTCCATTCCAACAAAAGCATCATAGATGAGGTAAGTAGAAAGGATCATGCCCATGATCTTACTCCTTCCCTATAGCAGGAGTCATCCAAATCTTGCAGTAGCTATGATACATCCCAACCTGCAACAAGTGGGAATAAACCCTGAGTACGAGAATGTACTCAGCTAGACTTACCCGTCATAAACCAGAAATAAATGACACCAAGGAGTATGCAAGGCTGATATATAAGTGGAGCTTGTTGGACAACATTTTGCATAAAAATCTTAAGTATAAATAGTTAAACCTTTCTTATTTAGCATCCATTTAATTCTCATTAACCTATTAACTAGATTAGCACCTGTACTAAGCAATCACTTGATTAATATCAATCAATAATAACCATATCAGTTTTATTAAGGCCGTGATCATCATCATCATCATCATCATAGAACCATTAAGTTATTAGTGAATGCTACGTTTGCCGCTGCTCTGTCAAGTTCTCACTATCCGGGAGAGACGGCGATTCGAATCGATTCCTATCCAGCTGGAGGGGTATTCCTAGCACTCACCCAAGCATCCTCCGTCGGAGAGCCAACGGGTCACCTTTGGTATGACTCAGGAATCGCGGTTCCGATCAGCGCCGCACTCCCAGGGCTACCACTCTGCCAGGGAGGTCAGGAATTTTAACTCACCTGCCTTTGGACTTACGCCAATGGTCCCCCGCACACCGCACTTCCTCCGGTAGTGCGCACTTTATACTTGCCGGTCTTCCGGCCTGAGTCATATTACTCGGCTTCGCGGTCGGAACGAGTTATCCGGCCAACTAAGTGTTAGGCATGCGTTCAACATGACAAGAGGACGTACAACGATCGGTCCTTAATTGACACAGACGGGGATAGATCCACACCCAAGACCTCCATGCCTTGTTGTTTCACTATCATCATCCCGCCTGGTCTCCTTTCATATTATTAACACATGGTTCTTTTCCACGATAGCAAATATAGCCAACCGTGATCTGGAATCCACCTATATCCTGCAGGTGACAGGAAATCACCTGGCTTCTACCGAGCTAAGCATGGCTAAGCAGAGACGTGATCCTAACTAATTAGGATTCAGGTTATATATATACTGGCCAAGTAAGGGTATATATATGCAGCAAGGGTTTCATCCAACTCCTATACTTAATGCAACAATACATATATAACAAATATATACTCATTCACTTTCAAAAAGTAGGAGGCTTATAATGCTCCGGGGCTTGCCTGGAATGTGACACCGAGTCAGATTAGTTAGCTTGCTCCGTCTTGGTGACATCTAAGATCATAACACTTGCTTAATCATTCCATCTTCGGGATGATCCACCATCACGTCCTTCACGTGGCTCATCTAGCGTACCTAAATGAGATGCAAGATGCAAGTGCATGAACATACAGAAGTGCAATAGACAAAGCATCACACACAAGAAGCATGGCAAGAGCATGGTTACACTAAACACACTTAAGCACATCTCATTGCTCAACTTAATGATCACACAACCATCATGCTAAGCCAACAAGGAATGCAACACTAAACATATTAGACATGGCATACATGTTTCACCGGGTCTCAAGTAAATTAACTTGGCCATTACCAAAGACATGAGTCATACATAGCAATATACCAAGCAACAGCAATACAAGGAATGTACCATTTTTAGGACTGTTAACAACAGCTGAGAAAATAAATCATAACTGAAGTTACACAACTCCAAAAGACATGCATTAAGACATTCTGGAAAGCTTAAGAAATTATCTGCATTTTATATTTAGACATCAAAGCACGATTCTCAACCTAAACTGGTCGAAATTATAAAGTTCCAGAATCTGTCCCTGACAAACAGAGAGCAGCCATTTCTGGAATCAAACTTGGAACAGACATAACTCACAAACCACAAGGCCAAATACTACCAAATTTTAACAGCAGCTAGATAGGTGAATTATCTACAACTTTGCTATAAACAAGATTCCCAGAAAACATCATTTACATATTGTAATCCAAACAGTTCCACAAACTGTCCAGAAACAATCAATTGCAAACAATTAATTATTAACTTATGTTTCAAACATGCATTGAGCAAAACCATTGTTACCAACAGTTTGCACATATCTAAAGAACACCAGAAAACATAGTGGTCATTACCCAATAAATTTATTTAATGCATTTCTTAATTTATTTGGATAATAAGGTGAATTAAAGAACATATAACAAAAGTGCTCAATAAATTCCACCAAAATTACAGTAGCTTCTAAACACTATCCATAGCCCACTGTATCAATTTCACTGCATTTGAATAAGCATAGCAACATCTATGAAAAAGACAAATTGCTATTGCAATTAACCATGTGAGAATAAGATAAATGCACAAATCATATTTTCTTCAAACACATGGCCATATCATACATAAACATGATACAACAGTATCATAGGATTGTATTGGAACAACATTTTCCATTTAAACATTTTTATTTATAATTATAAACCATTTATCAAGATCCATAAAGACATCTCTGTCCAAAATATGGACAGAATCTATCATGTCACATTAAACAGCCATAACTTGAGTTTCATATGCCCATAAATTATGGTTATGTACTTTCTAGAAAGCTTACTAAATTGTGAACAACTTTGTTATTAACATATAGAGCTGAATCTAGCACTAACAAGGTCTTACATAACAAACAATGCATCCCTGTCTGGGTTTAGACAGAAAATGAAACAGTAATTTAAACCACTATAACTAGACATATGCTTAACCAAAAATTATGCTATTTAGCTTGATGGAAAGCTTATGAAAATTACTACAACTCATATATTTTCATCCAGGCATGATTCACAACCTAACTGAGCCAAACAATATAAACATGCAGATCCACTCAGAATAGGAGCAAAGCAACACAGAGCATTTGTTATTTTATAACTCTTAATCTATCAAGCCTAAATTCACCAAACTTTTTCCAGACATCAAATATAATATGAAAAGCTTGTCACAATATTTTCACATTTATTTTGGCAATAATACAGTGGTTATGAAAAAGACAAATATAGCAAGCAATTAAAACCGAACTGCATAAATCAATTTTTACCGTTAAAACATCAAACACAAACTTGTCATATTATAGATCTACTGCATAGAGAATTTCACAGGGATTCCAAAAAGTCCACATTTGTTATTTTACGACTTTTCTACGAATTTCTATGCATTTCCAAAGTTTAACCACGAAATGTGCAAAAACAAAACAACAAGGAAAACACTTTTGCCTCGGGAACCCTGGATCTTCCAAGAATCAGGCCACAGCCCACAAATACTATTCATATGAGTCTTGGCTTCGCATCTGGAACCCTGAGTTGTTTCATATTCTAACCCGAGGTCCTTTCTTCTCCATGTTACGAACAGAGACCGAACCGGGAGATGAAGGAGGACTCCGGCCGGCCGACGGTTGCTGCAAGGGAAGGCATGGCCACGCCCTGGCCATGTCCTTGCGGTCGAAGCAGCAGCACAGAGGGGCGCAGCAGCATCTGCAGTTGGGCAGCAAGGGCACAGAGCAGAGCGCCGGCAGCCATGGTGGCTCCGCTCTGGAGGCGCTGGGGGTGGAGAGAGCGAGCCAGGGGTGGAGAGGGGTGAGGAAGGCGCGGGCGTGTGTGTCCACTTCGACAACCGGGCATGGGGAGGGCTCTGGGCGAGCAGCAGAGGAGGAGGGGGCGCACTCGGGCATGGATGCCACGCAGCCGCGACGTGTACGCCCGTTGAGACATTTCACCGAACACGTGTCGAGCGGCAAAGTGGCTTAGGTGGGACGCGGTTTGGGCCGGTTCTGGACCGAATTTGGTCATGGACCAAAAACGAAGTTTGCTCTACTCTTGACACTCTCCAACTTTGATTAAGGTGCCATGGTCATTAGAGTTACAGATTAGAAGATAATTTGATGCCAATCTATGAGTGTCAATGAATTGATAGTGATTAGCAAAACTCGAAATTGATGACCAAAACAAAGTCAAACTGGTGTCATCTTTTGGTATGCTCTTGCCCACAAAATATACTCCAACTTTTATTAAGGGGTCAACTCAAGTTGTTTAACAAAATTTGGAGAATGCGGAATGCCAACGTGACGAACTGAAATTCCAGACTTAGAAATTCGAAATGCTGGAATTTACAGCAGATTCAAAATTGTGCCTATTATTTGACAGGCTTAGATGATGATTCAGACTTGGGCACTTTAACAAAGTTTGTAGCATAAAAACTATGCTACAACTTTTAATAAAGGACCTTGTACTATTTCTGCCTGGTCAGTAAGATACAAAGCTCCCAACTAGGATACCCGAAACTGAGCACCTTGAGGACAGCCAAATTTCTGGGGTTCCAAAACAGCACTGCATTGAATCTTGTGAGCTTAATTTGACTAGGATAGGTACCAAACTAGCTCTTGACCATTAAATAAAGTTTGTTCTACAGAAGCAAAACTATAACTTTTATTTAAGGTCAATCCTCATAACTGGTACCAAAGTCAAACTTTCACTTTGGTCAAAGTATCAACTTGATAAAGCTCAAACTAGGATTTTAGAGCAAATAAAGCATTTTCTTGGCACAAGCTCAATATGAACCCTTCATGACCTTTGTTGTAGAGTTCATTTAGAATCACTTGGTCAAGATTGCAAGGTTAGGTTAGTAACCCAAGGTTCCGTTCACCGAATAAGGTCATTCCAACAAGCATGTAACTTATCCTTTCATTTGACCTTTTGAATCCAAACTTCATGAAACTTTTTGAGTGATCAACCTAGGTAGAGATGGAGGTGATACATGTGAAAGAAGCACCATCAACACCCACAAGCTCTATTATGCAGGATCCTCAAGCATTCACTTGTCGCAACATCAAAGTATGTTTCATACTATCATATATGAACAATTGATGCTTATGCTCATGAAATGTGAGTGCCAAAATGCAAGACAAACACCTGGGGTGTTACAGAACCGTAAGCCGGGTTACGGTGCCAAACTGCGCGCTAACATAGAACCCACAAAGGGTGTTGGTCGATTAAGACAGCAGGACAGTGGTCATGGAAGTCGAAATCCGCTAAGGAGTGTGTAACAACTCACCTGCCGAATTAACTAGCCCCGAAAATGGATGGCGCTAAGGCGCGCGACCCACACCTAGCCATCTGGGCGAGCGCCATGCCCCGATGAGTTGGAGGGCGCGGCGGCCGCTGCAAAACCCGAGGCGTGAGCCTGGGCGGAGCGACCGTCGGTGCAGATCTTGGTGGTAGTAGCAAATATTCAAATGAGAACTTTGAAGGCCGAAGAGGAGAAAGGTTCCATGTGAACGGCACTTGCACATGGGTAAGCCGATCCTAAGGGACGGGGTAACCCCGGCAGACAGCGCGATCTTGCGTGTTGCCCGCAAGGGAATCGGGTTAAGATTTCCCGAGCCGGGACGTGGCGGTTGATGGCGACGTTAGGAAGTCCAGAGACGCTGGTGGGGGCCTCGGGAAGAGTTATCTTTTCTACTTAACGGCCTGCCAACCCTAGAATCGGTTCAGCCGGAGGTAGGGTCCAGCAGTCGGAAGAGCACCGCACGTCGCGCGGTGTCCAGTGCGCCCCCGGCAGCCCTTGAAAATCCGGAGGACCGAGTACTGTCCACGCCCGGTCGTACTCATAACCGCATCAGGTCTCTAAGGTGAACAGTCTCTGGCCAATGGAACAATGTAGGCAAGGGAAGTCGGCAAAACGGATCCGTAACTTTGGGAAAAGGATTGGCTCTGAGCGTTGGGCTCGGTGGTCCCGGCCCCAAACCCGTTGGCTGCAGGCGGACTGCTCGAGCTGCTCACGTGGCGAGAGCGGGCCACCGCGTTCCGGCCGAGGGACGGACCGGCAACGGTTCCTTCGGGGGCCTTCCCCGGGCGTCGAACAACCGACTCAGAACTGGTACGGACAAGGGGAATCTGACTGTTTAATTAAAACAAAGCATTGCGATGGTCCCCACAGATGCTGACGCAATGTGATTTCTGCCCAGTGCTCTGAATGTCAAAGTGAAGAAATTCAACCAAGCGCGGGTAAACGGCGGGAGTAACTATGACTCTCTTAAGGTAGCCAAATGCCTCGTCATCTAATTAGTGACGTGCATGAATGGATTAACGAGATTCCCACTGTCCCTGTCTACTATCTAGTGAAACCATAACTAAGGGAACGGGTTTGGCGGAATCAGCGGGGAAAGAAGACCCTGTTGAGCTTGAATCTAGTTTGACTTTGTGAAATGACTTGAAAGGTGTAGGATAAGTGGGAGCCCTCGGGCGCAAGTGAAATACCACTACTTTTAATGTTATTTTACTTATTCCGTGGGTCGGAAGCGGGGCATCGCCCCTCCTTTTGGCTCTAACGCCCGGCCTTGCCGAGCCGATCCGGGCGGAAGACATTGTCAGGTGGGGAGTTTGGCTGGGGCAGCACATCTGTTAAAAGATAACGCAGGTGTCCTAAGATGAGCTCAATGAGAATAGAAATCTCGTGTGGAACAAAAGGGTAAAAGCTCATTTGATTCTGATTTCCAGTACGAATATGAACCGTGACAGCGTGGCCTATCGATCCTTTAGACCTTCAGAGTTTGAAGCTAGAGGTGTCAGAAAAGTTACCACAGGGATAACTGGCTTGTGGCAACCAAGCGTTCATAGCGACGTTGCTTTTTGATCCTTCGATGTCGGCTCTTCCTATCATTGTGAAGCAGAATTCACCAAGTGTTGGATTGTTCACCCACCAATAGGGAACGTGAGCTGGGTTTAGACCGTCCTGGGATAGGTTAGTTTTACCCTACTGATGACCGTGCCGTGATAGTAATTCAACCTAGTATGAGAGGAACCGTTGATTCACAAAATTGGTCATCGTGCTTGGTTGAAAAGCCAGTGGCGCGAAGCTACCGTGTGCCGGATTATGACTGAACGCCTCTAAGTTAGAATCCATGCTAGCAACCGGAACCTGTGCCCGCCACTCGTCCCGACCCACATTAGGGCGTTCGCGCCCCAAGGGCCCGTGCCATTGGCTCAGCCTGCTCGGCCGACGCGCCGTAGCCGGCCGCCTCGAAGCTCCCTTCTTAACGAGCGGCGGGCTGAATCGATTGCAGACGACTTAAAACGTGACGGGGCATTGTAATTGGTAGAGTGGCCTTGCTACCACGATCCACTGAGATCCAGCCCCACGTCGCATGGATTCGTCCCTCCCCCTCCAAAATTGACTTGAATGACTCAGGCTCAGACCTCGCATAATCACAGACGACTCTATCGAATGACTCATGTCCACTATATAAGGCTTCAGTGCCCAAAGATGGCTAAGTCCCAGGAAACTTGACTTTCGTCCACGTGACGAATATAGTGTCCGAGGTCAAAAACAGCAGTTCGGCAAGGCGTGAGTGCCCAGAATTCGTGGCGCGCGCACGTGGTCTGTGCGCTGCCGAATTCCCGGGAAACCCGACTTTCGTTCACGTGACGAATATAGTGGCAGAGGGCAAAAAGAGAAGTTCGGCATGGCGAGAGTGCCCAGAATTCATTGCACGCGCACGTGGTCTGTGCGCTGCCGAATTCTCGGGAAACCCGACTTTCGTTCACGTGATGAATATAGTGTCCGGGGTCAAAAACAGCAGTTCGGCAAGGCGTGAGTGCCTAGAATTCGTGGCGTGCGCACGTGGTCTGTGCGCTGCCGAATTCCCGGGAAACCCGACTTTCGTTCACGTGACGAATATAGTGGCAGAGGGCAAACACAGAAGTTCGACATGGTGAGAGTGCCAGAATTCATTGCACGCGCACGTGGTCTGTGCGCTGCCGAATTCCCGGGAAACCCGACTTTCGTTCACTTGACGAATATAGTGTGTCGACGAAAGCTGGTCGGCAGTCTACCTTGGGGTATACCCACGGTAGTAGTTTATCGGTAGACGGTGCGCAAACTACGAACTCGATGGTGACGCAAGACACGGACAAGCTTTTTATCCAGGTTCGGCCGCCGAGTTGGCGTAATACCTACGTCCTGCGTCTGGTTGTATTGATTTGTGTTGAGAGAATATGATGTATCCTAGGGGGGTCCCTTGCCCCTCCTTATATAGTCTGGAGGGCAGGGTTACAGATCTGAAACTAATCCTAGTCGGTTACAATTGCCATGGATAATTCGATATCAATTCCTATTCTAACCGACTAGAATCCTACTTGATCTCCACATCCTGTTTCCTTGCGCGAAACTCCAGGCTGTCGGATCAAGACTTGAACTCGTCTCGTAATGGGCCAAGCCTCCTGGCCCAAGTCTAGCCGTAAGGGTATAGGAGTTTATACCCCCACAGCTAGTCCCCGAGCACCATGTATTGTGATGTAACACGCCATCTTGAACTTCTTCGATCAGTGAAGCTTCACGTCTTCAATAAGCAGGAAAATCGCCCAAACAGTTGCAACGGAATTTTGACCGACTCAAAAGACAGTTGATCAACATTGACATCGAAGAAGCAGGTTGTTCGAAGAATGCATGGTGCTCTAAATTAAAAAAGATTTCTTTCCTGGTGAAGTGTGCCCACTTTACTTTTCTGAAAAGTATAGTCTTTCAAAAAAGCAAGCATATTCACCGCAAGGTGAAGTGTGCCCACTTAGTCCCCGAGCCTGGTAGTAGGTGACGTAGGCACGTGGTGCCAGGGTCAAAAGAAAAGTCTGCAAAGAAATTCTGAAACTGAGATGCATCGCCAGATGCATCGTACCGATGTAGTCCCCGAGCTTGTTGGAAGGCGAAGTATGAGCCTTGTAGCAAGGTCTAAAAAATTGAATCTACCAGTCCATCTACAATTGAAATAGACTAATCGACCAGTCCCCGAGCATATAACGCTCGGTGGTCGGTACAGTCCCCGAATTCTCAAATTGGTGGGCTGGTCGACCAGTCCCCGGGCATGTAGTGCTCGGTAGTCGGCACAGTCCCCGAGCACAGCGTAGGGTCCGTTGGACAAGTCCCCAAGCATGATTGGGAATATAAATAATAGTATGACGACCAGTACCCAGGCGCCAAGTGCGCTGCTTAGTATTCTGCGTTGCTATACTGTACGACCAGTCCCCGAGCATCGAGTGCTCGGTGGTCGGTGCAGTCTCTGAAGTTCCGAGCTGATGGACTGGGCGACCAGTCCCCGAGCATCAAGTGCTCGGTGGTCGGTGCAGTCTTTGAAGTTCCGAGCTGATGGACTGAGCGACCAGTCCCCGAGCATCAAGTGCTCGGTGGTCGGTGCAGTCTTTTTGAAGTTCCGAGCTGATGGACTGGGCGACCAGTCCCCGAGCATCAAGTGCTCGGTGGTCGGTGCAGTCCCCGGATTGTTGACTCTCTGGCATATTTGTCTTCTTTTTATTGAAACGACCTTTTCAGTTAAAGTTGACATGACGAGACCTCCTGATGGGTTGTCAGATGGACGCATGAAAAGTTGCGCCTGGCAACTGTACAGCCGCCCTTTGCGTGGTTTGAGAAAAAGGGAACCATCAATTGGTACGAAAACTCCGCCGCATTAATTGTCTATAATCATTATAAACCGAAACGCCGCATCCGCCGCATGGCCCGCCCACTTCCCGAGAATACGGGAAGTGGGAGAGGTGGAGTTGCGGGTTATAAAAGCCTGACAGTTCCGCCTGTACTCCTTACCCTGCCATTGCCCTCAAGCCTTCCATTTTCGCCTCCTTCAATCACCTGCATCTTCGTAACCCAAATCCACTTCTCACCTCCAATGGCGAAGAGCGACGCCAAGAAGAGGGCCGAACTGATGGCCAAGGAGTGGAAGAAGTCCCGCAGCACCACCAAATCCCTCGGTGACCTCGTCGACATGGGACTCCTGCACAGCTCGGAGCTCGGCGGCTGGAGAGCACCGGAAGGAGAAAGCTTCCCCGACCCTCATGCCGGTGAGATCGTCGTGTTCGAAGATTTCGTTAAGAGGGGCTTTGGGGTTCCGGTTCATCCTTTTCTCCAAGGTCTTCTTCTGTATTATGAGATCGGGATTTGCAATCTGCACCCGAACTCAATTCTCCTTATTTCCACGTTTATTCATCTGTGCGAGGCCTATGTTGGCATAGAGCCGCACTTCGATCTTTTTCGTTACCTTTTCTGCTTGAGGAAGAAGGGAGCAGTTGGAGGCTCCAAGGTTGCAGGTGGAGTGTACCTCAACCTTCGTCATGGAATGAAGAATCACTACCTGCACTGTCCATGGAACACTTCCTTGACCGAATGGTATAGGAAGTGGTTCTACGTCAGGGAGGAACCGGGCAGCTCCACGTTCTGCGACGTGGGGTACATTCCCGAGAAGAGGGTGAGCTGGACCGACCGCCCGGAGTTTGACGGTCAAGTGGCGGATCTGATGAAGCTGATCGACTGGTCGCGCCTGGATGGGCTTGGTGTGGTCGGCAACTTCATTTGTCGTCGGGTGATGCCCTGCCAGAAGAGGGTATGCCGGAAGCGTGGACCCGACCAGGATGCGACCGGAGATCTTGGAGAAGGCAGAGGTACAACGGCTGTTGAACGAGCTGTTCAACTTTGCAGACGGAGGCTTCATCCACGGTAGTGATCAGGTGCAAGCCTTCAAGTTAGGCCGACCAGCACCAAAGGTATGTTGCAGAGTATTTTGTTTTAGCATTCGTATATCGTCTGTAGCTGACTCATCTTTGTTGCTTTTGCAGATCGGCGATGTCGACCGGTGCACAGTGTATGTATCACTGGCACCGGGGATGGAGAATCCTGCGGGAGAAGACCTGCCAGAAGACGATGCTGCTAGGTGTACTCATTACACCAGCAGTGAGGAGGAACAAGCCCGCCCCGTCCCGACCACCGAGGAGAGGGTAGCGGGGAAAAGGCCATTGCTGGCAGATCCCTTGCCGACACCGATGTTGCCGGCAGATCCACCGGCGGAGAGCAGCCAAGCGCCGAAGCGTCGTCGGCTCGTGCGGATCGTTGACGACGACGACGACGAGGAGGAGGCTGCACCGTCGTTAGTCCGACGGCCTCGGAGCCGCCCAGATAATGCGCCGGCCGCTACTGATCGAGTGGCCAGCGACCCCCCTGCACCGCAAGTTGTCGAGATGGGGGCGCAGGTGCCGACCGGCCGGGCGAGGAGGAGGTTCACCGCGACCCACCGTCGATCAGACCTGTAAGTGTTCGACTTACGTATTTTGGACTCCTCTTTGCTTTTTTTTTAAATTACACTTTTGTTCCTGTTAGTGCGGCGTCGGATGTCGACCCCGGCCAGGCTGCCAGCTAGGGGACGGGCGAGCCTATCCGCGCTGCTGAAGATACGGCCCCCAGACCACAGAGCAGCCTACAGCTGCAGCCGCGCCTGGGAGCACCGAGGGGCTCCCGACCGCGGCACCGACTACGACAGGCAGCCCGACCTGGGCTGAAGAGGCTCCCCCAGCTGGCTCCACGGAAGAGGAGGGAAGAGCCCCGACCCCTCCTCCTGCCGGGGGGAGTGGAGTCCCCACGCCGCCCCGAGCAGGAACCTCTTCGGCTGCAGGCTCCCCAGGTCTGGTCCGGGGGCCAGTAATGCCTGGGACCACCACCGGGGGTGACGCAGCGCAGGAGGAGGAAACCCGGGCGGCCTCCGATGACGAGGTGGAAGAGATTGAGGGTCGTCCCCGTAATGGCGGCCAACACGTGTATGTGTGGCGCCAACGCGGGGATCACTTTATCGGGCATGAGGAGCTCGCCGAGACCGAGGAGGCCGCCAGGGTGGAGCGCGCGGCCAAGCGCCTTGTCGACGAAGTCAAGGTAAGCGACTTTTTATACTGATGGACATTCTGTGCATTGTCTTGCTTGAACGTCATATGTCTGTTTTGCAGGGCGCGATGAAAACGGCGAAGTACCGGAAACGGTGCTTTGACCAGATAGAAGGCGTCGTGGTCGAGAACAAGGCCCTGGCCACAGAGGTGGACCGGTTGCGGTCGGAGGTTGGGGAGAAGGTGGCCGAGATGAATGCCCAAGAGGAGCATCGTCTCGAGCTTACCCGTCACTTGGCCAACCAGTACCAGCAACGAGAAGGTTAGTCACGCGCTCCGAGCGGCTTCGTGTAGCTGTGCAGTTTGCTTTGCTGACCAGGTTGTCATTCACTTGGACCTGGAGGAGGAGGTGGCGCGCCTCTGACAGGAGAAGGAGCAGCTCAGCCAAGAGCTCGCTGATGCGCTGGAGTCCGGGCGCCGAGCAGGAGAGGAGCTGGGTCGAAAGGACCGGGAGTTATCTGGTAATACTCCCCGCCTTGCTATCTATCGCGTGGCACCCCTTTGTTTTTAATATGCCGATAATAATGTCCTATTTCGCTTGCAGTGCTCAAGGTGAACGCCAAGAGGCACCTGAATGATCTGGTCAAGGACCGGGACTCCTGGAAGGTCAACTGTTGTAGGATCTGGAAAGGAGTGTCCCCGGTCCTAGACCTGATCAGTCCCGAGCTCCCGGAGAGCCAGCCCCACGCGCCACAGTTGACCCCGGTCGAGAAGGCGCAACGGGATTGGGACTGGCTCCAACAGTTCGTGAAGGACGCCGAGGAGTTTGCCAGCGCGCACGTCCTCAGCATGGTGCGCGCCCACTACCCCCTGGTCGACTTGAGCAGGCTGGAGAAGGGGTACCCCAAGGAGGTCGGCCCACAGGAGGCGGACGAGCTTCGGGGTAGTCTGCTGGAATTGTCGTCGACCGTGATCGGCGACATTAATCTGTGCGGAACGGCCACTCCCCCAGACCAGCCGAGTTCAGATAGGTCGGCCAGGGAGTTGTCGGGCGCGTCCGTTGCGGGAGATGGGCGGTCGACGCCTGCGGTCTCGACCAGCCAGGCGCCGGTGGCCCCGACCCCTTCGTCCGGGCAGCAGGGCCAGGCAGGTGATCAGCCCGAGCAGCTAGGCCAATAGAGTAGTCTGTAGGAATAGACTAGTGTCTGCCCGTCAGGGTATTTATTGTAAACTTTGTATGTAAAGTTTGTAATAAAGTTTGCTTTTTTTCATGACTGTTGTTTTGAGCGCTGTATGATTGTCTGAGTGACGTGTCACCGTATTCGACTTGGTAGTCGCTAAGAGCATCCATTGCAGAAGTTTTGCCGAGTTCTGCGTGCAGCAAGGTATAGGCCAAAAAACAGAAAATCTTATTACTGACAATTATAAGATACTTACAAAGGAAAGTTATTAAAACTTTATGGATAAAATCTTCGCAGTTTGTCTATGTGCCAAGTGTTAGGCACGCGTGTTCCATCTGGGTATGCCAATCTGTAGGACGTGGGTCGTGTGACTTCGGTGACCACGAAGGGTCCTTCCCAGGGAGTGGATAGCTTGTGCATTCCCTCCTGACTTGTTTTCCACCTAAGTACCAGGTCGCCGACCACGAAGGAATGGTCCTTGACGTTCCTGTTGTAGTATCGCCTGACTGCCGCGAGATATTTTGCTGTTCGGAGACAAGAATCTAAACGCTTTTCCTCCATGCAATTGATTTCGAGTTCTCTGGCATTGTCGGCGGTCGCCTGGTCGAAGTGTTCAATTCTAGGAGATCCGAAGTGTATGTCAGACGGCAGGACCGCCTCTGAACCGTACACCATGAAGTAGGGAGACACCCCTGTGTTTCGACTGGTCTGAGTTCGGAGGCCCCAGACCACTGCCGTCAATTCTTTCATCCATCGACCCGGTGCTCTGTCGTTTTCGGTGTACAACCTTTTCTTTAGGGCGTCAACGATCATTCCGTTAGCACGTTCAACTTGACCGTTGGCACGTGGATGTGCCACTGACACGTATTTTATGACTATGCCTCTGTCATCGCAGAAGTCCCAAAAAGTTGTGCCAGTAAACTGAGTGCCCAGGTCAGTGATTATGCTGTTCGGGATGCCAAATCTGTGTATGATTTGATTGAGAAACTCCACAGCCTTTTCGGAGGTTGCCTTGACCAGGGGCATGTATTCGATCCACTTAGAGAACTTGTCGATTAACACGAAAACAAACTTGAAATTGCCCGGGGCTGGTTTAAATGGCCCGATCATGTCAAGTCCCCAGCAAGCAAAAGGCCAAGACGACGGGATGGTTTGAATTTCGTGAACAGGTACGTGTGTCCTCTTGGCGAAAAACTGACATCCTTCGCAGTGTCGGACCAGTTTTTCCGCATCGTTCACCGCGGTTGGCCAATAAAAACCTGCTCGGAAGGCTTTTCCAACCAACGTTCTGGATGCAGCATGATTGCCGCAGGATCCAGCGTGTATGTCTTCTAGGAGCTTGATACCATCATCTTGGGGTATGCACTTGAGCAGTACTTCGGAGCTTGCGTTTTTTCGCATGAGTTTGCCGTCGACCAGGATGTAGTTCTTTGATCGTCGAATGAGGCGTTCATTCTCTGCTTTGTCCTGAAGGCCTGTCCCGTCCGATATGTACTTGATGAACGGGGTACGCCAGTCACGCCCACCGGTTGTCGGAGTGGCGTCGTCTATGATCATTGCCTCGGTGGGTTGCTTGTCGACCAGGGGGGAGCCTACGCTTGGCTCGTGGATGTCCTGGACGAAAATACCCCGCGGGATCTGGGCCCGAGATGAGCCTAACTTCGACAACGCATCTGCTGCTTGGTTCTTATCCCGGACCACGTGGATGTACTCTATGCCGTAGAAGTTGGTTTCCCATTTGCGAATTTCTTTGCAGTAGAGATCCATCTTCTCGTGGGTTGCGTCCCACTCCTTGTTGAGCTGGTTGATGACCAAAGCGGAGTCGCCATAGACATAGAGGCGCTTGATTCCCAGCTCAACGGCTAGTCTTATGCCATGCAAGCATGCTTCGTATTCGGCGATGTTGTTTGACGCCGGAAAAAGGATCCGAAGGACGTAACGCAGTTTGTCCTTGTTGGGTGATACGAACAGTATCCCAGCGCCGGCACCGTTGATGTTCAAGGACCCATCAAAGAACATTGACCAGTGGTCTGAGACATCGGGAACGGGAGGCTCATTGAGATCAGTCCATTCAGCAATGAAATCGACCAGGGCCTGAGACTTGACCGTGGTTCGGCTCTGGAACTCCAGGGAAAATGGGCATAATTCCATCGCCCATTTCACGATTCTGCCATTGGCGTCTTTATTGCGCAGGATGTCCCCGAGAGGGAAACTGGTTGTCACCAGGACTCGATGGCCGTCGAAGTAGTGCTTCAGCTTTCTTGACATTATTAGAATGGCGTATATGAGCTTCTGTATTTGTGGATACCTGGCCTTGGACTCGTTTAAGACTTCACTTATGAAGTAAACGGGTCTCTGGACCTTGTAGGCGTGACCTGGTTCATCTCGCTCGACCACTATTGCCGTGGAAACAACCCTGTCGGTTGCAGCAATGTAAAGAAGTAGGTCTTCATTGGGCTGAGGTGCTGTGAGGACAGGTGGTGAAGTGAGGAAGGTCTTAAGCTGAGTGAACGCAGCGTCGGCTTCCTCTGTCCAAGAAAATTTTTCTGACGCTTTCAATAGTTTGAAGAAAGGGAGGCCTTTTTCTCCCAGCCTTGAGATGAAACGACTAAGGGCGGCCATACATCCGGTTAGCTTCTGAATATCCTTGACGTTCTTCGGTGGTCGCATGTCGAGTACGGCTTTGACTTTTGAATGGTTTGGTCGTATGCCGTCGCGACTGACGACGTTGCCGAGCAGTAGACCGGAAGGAATGCCGAAAATGCACTTCTTGGGGTTGAGCTTCCACTTGTACCTATTGAGCGCCTTGAAAGTTCGGTCTAAGTTGTCGATTAGGGTGCTCGCGTCCCTTGTTTTTACGACCACGTCGTCTACATAGGCCTCGACGAGGTCATCGCGAATCTCGTCGTGGAGGCATTGCTGGATGGCCCGTTGATAAGTGGCTCCGGCGTTTTTGAGTCCGAAAGACATGGTCGTGTAGCAGTATGCGCCGTAAGGTGTAATAAAAGACGTTTTGATCTGATCTTCTTCCTTTAGCGAAATCTGGTGATAACCAGAGTAGCAGTCTAGAAAAGAGAGGAGTTCGCATCCGGCCGTTGAGTCGACCACCTCGTCGATGCGAGGGAGACCAAAAGGATCTTTAGGACAGTGTTTATTGAGATCAGTGTAATCAACTCACATTCTCCATTCATTATTCTTTTTGCGTACAAGAACCGGATTGGCGAGCCAATCGGGGTGATACACTTCTTTTATGAATCCGGCTGCTAGAAACCGTGTTATTTCTGTCCTAATAGCCTCCTTTTTGTCACGAGCGAACCGTCGCAGTTTTTGCTTGATTGGTCTTGCGGTCTTCGAGACATTTAAGGAGTGCTCGATTAGGTTTCGTGGGACACCGGGCATGTCTGCGGGTTTCCATGCGAAAACGCTCACGTTGTCCCTTAGAAACCTGACGAGCGCGTCTTCCTATTTTGGATCCAGGTTGGCCCCGATGAGGGCTATCTTCTCGGGGCTGCCTTCGACCAGCTGCACTTCTTTGTACTCCTTGGATTTTGAGTTCTTCCTGGCTGTCTCCTGTTCGGGTAGTCGGAGCTGGTCGGGAGGCAGCTGTGCGGCTTGGTTTGCTGTTTCTGCCATGCGGATTGAGAGGTCGATCGCCTCTGACGGTTAGGACACCCTTCTCCGTGGGCATCTTAAGGACTAGGTATGAGTAGTGCGGGACTGCCATGAACTTTGTCAGCGATGGTCGGCCCAGTATGGCGTGATAGGTCCCGTCGAAATCCGCGACTACGAAGTTGATGAACTCCGTCCGGAAGTGGTCGGGTGTGCCGAATTGGACAGGCAATGTTATCTGTCCGAGAGGCACTGAACTTTGACCTGGCAAAACCCCCCAGAATTGGGCGTCGTAAGGTTTTAGTTGTGCAGGGGATATCTTGAGGGCGGGCAGGCTGTTGCGGAAGAGGATGTCGATGGAGCTTCCCCCGTCCACGAGCACGCGCTCGAATCTGATGCTGTTGATGCAGGGGTCAAGAATCAGGGGGAAACGACCCGGCTCTGGGATAGCGGCCCACTGGTCCTTCCTGCTGAACGAGATTTCCCTGTGGGACCACGTGGGAAATTTCGGGTCTGCGATCAGCCCTTCCGTGCTGTCTATGTTGAGGCAGGCTCTCTTTAACAGCTTTCTTTCTCGCTTGGACTCAGTGGAGACCTTGCCCCCGAAGATGGAGTGGACCACGTCAGTGGGGCTGACGTATTGGTGTCGGGGGTCCCTATCTTGGTCCTCATCCTCATCTTCGTGGTCGTGCCCGTCGCGCTTGTTATTTTTCTTGGCGGAGTCGTCTTGGGCTGCCCGCCGTGTATAGATACTTTTGAGGACGCGACACTCTTCCATGGTATGATTGGACTTTGGATGTAGTTGGCATGGTCCCTTCAACGTTTTGTTGTAGTCTTCTTGGTAGTCCCGTCGTCCATTGGGACGTTTGACCGTATTTACTTCGTGGTCGTAGTCGCGAGGGCGCTTTCCTCTGAAGTCGTCGCGGCTGTCGCGCCGCCGATCCCAACCGTCTCTGTGGTCGCGGTTGTCGGGGCGACGGTGGTTCCTGTTGTCGTAACGACCGCGACCGTCATCTCGCCGGGAAGGCTGGTCGGGACCTCTAGCGTCGTCTCGGATTAGTTTTTCTGCGTCGTCGGCGTCGGCGTAATTTTTGGCCGTGGCAAGGAGTTCCGCCACCGTTGCTGGTCGTTTACGTAACAGCTTGTTCCTCAACGCTTCGTGGAAGCGCAAGCCCTTGATGAAGGCAGAGATGGCCTCATCGTGGGAAATCTTCAGGATTTTGAGGCGCATATCCGAGAATCGTCGGATGTAATCGCGCAGAGGTTCGTTCTTCCTGTCCCTTATCCTTTCAAGGTCATATTTGTTTCCAGGCTGCTCGCATGTGGCGATGAAGTTGTCGATGAAAGCCTGGCGCAGCTCTTCCCAAGAGTCGAAGGAGTCCTCGGGCAAGCCAAGAAGCCACTGATGACCAGCCTGGTCGAGGACTACGGGGAAGTAGTTAGCCATGACGTGCTCATCTCCTGCGGCTGATCGGACGGCGATTTCGTAGAGGGTGATCCAGTTCTCTGGATTTTCCTTGCCGTCGTATTTTTTAAGTTTTTCGAGCTTGAAATTGTGGGGCCACACGACCTGGCGGAGGTGTGAGGAGAACTGTCTTAGACCCCGGGGACCGTGCGTTGCATCGTACTCGATGCGGCGCAGGTTTTCGTGGACTGCTCTCTCTGTGGCGCGCCTGTTGATGCGGTCCCGGGCATCTTTGGGAGGGATGTTGTGGCGGAGATCCCTGTGCTGGTTTACTTCTTGGCCGCGTACGCGGTTCTGCTCGCGGCGACCGTCGGCGTCCCGACCACCATCGTCACGCCGTGAGTCCTTTCGACGGTTGTCGGGAGAGCGGCTGCGGTGACGCCTGCTGGGAGACGGTGAGGCCCGGCTACGATTAGTCTGGTCGGAGGCGGCTTCCGTATAAGAGACGTCCTGGACTCTCTTGAGCAGAGTGGCTGTCTGTCCCATTGCAGCGATCAGGTGTGCTCGGATGCTGGTCCGGACTCCCTGTCACTCGGGGGTATCAGGAAGCCGATCTAGGTTAGCCATGGCGACAGCCACGTTGGCGCTTGGCGTTTTGTAGACTGGCTGGTCCCCGACCATGTCAAAGGCATCGTTGAGATTATTTGGTGGCATTTGTAGACTGGCTGGTCCCCGGCGTTGCGTTGTTCGCGGAGTTGCCTCTGCTCATCTGTTTCTCCATCAACGACCGGTTCGTCGGCGCTGACATTGAACACAATATCTCCTCGTCGGGGGGGAATATCGGGAAACGGGGGAAACCCGGAGGGTGTGAAGGAAAATCCAGGTCGTAGTCCTCGTCTTCGGTGTTTATAACCTCGGTGGGGACGGAACCAGTACTTGAGTTGGTGCTGGAAACCTGGCCGTCCCGTAGTTCTCGGATCGTCACCATGTTGACGTAGTGACGATCGTTCCTTTTCGGCGACCAACCCGCCTTGCTGAAAACGGATTGGGTGTGCTGTGAGTAATCAGAGGCCGAGTTGTTCAGGCCGCAAGTATAATCTTCCTTCTTGAGCTTGACGGATCGTCCTGAGGGTGTTGAGGTTATCGTCAGAGACGTTCCCAGCCGTTCGTGTGTGGCGACACGAGT